>NW_009647212.1:1601477-1638025 GCF_000708025.1 Charadrius vociferus
GAGGAAGGAAGGAAGGAAGGAAGGAAGGAAGGAAGGAAGGAAGGAAGGAAGGAAGGAAGGAAGGAAGGAAGGAAGGAAGGAAGGAAGGAAGGAAGGAAGGAAGGAAGGAAGGAAGGAAGGAAGGAAGGAAGGAAGGAAGGAAGGAAGGAAGGAAGGAAGGAAGGAAGGAAGGAAGGAAGGAAGGAAGGAAGGAAGGAAGGAAGGAAGGAAGGAAGGAAGGAAGGAAGGAAGGAAGGAAGGAAGGAAGGAAGGAAGGAAGGAAGGAAGGAAGGAAGGAAGGAAGGAAGGAAGGAAGGAAGGAAGGAAGGAAGGAAGGAAGGAAGGAAGGAAGGAAGGAAGGAAGGAAGGAAGGAAGGAAGGAAGGAAGGAAGGAAGGAAGGAAGGAAGGAAGGAAGGAAGGAAGGAAGGAAGGAAGGAAGGAAGGAAGGAAGGAAGGAAGGAAGGAAGGAAGGAAGGAAGGAAGGAAGGAAGGAAGGAAGGAAGGAAGGAAGGAAGGAAGGAAGGAAGGAAGGAAGGAAGGAAGGAAGGAAGGAAGTCTCATGATTTAACCCCAGTGAGGAACTAGGACCACACAGCCACTCGCTCGCCCCCCCGGTTGTGATGGGGGAGAGAATCAGAAGAGTAAAAGTGTGGAAAAATTCATGGGTTGAGGTAAAGAAAGTTTAATAGATAAAGCAAAAGCTGCGCACACAAGCACAGCAAAACAAGGAATTCATTCACTGCTTCCCATGGGCAGGCAGGTGTTCAGCCATCTCCAGGAAAGCAGGGCTCCATCACGTGTAACTTTTACTTGGGAAGACAGACACCATAATTCCAAATGTCCCCCCCTTCCTTCTTCCCCCAGCTTTATATACTGAGCATGATGTCACATGACATGGAATATCCTTTTGGTCAGCTGGGGTCAGCTGTCCCAACTGTCTCCTCCCAACTTCTTGTGCACCCCCAGCTCTTGCCGGTGGGGCGGTGTGAGCAGCAGAAAGGCTTCGACTGCCCAGCAACAACCAAAACCACCAGTGCACTATCAAAAGTATTTCTGATCCCAAATCCAAAACATAGCACTATACTAGCTGCAAGTAAAAAAGAGGGGAGGGGAGGGAAAGGGAAGGGGAGAGGGGAGAGAGAAGAAGTGCCCTTTTCCCAATTCTGCAAATATAGTCCCCAAACACTGATTAAGATCTCAGAAGGTACAGAAAACCATTTGAGTTCTGTCACTAGGTGTAGTGTTTTCTTGAGCATCTATATTGTAAACTCAATAGAAGTGCTAGCATCTAAATGAAAGTATTAACCAGTGAAGTCAGTGCTGACCAGGAAAAGGCTCACAATACATTTATTATCCCCTCAGGTGGCTGATCAGCAATGTAATGTGATGAATTATTTAGCTGATGCACGGTTTTCTTCCCCATCAATTCTTTTATGTTCTTCCCCGCTCCTTCAAACAGGCAATTGGCATGAGGTTTCTAGAATATGAATCAAATCAAGGGTCGCAGTTTCACCACTTTTACTATTCAGCAACACTATATTCAGTGCTGGACAGTCCTGTTTATTCTTCCCTAGCTGGGACTGACACTTCAGAGCGGAAAAAAAAACAAAACAGAGCGACTTGGATACTACCATTTAAACACAGATTATATTATGTTAAGGAAGGCTGCAACTCAAACAAGTCTCTGGTGACAGAGAACTTCCTCCAGTGTCTTCACTTCAGCATATCAGGTTCAGAGGGCTGTGCTGTGCAGTGTTTTCACCTCCTGCAGTATGGGCTGAACTCCCAAATCAGAGATGCATTTAATGGTCTCATTCAAGACTCCAGCACTATGTCGAGTCATAGTCCCTGCCTTCCTGCTCCTATTCCATAATTTTCTGCTTATTCATCCAAGGTCACATAAGTTTTCAGCCACAGCATCACACTGAGAGCTCTTGTTCAGCCAATTAGCCGCCCCGACCTCTAACTCCTTTCAGGGTCACCGTTTCCCTGGAAGCAAGTGCCCGCTCTGCACGTGTAGTCTATCGTCCTCATACCCAAACACACGACCTTGTATTTGACTACATTAACATTTGTGCTGGTTAAACAAGACCCACTTCCCAAATGAACTAGATTGATCTGTCAAACTGATCCAACTTTACCACTGTTTACTCTTACTAATACTGTATCCTCTACAAATTTTACAGGCACTGATTTCCTCAATTCTGAACCATTAATAAAACCACTGAATTGTATTATGCTGGAAAAGATCCCTGTGGAACCCCACTGGAAATACCCTCTGTGGATGATGAATCCTCATTTACAATCCCTTTTTTGAAATCCATCAGCCAATTATAATCTATTTATTATGCACTACATTAATTTTGCATAGTTATAATTTTTTAATTGGAATGTCACGTGGTATGAAGTCAAATACTTTTGAGAAGTGCAGGTAGATGTCAGCACAGCTCCTCTTATCAGCCAACCTTGTCAAAAATAAAGTTGTGTTTGCTTAAGCAGATCTGTTTTCCGTAAAGTGACAAGTGCAACAGTTGCTGCTTAAGACTGTGGGTTGAAACAAAATGCTGCATCTGGACTCTTAACGAGCAATGAGGAAGGGTAGAAGCAAGATTTTCAATGGGAAGCAGATCAGTTGCATTGTCTTACTGCCAAGCCCAAAGGTTTTCAATCACTCTCTACTGCATTTATTTGTCATACGTACTATATTAAAATTCAAAGTGTGTGTGGAGAAAGGACTCACTGGGGATCTCTCAGCACTTCAAGCCACAAACATATACCTACCTCTGTGGCATACAGAGATGAACTGAACAGCACATTTTCTTACTCCCTCCTCACTCTGGTTCACTAGCTCCTGTCCATCAACAATAAGGAGACACTGTGGAAGAGTCTATCTCAGCTTTGATCTCTGTGTAGAGAACACATCCTGGAAGGGGCAAAGAAAGTGTCATCTTGATGAGAAATCTAGAAGACAGTTTTCAGCTTAAGGGTGTAACTGAATTACTGTGTGAGAAATACAGAGGTGGGACCTTTGCTGATCAGTTGATCTCTGAAGCTCTAGAGGGCTGTCTCATCTACTTCTGCATCACCTTCTAGAAGAAAAGGCAGATTACACAACAGCTACCGTACAGTCTGAACCTCTCACAGAAGTCCTAGCAACCGAAAGAACAATTACTTAAGATGGGGTGACAGGACTGCCCCAAGCTGAAAGGGAGACCTCCCTCTTTCTCCTCACTCCCCTCCACCCATAGTCACCCAAGAGCAGTGCTTGTTGGACTCACAAGATGATTCAGTTTTCAAGACCGTGAGACAACTAACCTACAGAAAAGTTTTAGCAAGTTGGATTAACTTTGTAAAGCACTGTACAGAGGGAAAAGATGGGACTGCATGACAGGGAAGGTGAAGCAAGAAACGGGAGAGTAGGAAAGGGGAGAGAGACCTTCTCCTCCAGTGCCAATGAACTACTAAAGCCTTTAAGCTTCTTCTGAAAGGACAATGTAAGCTGGGACTGGTTTGACACTGTTCCCTGAACTGCGTGGTGATTGTCAAAGAACAAAAGAAAGTCATCTGCTCCTCTCCCTGTCATGACTCTATAGCAGCTAAGGAGTCCCTCATGCAAGGAGAGGTCTGCCCACCAATTTTGGGCAATTCCAAGTTCTCTCTTGAGCACCAGAAGGTAGTTGTGATGATCCAATAAGCACTTGTCCCCCTCACTGTACTGAATGATTACCTTGGAGCAGTGCAAGGAGCTTGAGGCTGGTAGAACTGCTATGTTCTTGCACAGCCAAGGCCCCAAAAAACCCCTGATCATCAGTGCCTTTTTTTTGGTAAAGACACTTAAGACTAGCAGATATTACATTCTGTCACAGTCTAGATAACTACATCCGTATCTCTGAATTCCCATGCCATATAATTGGATAATAATTTTCTCTCACTTTTCCAATATCAGTAAAGAATAAATTTGGGTGCAGTTTAACAGCTGCCGTATACATATATATTTTAACAAAATGCTGCTCTTCAAAAGTAAATTAATCTCTATATGTATGCATGTACTGCCATACAGAAGGAGTCAGATCCTGTCACTTCACAGATGCTGCTGATGGGCTATAGTTTGCAATACAACTTGGAATTCTTTCTCTGAAATTGCTAGGCAGTCTATGGAGTAGCAAGGAGTAACAATAATAATAAATCAGCACAAAAGAATTTATGTAAAATTAATGTTTTCAATAATAATTCAAAGATACTGATTTTAAATACCAGATTTCTTTCAGTTCTTTACCATAATGACAAATTCTTTTTTTTTTTTTAAGAAAAATGTGTATTTCCTGACCTCAAAACCAACAAAAATAAAATTGACCAAAAGCACTGTAAACTATGTGGACACGGAAATGAATTTGTTGCTAGGGTCCAATTCTGAAACGCCAGCTCATACTATTGAATACCTCAGATTCAATACCACATGATTCTACATGCTATCAGTACCCGAAGGGCCCACATGAGAAATACAGTACTTCTCTTGATGAGTAAGATTGTACCAGTTAGTCTGAATCTTTCTGGGTGATTTACCATGTGCAATTACAGTCATACCTATGCAATCCCACTGAAATCAGTATAGTAACAGTCCCCATATAAAAGATAGCATTGCCAGGCACTGTACATAAACTTAAAACAGAAAGCTGTAACACAGGACAGATTGATCTAGTACTGGAAGTCACTCCTTCTAAGTTTAATACCAGACCTGACTTTGATATGCTTTAGTTCTCTTGGATATAATAGCAGCCTTCTGATCTCAAGCTCATGATGCTATTAACTCACTTAATACAGATTTACTCACTTTAAAGAATCAGTAATAGCTCCCTGTGGTCATTTCTGTCACCTCTTCAAATCAAGGTCTCTCTGGACATTCCATCAAGTAATTTACGAATGGGTCAATGAAACTGTTAATAATTCCAGCTGTCTTCTCTCACCCTCCTCTTGTTTCAAAGCAGTGAGTTTTACTCCCTTCTAATGTGGATAGCAACATTTCTTGCTTGGCTTACGATGGGTGACTGCTATTGTTTCTGAACTACTGCGCAGATAAGAAGATGTCGCTTTGAAACAGACTTTTCTAACATCCTACAACATACCATTTAAGAGGAAAGAAGTGGAGGATACACTTAATGTTGCATAATTCACTGAGAAGCAACCCTGTACCACTGCACATGCCCGTATTAGTGAGCTTTAGAAGTAAAGGGTTTTAACCCTCTGCTATCACTGTGCTAACATAGCTACAACCCTTATTTGTCAAAAGCTGCTTCTGTAGTTTCAGCTACCGTTGTAGATTAGAGATTCATACAATGTTGTGTTTGCTACCCATTGAGAGGACCTGAAAAATACTAGGTCTGTACTGCTGCAAAGAAACTGGTGTTCGTGATTGCTGATTTTTAACTAGCTGCTCTGTTAACTCAGTTCAGATTCAGTTCAGACTGTGCAGCCAGTAACACTGCATATCAATTCAGTGAGCTGTGAGGCTGGCCAAACTACCAAGGAAACTTGCCCGCATCGCTTGAGTTGCCATTTGAGAAGTTGTGAAAGTGATGATGAGCACCTATGAGGCTGCAAACCACGCACTGTGTGGAGAATATATGCACAGCAGGGAAAACTTACAGAGAACCAAACTACAACAGCCTGAGAACAAAGGGAGTTGTCCAAGCTAGTCCACTGTAACTGTATAATGACCTGGTAAGCCTGGGCTAGTCTCTTGCTGATGCTCTGTTGACCTTGTAAGCACAACAGTTTCGAAACCAGGACCAGGAAAATTCATAGTTCAGAGTTGGAACATTAAACTGTTTCAAGCTGAGTTAGGACTTAAACCCTAGGTTTCCTCTCAGATAATAACCAGATATGTATGTTCGTGGCCATGTTACTTGGTATTCTGCCCAGGTTTACTTACTCTAAATCTAAGCTGCCCTGATGGATGTATAGAGACTTGTAACAAATATTAAGTTTAGCACAAATTAAGTATGAATGGATGTAAATATGTGCAAGCAGCAGAAGAAACAGCAGAAGTGTTAAAAGAATGATCTGCATTGATAACAAGGGATACTGTTCTCAGAGACCGAAATAAGAAATGTGCTGCTGTTCACATGAAGACCAGAAAGCCTGCACTCTGGTAAGACCAGAGCATAGATGAGTCATCAGTGGAAGATCTTACCTTTTGACAACAGGAGAATGGCAACAAGATCACACCCCATCACATATGCCATTCCTTTTCTTGTTAGCCAGCAAGGGGAACAGGTTACAGCTACACAGATATGTCTATATTCCAAACATGTTACAAACAAGACAAAATGGACAATGAGCAGTAACCTTGCCTAAGATTTACGGAGACTTAGGCAAGATTCTGAATCAGAGGACAACCCCATAATAACTGATTCCTAATGAGTTTAAAAGACCAGTCCCAGCCTCATCAAACATGAACTCCAGAATGTGATGATCACTCAATAGCTGGCATGTCTCATCCCCTGTACAGTGCAAAATTGATCTTGGGCACACACATCCTAATATTTGTGAGTATGTGGGTGTGAGTGGGTTAAATCTACTTATTCAGAGTTTCTGAAAACAAGTATCAGCTTCCCTTTCCACAAGGTTTTGTGACAGTAATTTCCAACAAGTGCAGAGAAACTGCTTCTAGTACCGACTATGCCAATTTTTCAGGTATCTATTCAGGACACTTCATTGTACCATACAGATATGTCCTCTAGGCCATCAGCTCCTGATGATTTAAATAAGAAATAAAGGAAGATAGCATTTAGGGAACACGGAGAATTCTTAGCACCTTTTCGGTTGGTCTCAGACATCCTAAATTTGGTGTTGGCTTCTTACAGAGAAAAGGAGAACAAGGCTGAGTAGAAATGAGGAAGAAAACAGATGTATAAGCAGGCCTGAGACAGTCCCCCATCTAATCTTTCAGTATCTGATTATGGTTTCAGATGTCCTCAAGCCCTTTAGATAATCATGTTCTTCTATTGTACAGACATTTGGCAATTATCACTATTGCTGCTTGTTTAAAAAAAAAAAAGTTGAAATAGATAAATAAGGCCTAGGATAACAAAATATATCATCCACCCATTATCCCTTCAATGTATGCAGCCTGCTGGCACGGTTCAGAGTTAATTTACATGATAGATGCTTCTACTTCAGCCTAAAACAAGGCTGGTCTGCATGTCATTTCCTGTCAGGAGTTGCTGGACCTCAATTACTTACTTGAGATAAATGATATAATAAAAACACACTTCACAGCCCAAAAGCTGCCTCCATCTACTGTACAATGCCCGGTTTTCTGTTTGATTTTTCCCCCCCCCCAAGACACTAGCCACAGTAAAAGAAATTATTCTGGTACCTAAGCAACACAACATCCCCTCATTTTGTTCCTTGTAAATGACCTGGCTGCCTCAGCCACCACAGCTGCGCTCCTGTTCACTCCCAACTGTCCCAACAAAAGGTAATGTAAGGAAGAACAGGAGGGCAACTTGTAAAGCCTGTGGCCAATGCACTAGCTGAAGCTTCAGCAGCAAAAACTGGTTAGGCCTTATTTAACTGGCCCATGTTACACATATTTTGGCGCTATGCTGCCTGGAGAACAATCTGAGAGAGGAAACAGGCTAGAAAAAGAGTTATTTCATGACAGCACCAACTTCTTTACCCGTCTTACTTTATCCAACCTGACTATGAAGTAACTGAGGGCTCCGAGAGCTGGTTGAGTTCAGTAAGAAATTAAAATCACCAGAAAGCAGTTATTCCTATCATAGAGCAGTAGTCAATGAGATCAAGAGCTGTTACAACAAGAAACTAAATTAGAGACGGTCTCCTCTGCATGTAGTTTCTCAGTTTACGTATATAAGAAATGCAAAGGAAAATACCCCATGGGGTGTGGCAAAGATCAATCCATTAATGTGTTGTGTTTGAAAATGTAAAGTGCTATTAAGTGCTAGACTGATTATTTTAATAAGCACTGTTTTCACACCATCTGCAATTCTGTGGCTAAAAATGTGGCTGTGGAATTATATTCCAGGTATACAGAATCTCTCTCTACCTCTCAATTCATACTTCATCGTTAGCACAGCATGCAAACGCTTAAGATGAAATCAGATTCAACTGCAGAATGAAACATGAAAGAAAATGCAATGCTATCACATTTCTTCTTCTGAAGGGCCCGGACTGGCATCGTCAGATAGTCAATTGAACATATGTGACATTTTTGATGTACGTAGTCTTGATATTCTTGTGCAAGAGCCAGATTTGGAGGGGGCTGGTAAACGTAGGCTTTTTAATTTTCATTTTCTTCATAGAGATATGGTAACTGATATATAGAAAGTGATAAAGCAAGCTTTACGTGGAAGACTTTCAGCTCTGAAACAATAGGAAGCCACACACTTTATCTTTTTTATTTACAGGGCAACTCTTTAAAAATAAAGAGGATGAACCTAGGGCAGGTTTAGATTAAACATTAGGAAGAAATTTTTCACTTTAAGGGTGGTAAGGCACTGGCACAGGTTGCCCAGAGAAGTTGTTGAGGCCCCATCCCTGGAGGGGTTCAAGGCCAGGCTGGACGTGGCCTTGGGCAACCTGGTCTAGTGGGAGGTGTCCCTGCCCATGGCAGGGGGGTTGGAACTCGATGATCTTCAAGGTCCCTTCCAACCTAAACCATTCTATGATTCTATGAAATATTTTATTAATTACACCCACTAAATACCTTTTGTAACCTTAAAAAGAAGGGCAGGCAATACAGAAATCAACAGATAGCAGGTTTAGCAAGATACCTGATAGTGCTTGCTAAAGAAACGGCACCGAGGTGCTAAGGAATTCTGCGATAATCTGCATTGCACCCTGAATTTTCTCTGGTGTTGCTCTGCACCGCTAAATAGCTCTGGAACATGCTCCTGCTGTCTCGTTATGGCTGTGGTAAAGATTAGTTCTTGACCTTGATACTAGAAGGTTACATTACTCTTTATAAGAAACCTGCAACACTGAGAGACACAGAGAACCACAGTTACAGAGGAAATAAAGCCCTGACAGGGGTACAAAATCACAGCTACCCCACCTCAGCGTGGGCATATAAAAGTGGAACCCAGGGTGCCAAAGAGATGCAAGATTTTTCCCCCTTTATCCTTCCCTTCCCCTCCCTTTCTTTCCAGTCCCTTCCCTTTCCCTTCCCCTCCCTTCCTTTCCAAGCCCTTCCATTCCACTCCCTTCCTCTCTCTTCTTTTCTTCTGCAATAAGATGTGTTCAAAGTCTCTAGAGTTTGAGACCTCTTTCTCCATAGACACATATATCAAGAAGCCTGGAGATTTCTGGCCAAAAATTTAAAGATGTTAATTTAGTCCTTGATTTACATTTTCAAATCTTCATAGGAAGCAGCCTTTGTAACCCCCATGAATTAAACATACCACAGTCAAAGGCCTTTGGCACCAGCATGGGATTAATGACCAGCTGGAAAGATGAAGGCTTGAAGAAAGATAAGCCATCTTTAAGCCCATGTTCTGTGCCAAGGTTATTGCCATTATAGGCCTGTTTAAAAGCACTGAGGAAAATAAACATTACAGAGCAATGTATTGAGCCAATACTCCTCCTAAAGGTTTTTGTAGTTTTGAAGGGTGCTTCTTTTACTTTTGACACAGGTTTTTCCAGAAGTCTTTAGGAACCAATGCCTGGATTGCCTCATATGTTATGTAATTTGGGGCACAGTCATGAACTTGGCATCTCTTCCAGAAATGCTGGAGGAAAGACCCCAGAAATGAGCCAGCATTTGTTTTGGTTGGGATGGACCACTGTAGGTTATGGACAATAGTTAATGGTTGGAAAAGCACCACCCCTAAACCTGCTTTCCCATACCCAAATGCATTATCGCAGTCTAGAAGTCTGTTTCTTGTTTGGGATGATTTCTAGGAAGACCTGTGGGTCTATGTAAAATTTACTGAAGCTATAAATGCTGAAAAGCCAAGCCTTTGTCAATGGCCCAATCTTGGCTACATGGACAAGAGCTGGATAACCAAAAGGAAAATACTTAGTGATGTCAAGTTGCAAAAGAGATGATCAGAATGTTATATCAACTTTCTGTTGGCATAAACCTGAGGTAATTACTGCTTTTTTAGACTAATACAAATGAGAAAAAATGAGATTCTTTTGTATTCAGACTATTCTTTTTTGTAGTTGAGCTATTTTTAACTCTCTGTAATCGTTGTGTCTCCTTTCCATACTCTGGCATCTTGCAGTAGGTAGAAGGGAATAACATAAGGCGCAAGCACAGAGTCTGGGGAACCACTGGAGAAGTCAGTGGTATATGACTGTAACTCCTGCTGTGAAGAGTTCTCTTAATAAAACAACACTTTGGCTCTGAAGTGATGGAATCCACTCTTACTAAACTAGCATGTTATAAGTACCTATGTCATCATGTCCCCTCTATTATTCACCCTTGAACAAATTATTACAGCCCCTTGCTTTGCTGCTCCACTGTAACCTTTCTAAACTCAACCCTATCTGAACAAACCCAAAATTACATGAGTGGATTCCAATGGTGCTTGTACTGCATTGAATCCCAACCATAAAATTGGGGTCTGTCTATCATAAATCCAGTAACGCAAATTCATAGATGTAGGGATAAACCCCCAAATCAGTATAGCAGTCAAAAATGTTGAGCCTGAATGAGAAATGTGCAGCAACTCTAAGAATGGGCATCCATTACAGGCTTGCATGTTTTCCTGCAGTAGATGTAGATGTTAACCTGCCTATAAAAGACCTTCCTTTTGCATTCTGAGCAAATTAATAAACACATAGAATTAAACTGAATCTTTAAGGATTTTTTAAATTTTGTTTTTTCTTCCTACGTGCAATCTTCTCCCCAAGCTCCCTATTGCCCTTTTTCTTTTACTACATGTAGTTTTCCACACCTAGACAACCTTAGAAGAAAACATGCCTCAGTAATGGGTGATATGGCAAAACCTACAGCAACCCAAAAGTTAATACATACTAGTCTCTTCTGAGCAGTTAAAACCATATCAGAATGAGAATACTTTATCTAGAGACAGCCTCGTTATCCATGGTTAAATCAACTTAATCAAATAATTGAGGAACACAACTTAGGTCTTTGATGTGGGAGAATAAGCATTTGACATGCAGCCTCATCAGACTGAAAAAGGTGTTTTTTTCCTTCTGCTTTTGGGTCTTCTGGCATTCACTTAATTATTTGCAGCACCTTAGCAGTTGGCTGCTACAAAGTTCTCAACACTACTCACATACGGAGTAAAAAGCTAGTTTTAATTCAGAATAGAACCAATGCCAAAGCTTCCACTAGCATTTTCCCACCATTTCTTCACCTATGTGTAGACCCTCCCTGATAAGACTCCTCTTATCAGAAAAGCTTCTGGAGCCCACTGAGGGCAAGGGTGGAAAAAGAAGTTATTCACTAGAGAGCTTTTGAGATTTCCCCACTTTTTTTTTTTTTTAATATTATGAGACTTGAAATGGGCAGGGGGAGGAAACGAACAAGCTGGGATTTCTTCTGTCTTGAATATTACCAGAACAACAGTTTCTGGAGGAATCAAAGGAAAAGATTCATCTGACAAAATGGGAGTTCAAGTTAAAACAGAGTTTGTGTTTCTAAAGGAAATCTACAAGTTTGCGGTATTTCACTTTTTTTTCCTAAGCCCTTCATTGGATGTGTTAGCTGGCATATTCTTTTATAATATTAATCTGCTGCAGTCCCCTTCACTTTGCTTTACAGATATGAAGAAAAATGGGTACCTCATTAATCAGCTTCAGTCCAGTAACCAGTAAGGCAGGAATTTCACTGACTAGATAGTATCATATTAGCTGGGGGAAAAAAAGATGACCTAAAGCTAAGCAAAACTGAAAGGGTAATAAAACCACATGATGGATAACTCTTCCCAGTATGGGTAACTAAGTGGTTTTAATCATTACTAATTACTATTTCAGCCTTGTTTTCCTTTTACATAACCAATATTTTTCAGGCTTGTAGAATTTCTGTCTTTTGAAAACCAAAAGGATTTCACATTCAGCCAAGATACGCTCATCTTAACAAGTGATAGGCAGGAATTCTGTACCAGTGACAGAAAATAAAGAGAAGGAAAAATCAAGGTTTGGGAAGTTCTAGCTGGCAGTTGAACCTCAAAGGGCTGTACTAGCAAAGTGGCAGAATTAATCCATTACTATCTGTTTACTTTGCTTAAATCAGCTGCTGGAAAAAATCACTGCTGGTGCCGATCGGAAAATAAAAAATGTTCAAATGGCCAGAAAACAGTCACAGCAATCATAATAGATATTTTTCAAATTATTTCTACGACTTTCTCAAAAAATGCTCTTTGTAGATTTTTTTTCTTCACCTTGGGTTAGATGTAGTTGTCGGGACACGGAAGCTTAAAATATCTGCTGATGAACTGGGCAAGTTACTGAGAATAAAATGTTTAAATAAACAGCTTTTACTAATGTAGGGTCTTGCAGCCAGATCATCCAATGCAGCTGGAATCTGGTGGACTTGCCTGGATTCTTCAAAGGGACCAGGAAGACAACACTGTTATTGGGATGATGCAATTCCATTTTCCCTGCAGGACAACCAAGCCCAAATATATCTATTTCCAGATCAGTACTGGCATCAGCTAGAGAAGACAATTATCTTTAATGACACTTTGCACTTGCTTATGTCTCTCTGACAGGGTATCTCCAAGCAGATACTAGTGCTCACTACAACCCTGTGAAGCAGGTAACAATTATCAACCCCAATTTCCATACAGGGAAAATAAGGCACAGAGATAGGATAGTAAATAAGAGAAAGAGACATATAGTAAGTTAATGGCTAAACTAGGAGAACCACCAAGAAATTCCTACTCTTAATCTGCCGTTCCAGCCACTGGAAAATATACCTTATGTCTTGATGAAACACACATGCCATGGCTTCTGCCACCAAGGGAACTATGAAAGGGTAACTTGTAAGAGGCAAGTGGAACAGCATAGATACTCAATAAATACTACGTAGTTACTTCATAGTCTATGTCCCCGAGTTCCATTCTCAAAGACACCTACTGTCATTTCCCCTCTCCTTTCCCTCTGCACTCATTAAGTCTGAATGCAAATCTATACACATCTATTTAACTTGCTTCCCATTTCTAATCTTCTGTTGGAAAAAATTGCTGGTTAACATTGGTGTAACTTTTTTCAATGTAAACTTATGTCATTACAGAAGAATAATACAATCATTATATGCGTGGTGGGTTGACCCTGGCTGGACTCCATGTGCCCACCAAAGCCACTCCATCACTCCCCTCCTCAGCTGAAGACGGGAAACAAAATACAATTAAAGGCTAGTGGGTTGAGATAAGGACAGGAAGATCATTCACCTGTTACCAGCATGGACAAAACAGACTCAACTTGGGGAAATTAGTTTAATTTATTACCAATCACATTAGACTAGGATAATGAGAAATAAAACCAAATCTTAAAAACATCTCCCCCCAGCCTTCTTTCTGGGCTCAACTTCACTCCCAGTTTCTCTACCTCCTCCCCCCAAGCAATGCAGGGGGATGGGGATAGCAGTCAGTTCATCACATGTTGCTCCTGCATCCTCAGGGGAAGGACTCCTCACACTCTTCCTCTGCCTCCAGCATGGAGTCCCTCCTACAGGAGACAGTCCTCCACGAATTGTGGGACCCTTGCATGGGCTGCAGTCCTTCAGGAACAGACTGCTCCAGCATGGGTCCCCCACAGGATCACAGGTACTGCCAGGACCCTGCTCCATTGTGAGCTTCCCATGGTGTCACAGCCTCCTTCAGGCATCCACCTGCTCCAGCATGGGGTCATCCATGGGCTGCAGGTGAATATCTGCTCCACCGTTAACCTCCACAGGCTGCAGGTGGACATCTGCTCCACCGTTAAGCTCCATGGACTGCAGGGAGACAGCCTTTCTCACCATGGTCTTCACACGAATCTCTGTTTCAGCACTGTGAGCACCTCCTCCCTCTCCTTCAATGACCTTTGTGTCTGCAGAGTTGTTTCTCTCACATATTCTTGCTCTTTTCTCCAGCTGCAATTGCATGCTTTTTTTCCCCCGGTCTTAAATATGTTATCCTAGAGGTGCGACCACCGTCACTGATGGGCTTGGCTTTGGCCTGCAGCATGTCCATCTTGGAGCCGCCTGGCATTCACACTATCAGACATGGGGGAAGCTTCTAGCAGCTTCTCACAGAAGCCATCCCTGTAGCCTCCCACCCACCCCCTCCAACCTTGCCACACAAACCCAATACGATAGAAAAAAAACACCTGTGGCAATCCAGGAGTGTAGGCCTTTCCATTTTTTTTTTTCTTTTTATGTCCCTCATTTTCACATTCCTATTTTCTTTTTCTTTTTGTGTGGTGTGTCTGCTAAGAATCTCCTCTAGTTCTATTTTTAATATATCACTGATTCTAGCTCCAGTCACCTCCCTTCTCAACATTTTTTCATATGTATATTACTCTTTTACATGAAATCACATTCTCTGAAAGTCTGTTCCCAAGTTGCTCATTTGCAGGTGATTTTTTCCATGCTTCCTGCCAGTAACTGAAAATTGTCTTCCTTATGTTATGTACTGGAGTACGCACTCCATAACTTAAGTTAGTTCAAGCAGGGGTCACCTCAAAATTCCCATCGTTCCAACTGGAAAAGAGGCTAGAGCTGATCACACCTCCTCTGTATTATTCATGTCTTTGTGATTTGGTGTCATTCTCAAACCCTCCTATTGTAAATTGCCTGCTGGAGCAATTTCTTCCTGCTGTAGCTGTGCAATCTTATGCCATCCTGTACTAAGTAATATTGATAACACTGTTCACCTGGGGAAAAATTTGAGATTTCCTATCTGGAGGAAAAGCTCTCTCAGAAACAGAGACAAATTCACTTGACTGCAGAGCACTTATATAAAGTCATCTAGAACATACATCAGAGAAACAAAAGAAAGCAGAGTCGAATTGTTCTTTACTATGCCGCAAGTCAGACCGAACAGTTACCATGGGCTTTTTAAGCCCTTGTAAACAGAATGGGAACACAATGTGCCATAGGAAAGAAAAAAAAAAAAAATAAAATAATGTGGCCTTTCTGTGGGCTAATTATAAGACAAATTTGGTCGCAGCATGAAAAAGTTTGCTATTTTACTTTTTCTTCAAGTTTACTAATTCTGAACGTCTCTTCCACCTGAAGGCCCTTTGGAGACATCCATGTATAGAGTTCCTGATGGACATGCATTACAGTGAGCATCATTGGGGGTGAGAATACGAGCAAAAACAATAAACGTGAATGAGCAAAAACAATAGATATGAAAGTTTCCACGTGAAAGTGTCACTGATCTGTGACTTTAAACTTCAAAACATGCATATTACCTTTGTATCCTGGTCAACAATAATCTTCTCTCTTACACCTCTTCTTTCCAGGAGGAACCTATCCATAGGGCAGAAAGGTAGCTTATCAGTGCAGTACCTCCCCTGAGAATAAAGGCAAATCTGAAATATATTCTCACAGCCTATAGCATCTCAAATTTTATTACAGGAGAATTAGCAAAAGTGGCTGAACTGCTCTAGTCTTTATCCTACTGCCAAGTTTGGACGCTTCTGCAAATAGTATAAAAACTGGTCTTACTGACCATCTGGAACTAATGGAGAAGCATTGTGGAAATCCTGCAGAGCAATAAAAGGTGATTCAGCTGTGGAAGAATCTTGTCCAACAGCGTAAGTTTTTCTCAGTAATCACTCAGATTCAGATATAAGCCGTACATGCGTAATGGACCATATTGAGCGGATTATAGTCCAGAGCTGGGCAAAGGGAAGTTGAAATGCATCCCTTTAGGGAGGGAATGGAGCCAGAGCATTCAATATATTCAAGCAATAGTATCCTTTTGATTAGTTCATAGAGATTTGTCATTCATTGACACAAAGTAGAGCTGCCAAGGCAGAACCATTGTTTCCACCAAACTGTCATTCGTGTCCCTCACTTGTGAATGCAAAACGAAGATTATGAGATTGCTTTAGTATCTGCTGGCTTTTAGGACATTTGCACTACCACTCAGGTGAGCCACACTGTGTAAGACACAAACCAGAAAAAACGATCAATTAGAACGACTATGGGGTTTATTAATTATTTCTTTGCTTTCATTTCTAACATTTATTTTAATAAATAGAGTAGTAAAATGCTGCAAGGGGACAATGAGGGACACGAACGTTTTACTGTTTATATACAGTAAATAATGCCTGGAACTTATCTCCACTAGACAGAAAAAAAAAACCTCATAATAACTCCTAATTTCAAAAGAAAAATGTCATATCAAATTTGAGCTATTTTATATATTCTCTAATAGATCACAAGATCACAAGGAAGAAACAGACATCACAAGGAGAAACCTTCTACAAGTGAAGTTTAATCCTCTCAAATCTCACTGATCAAAATATGTTTAAATTAGGGTGAGACTCAGTTTTAATCCCAGGAGACCAGAGGAAGTAAAAAAAAAAAAAAAAAAAAAAGAACAATGATTGTTTCCTTATCTGAAAGGTATAAAAATTTCCTTTTGTGCTTTTCTGATTTTTATGTTGAAGACTATATGTGAAACACACTGAACAAAAATAGCTATAGAATCACTTCTTTGGGTAGATGCACTTTGCAAAGAAGGTTTGCCAGCGCAGCTGAATCACTAGAATGAAGTGGGACAATTATTTGTGGAAAACATCAAATCTGACCTTTTTGCTTTTCACAAATTGTCCTCGATCCATCAGATCTCTCTCTTATCTGAATAAACGTGTGGGCTGGCATATGGACATTAATCATCAGAGAAAACAGTGAGGTTCTAGAACAATATTAAAGACAGAAGTACCATAAAAAAACCCACACGCTACTTCTAAGAAGCAGTTGATAAACACTTGAAATAGCAGTGGATTGCAGCAGGTACCCTCCACCCACAATGTACCTTCCTGTTTCATATTCTCATATGTTCACCTCTAGCATATCTACCAGCCATCAGATGGTTTTCAGTCCTGCACAGAGCTTTAAATAGCATATGGTTCCTACTTAACAAGGGGAACATTAGAATAAATCCTGTGCATGAATGTCAGTATTTATAATTGTTGATTTCTTTAATAAATGCTTTCCACTTAAGAAGAATATTATTCCACAAATCAGTCCAAAATGTAACAGTAAAGAAGAAATACGTCCAGAGACCACCTACAGTTCTCTGTGGTTTACTCTGCATTTTTTTCTCATATATTTCCTGAAGCTAATGAAAATTCTAGGGGAAAAAAAAAACCAACCCACAAAATATTTTCCAGAAGTCCAGAAAGCAGATAAGAGAGAATGAGTCCCCACAATTCCAAGCAATTTTATTCATTCTGGAAACCTTTTCCACATTTTTTGTGCCAGGCTCTTAAAGCCTTAGTGAATGAAAGATGCTGTTGACTTTGCCAGAAGTTTACCTTACTACATAAGGATCTCAGATCCTGATTCTGACAGACTGCAAAATATTTTCTCCTTTCATTTTATAATGGTCTTCTGAACTTCGACATTGCATTCACATGACAACTTCTTATTTAGGTGTTAAACTGGGAACTCCCAGTGTCTATGAAACATTCTTTAATTATCATAGTCAAAGCATGCAAATTTTGGAGGTTAATTTGATTTAACAGATTAATGTATCTTTGATACAAGAGGTGCCTATCTGTCTTTGATCAATATAAACAACAACGTCTTAAAATATTTTGTTCTTCTCGATGTGTTGATTTAAGAGACTAATGAGATGATTCTAAATTGACTTTGAGATTCTTCCAAAAAAATCAGAGAGCCTATTAAAATGGCAAGACATAAGCTATTAAGTGAACTAGTCAGCCAGCCAGAAACCAGTCAAATAGTCTCTTTCTGATAGTTTTAAAAAACTTGGACAGTATTGTTTCTTTTCAGTACTTGGTGGTATCAAGTATCAGGTATATCAAGAAGAGATGCAGCTCTACCTCCAATCTTCTTCAATAATGATTACATCAGCTTCTAAGGCTTTATTGGCTGGCTTGCTTGTATGATATCGACAAAATCACTCATGGCTGAATGGGCTTTACACTCTAGAGCTTTTTTTCCCAGTCCACATAACTAACAGCTTTTCTTACCATAAGGTCTGTTTGGTTACCTGGTGGCTCCATCAAAGTGAAGAAGATTCCACACTGATTGTCCTCATTGGTATTTTGTTGAGTGTGTTACAACTTAAGAAGTGAATTAATGGATAAAACTCAACAATTCTTTCATTTCTGGAAACTTAATCTTTCACTGCAAGGAATAACATCTTTACAAAGACTTATCTTTTGTAGGGTTGTTTTTTTTCCACTTACAATAGTGAGACAGTTTGAGGAAGCGGTTTCCACTGCCATACTCAGAGATACAGTCTACTAGTCTCTGAATCTAAAATTTCAAACTTGAAGACTAGAAAGATGTCTGAACTGTTTATCGTCTCAGTATGACACTCAGTCCAATATGAAAAAAGGAAGCGGGAAGAAATCACAGTGATAATTTTGGAGTAACCTAGAAGTTCAGGGAAATACAGAAGTTTAGATAAATAATTATGACTTTTATTATTCAATGAAACAGTCTTTCAAGCCAACGGCTTCATGAATAAAATGAAAGCACTGAAGAAAGATACACCGTATGGGAAACAACTAGGTAGGAACTGGTTCTATCATCACACCTACATACTAAATGCCTTTGATTAAAGTACATTTTTGACATTCAAGACACTAGAAACAGAAGTTCTGTTTGAGTGATTATTTATATACGTACACCATAGAATCAAGTAATAGCTTCAGTTGGAAAGGACCTTTAAAGGTCAACTAGTCCAACACCCCTGCAATGAGCAGGGACAACTTCTATGAGATCAGGTTGCTCAGAGCCCCATTCAACCTGACCTTGAATGTTTCCAGGGATGGGGCATCTACCACCTCTCTGGGCAACCTGTGCCAGGGTGTCACCACCCTCATTGCAAAAAATTTCTTCCTTGTATCTAGTCTAAATCTTCCCTCTTTTAGTTTAAAACCATTACCCCTTGTCCTATTGCAACAGGCCATACTAAAAAGCCTGTCTCCATCTTTCCTGTAGGCCCCCCCTTAATTATTGAAAAGATACTATAAAGTCTCCCCAGAGCCTTCTCTTCTCCAGGCTGAACAACCCCAACTCTCTCAGCCTGTCCTCATGGGAGATGTGTTCCATCTGTCTAATCATTTTTGTGGCCCTCCTTGGGACCTGTTCCAAAAGGTCCATGTCTTTCCTGTGCTGAGGGCTCCAGAGCTGGACTCAGTACTCCAGGTGGGATCAGCAGTGACCAGTTTACATCTGCCTTGCTTCTTGTTTTATCTTCAAGCACTCAGGACTGGCCTCCAGCACAGGCAAGATGAGCAGTGAGTACTACTAGTAAGCCATTCTGCAGGGACCCTGCAAGCCCTCATGCTCTACAGTAGAGGGGGCACCTTGGGGTTTAATCCATTAGCCTGACAGCAGCAGAAAAGTACTGAACGCAGGCCAGCTGTCCTCATACAGGTGATCTGTGAAGCCAAGATTTCAAGCTTTCTAAGTTTACTTTGTTGACAAACTAAAACAAAAACAAAAGCAAAACCAAAACACACACATACAAAAAAACCCAACCGAAAAACAACCCTGAGCAAACACACGGTTACAAAAAAAAACCCCAAGCTCCACAGCTAAAAATACCCAGAATACATTGAAAATCGTGCTATAATGCCTCGTGAAGTCTTACTGGGTTTCACACCCCTTTCATAAGGCTGAAGATTTTTCAGTGTATCACAATCTCAACCTTTCAAGAAGAGAGCCTTACCGGAGAAAATGGCGATAAGGAAATACAGTCTGGGACTAGATTTTTTTTTTTTTCCTCTAGAATGTGAAAAACATTCTCCATGAAAAAAAAAAAGTTCAGTTACATTGAATTTTCTTTTTAAAGAATTTAAAAAGAAAAAAACATAAGGCATGGCATCATCAGCTTTTTTGTCAACTGAAGGGTCCTAAGACAAGCTTATGAGCAATTAGGGAATCATAGGCTTTCTCTAGAAGGATGATGATATTGTTATTACTGGAATTTTTTACCATTTTGATCCCTTTTTTCTGAACAGGACATACTGCAGTCTTTCACAGGTACAGCCACAGATAAATAAATTTCTTTACAATAAGGGGAATGGCAGTCTTGCAACATGCACAGCTCATGCCAGTCCATTTTGAAATATTGGTTTATTCTGAACAAATTTTTGAAGCCTGGTGAAAGAGAAGAAAAAGCTTCTGTCAAAAGCTTTTTACGTCAACTGGTTTGTGTTGGGAAAAACCTTGCAAATATCAGCTCAGTTCTGCCTCGATGTACTGTATAATTACAGTCTCTTCTCCTCCCCCTACGATTAATATAATCAGCATCTGGATATTTTCTTGTTGCTTTTATTAGTATTATTAAACAAAATAATCCTCAGAGCTGGTATTCCAAAACTGATTTAAGAACATTAAACAGCACTTGTGACCATTAAGGACTGATCTGGATGATATTACGGTGCTCATATTTGTTATCACTGTATGAAAGTTATTATAGTAATAAACCCACATAGTTTTCCAAGTGATTCCATTTATTCTCAGCAAAAACAAACAACTTGTCTTGCAGAGTACTTTACATTATTAATCCACTAGCCATGGAAAGCCAGAAAAGCCATAACTGTCGCTCCTCATTTACGCCTTTGTGCAGACTGATCTCAATGCTCTGCTTGGAAAATGGACAGCCAACGAGCCCCAGCAGGCCTGGAGGATCACCCTGAAGGCAGTCAGGTGCTCAGAGCACTTGAGAGCATTCTCCTAAAGGGAGAAGACGTTTATAACTCTGCAATGAGAACTGGGATGACACTGCCAAGGGTAAACAACAAGGTGGTACAACAATTTTACAAATACCATTAGTCTCATTTTACAGGCAGGGAAACTGAGGCACGGCTTCTTACACTCTTGGTCTTGTATTTTGTAGCAAGTCTGAACCACAATAGGAGCTTTCTACACTTGAAAACCAAAGTTTTGTGTCCAGCACAGTGATATGTGAATTAGACACCAGAACATTATTACAAAGTAATTTTATCATTATCATATAGCTTATCCCAAGTTGTATACTTACCTGTGCTCCTTTAAAGCAGGGAGCAGAAGAAAGAGGACCACCTGGACCTCCTAGAAATTCTTCTGTTCCCTGGGATACTTCAAATCCATATGCCTGAATTGTTCTGTCCCATACTGTTTGTAACTTGGGATTCACTGTCTAGTGCAGTGTTGATCACTTGTCTGATAAGCATACCTATAGTACAATGGGGAGAATTGTATCATATAAATAGACTTTAAGTTTGCTGTATTATTAGCATCTATGTTTAATCCAGGATAGTATTTTGGCATGAGTGTGCTTGGAAGGAAGGGTCTTTAAAAGACTCCTCACCTATTACATGATGAAAAGAGTTTTAAAGACTTGTTTTATTTCTGAGCCAAAGCGTATGGGTAGCTATAGCCTGATTTAAGCTGGAGAATATCCTTGAACCGTACAATTTTGCACAGCTTTTCATTTGAGATAATAAACTATGCCTTTCACATTGCATGAAAGCGTGACTTTGATTTTTCAGTCACCCATACTGTTCATTATGTAGAAGGACAGACAGAGATTCTCCCTGAAGGCCGCCCCTGAGGAGCTTCTGAAGAAAGTGAGTTTTTGAGAAGCAGCACCATTTCTGGGGAGAAGTTACTTGCTTTAAGGTCATGTGTCACCTCAGTGGCAGAGACAACACAGGAACATTAAGACTTTCTCTCCCGTCCCTTATTCTAACCAGTGGACCGTAGCCCCAAATTTCTGCAAGTCAGTTGGTCCCTGTCACAAATACTTTCATCCTTTTATGAACTGATATCTTGTTCCTACACTAATAAGCATGGTTGGAGTAGAGTTAGTAATTTAAATTTATGACTTGTGTACCCTATTTTAACACTTTTCCAAAGACTCATTAAATCTGTTTTATGTGTATTTTTCCCTGCCTCATACTTTCATTAATTGGAAAAAAGAGAATAAAGTCCCATTTACAACACCACTGCAGCCATGCAGGGTCCTTGCTTGACTGATGTTCTTCTAATGAATTATATGTATTGTAAACAAGTACTGCAAACTAGCCCAAGGTCTTCTCCATTAATTTTTCATTAATGAAATGCACCACTTAGCTTGTTTGACACTTAAGTGATTCCCATAAATTTAAAATAGAGGTCACCATAAGGAAAGCATTTGAAAGTGTCATTGAGGGAACAAGCTAATGAACTATTCACCCCTCCCCAAATGCTTTTAAATTCACAGGCTAGTCAGTTGTAAAATTTGAAAACCAGTACTATTTTAATTCTTAAAGTAGCTGCCAAGGTTTAATGAAAAAATAAATACTCTAATAAGTGAGCTTTTGCTCAGGGGCTTTTTCTTCTCGTCTGCTTTCCCCTCCGTTTACATTCTATGGCAGGAAAATTCTTATGCCTTATTTAGCTTAGTATATCATGAAAAAAGAGTACCTATACAAGACAGGAGCAAAGCAAAGATTGGGGTTAACCCATGACACCCTCTTTCAGTTGAGTGCAATTCATGGTGGGGCATGTGAAGCCATGTTAATAGACAATCTCTCTTCCATGTTCCAGACAGAGGAAAGCTCAGTCATAACCTTTGACACTATCTTCTCCTACAAAAACTCTGCAATACAGGCCTTGATCCAGCCATCATTTTCTGCTAGTCAGCGATGTAAATGCTAAACAATAGTTTGACCTAGCTATATCAGGCAGGTCATTTCGTGATTTAGTTACAACTCTACAATTAGGTAACAGAGCTGACTTGCATCCCTCTGGGCCAGAAAATGAAGCTGAGGCATTGATATTTCCCTCCAGACCGAAATCTGTCTGCATAGTCTGTTTGACAAGGCTCTAGATTACTTCATTTGTTGTGAATTTTGGCATGTCAGAGTACACCCAGCCAACAGGCAGTCCGAGGCAAGGTCTGCACACCAAAAGCTGCTTTGCTGCAAACACACTATGCTCCTAGGAACTCGGTGCTGCAGTGGCTGTGCAGAGGTCTCTCCCCAGGAGGCAGAGGGCAGCATTTCACTGAGCTGTTTCCTATTTTCACTGAGGATCTGGCTTTAGCACAAAGTACATATGATGGATGAAGCCAGAAATACCATGGTCCTCCTTGTGTTTTTTTGGTTTTGTGGTTTTTGGTTTTTTTTTTTTTTTTTTAAGAAAGAAAAAATAGGGAAATGTATAATGGACTAGAATAGAATAGTTCAGTTGGAAGGGACCTACAACAGTCTTTACCCTCTCAGTAAATAAATGTTTCCTAATGTAAATGTCCCCTGACACAGCTTTGAATCGTTCCCACATACCCTGTCGCAAGGCATCAGCGGGAACAGAGCAGCACCTCCCTCTCCACTTGACCTCATCAGGAAGCTGTAGAGAGCAATGTGGTCACCTCTCAGCCTCCTGAAGGCTGTGTAGAGATGGTAATGAATATTATGCCTTTCATTCTCACCTTAAGTACAGAGCAGGACAATGGAGGCTAATCATCATTACCATCATCATCTGCTAGCAGCCAAATGCCCTGTGTGAAATGAGCAGGTAGGTCTTGGCCTTCCTGAGGGTTGAACAGGTGCCTCCATAGAAAAACAGCCCACAGCCACGGCCAGCACTAATTGGCTCCCTCGTTGGCACTTTTAGTAAAGA
The DNA here is from genome assembly GCF_000708025.1 of Charadrius vociferus. Taxonomy (NCBI): domain Eukaryota; kingdom Metazoa; phylum Chordata; class Aves; order Charadriiformes; family Charadriidae; genus Charadrius; species Charadrius vociferus. Next base: position 1,625,243 of record NW_009647212.1, read on the forward strand.
GACCAACTAATGAGCAGGAGTGAATGCTGAACTCCCTAAATACAGCTGCCTGATAAGGCTTAGGTATGAACAACAGACAAGGAGCATATAGAAACAACTTGGTGCTTTGTCTATTGAGTCTACTCTGATTATAAATAAATGACTATTCTTTTGGGGTTCCCTCATTGACATGAAGGGATTTAAAACTGAAACGACTCAATAACAAGTCTGGAGGACAGGTATGTGCCTCTCATGATTGCAGCCAGGCTGCTGCAAGTCAACACTATGAAAAGCTTAGAAATAGCAGTGTTCGTTTATGGGATGTCCCATTCAGTGTTAATCTCCGCAGAGAAGAGAGCTATCAGTAGGTGTTCGAATAGACAGATGATTTTTCTCTCTCTTGAGGTTAGTGGGTATGGAAGTGGTGATACTGCTAGTATGCAGAAATAAAGACGGAAAATCTTGTTTTAAGTTGCACCTTAATGCAACTGGGGATATAAACAAGTAATACTACATATTTTAAGTACATATTATGTCTCTATCCATCTACCTCCGAGTTTTACAATACATCTTTCATCACTGTATGAATGTCTGTTTACATTATTCTAAATCTACAACACTCAAAAGCAACATTACCTTGGGAAAACATGCTATATAAATCACAGCATTCCCTCTCACAGCTCACTGCACAAACTTAAGGAGAGACATCTCTTGATGAATGCCTCATATTACTTCATTTAAAGTTAATGAGATTCGGTCTGCATATTTGACAGAAGACTACAGAGCAACAGATGACTTCAGCAAATGCTATTGGCATAAGAAACCTTGCATATCAGGTGTCTAACAAAGTGCGCACGACCAGCTGGAATTAAAGATGGCTGCCATACGATCTAAGTTAGGCAATTTTCATACTGGGTGGTAGGATCTTCAATGACACTAACTGATACAGTAGAAAATGGCAGGCAAGTTTTTGGTACTCAAGTCCTCCCCTTGGGTTGTTTGCTGTGTGTATGTTCTTCACCACTGTGTCGGTAACAGCAATTACTATGTACCAAACTTCTTCAGTGGGGTTTCACCATCTTTTGCATTCATCTCCCCTAAAATACACAACTCAAGACGTATGACAAAAGAAAACCAAACACTCTGTGTTTCATCTTCTTCCCCCCAAAATAGGATATATGTTAACAGGGATGGGTTACGCTGGTAAGGCAGAAAAACAATTCAAAGGTCACGTGTTCAAAAGTTATTTTTAAAGAAGGTCTTAAGTAAGACTTAAGTAGCTGCTTTGCACAGAAGTTAATTTGCTCTTTGGGAAGGAGCTAGTGAAACTTGTGTACTGTTCCAGCTGTTCCTCATTTGCGAAGAAAGAACTTTCATCTTCAAGGCATTCAATTCAACATCCTTCTGCCAACTTCAAACTCACCACCACTGGAAGATATATATTCTGTATTAAAAAGAGAGGACTATACACCATAGATTTGGGAACAATGAGGAGGACCTGAAAGGTAGTGCATCCCCCAGCATCACCTTGAAGATAAAGAATAAGGTGTATACTATGGAACTTCTCACACTGGAATGAGCACCCACTTGCATGTTATAGTGGATCATGCATCAAAGCAGCTGACAATGCCTGTGAAAGCTAGAGGGATTACCCTTAGTACTTGAAAGCAATACAACTAGGCTGACTACAAAGAGGGAAAAAAGCATTGACAGAGCTGAGAGGCAAGATCTGAGTCTAAACATAAAATGCTTTAGCCTACAGACTTCATTGAAACAAGCCTCTCCTACCTCTTGTAAGGTACAAAAGGCAGCCAACAATAAGCACTTTACTGGAAGGAGAGCCAGCATATACATTTTAATGAAATTCAATTCATTCTGTAATTGGGTCACATCAGTAAAAATGTATGCAAATTTATGGGCTTACAATGAGTTTAGCAGTTGCTAAAGCCTAATAAATCATTTGTGAAAGACAATGGCTTTGTATTCTCACCCCAAACCCCTGTCCTGTCATTACCCAACCCTACAGGTGCCCTGCTGAGGTCTGATACGCACAGCACACATGCACAGAAAGCAGGATGTAGCTCAAGACTTGTTTTTCTTTGAGCTGCCTGCATTGATGGAAGTGAAGAAATAGACTCTTAATTAAAAAGGTAACAAAACGAGTACTTGAGAAGTTAGTGCTTTGGTGGGTTGATGGGACTCAGAAAACTTCACTGGAAAGCAAGGGATGGTGTGGGTTTTGGTTCCAGTAACACAGCACTTTAAAAACATACCCTGGTTTCACGACCATTTCACAAAGAGGAAATCCTTCAAAGCCCTTTCAAAGGGATTTTTTTTTTTTAATGACCAGATAGGAAGCCATTTTCTCTAAAGACTTTTAAATGTAAGTCTCAATGAAGCAGAAAGTGTTTTCCAAGATGACTGAATTACTTACCAAAATGTTGTGTGTTAATTTAACAGGATTAAAAACACTTAATGTGGAAGTCTCCTGCTCTGCCATGCTTGCAAACAAATGCCGAACTCCACGTTTGAAATTATTCCAGCAGAGACCACTACTTCTTGGAAGGTTCCAGTGTTTTCATTACCACACTGCTTTCCTATCAGTCTAACTGTTTCTAACAAGTGCAGAAAGCCTGGATCTAGCAGCTGAATAAGGATAACACTCCCTGCTGAGGAACTTGCAGCAGTATGGTGCTGCCATACTCTGAGTGAGGGTGACCTTGGCCAGCGTCCCCTCTGCCCACCTTCAACATGTGCCAGAGAAGCTAGATCAAACCAAGTCCTACTGGGGGCCCTGTGCAGGTGCCCCTTTATCCATACGACTTGCTCCCAGATGGATAAATGCATTTACCTTAGAGGGTCAAGCACTGAGCGAGGATCAAGATCTGGATTCTAGCCTGGGCTGCACCACTGGCCTGCTAGATCTCAAGTCACTTCAGTGACACTTGCTCCATGACTGTACAAATGCAGTAACAATGCTGACTTCCTTTCTAAAACTGCTCCAAAAACTACTCATGAAATGCAATCTAAGACATAAACGTTACCATGCTTGAAGAGAACAACTCATACACGGAGTGAAGCCAGAAGTTTCCAGCAGTAAGTTCAGTGAAAGCTCTATTACCGACCTTGTAAGTGCTCCACATTCAGGGACTGTGCTACTTTTGACACTGTCAGTTAGTACCAGGCAACTTAAGGATATAGACACTCAAAGTTATAGTGTAATTAATTAATTAAATATATTGATAGCTATAAATAGCTTTATTCATTTAATAGCAAAACTAGCTGTAATGTTGATGCATGTGCATGGACACAGACATTCCTATGCCTGCAGTTCTACTTCAGTGAGTTTTCCTGAGAATTTTCAGGATACTCTGAACATGGCAGGGCAGGGTAAGTGTATTTCCAGAATTGGAAGAATCCTTCCAATATATTATTTGTAATATATCCAGAAGTAAACTCTTACCCATTATAACCTGTTTCTTCATGGCATAGTTGGAATTTACTTATATAGTAATATTGGTACATAGTAAAATACGTAGTAAAAATACATAGCAGTTGTCAACAACTTTCTCTTGAAATGTACGTCTGTGTAGTTTTGGTAACCTTTCTCCTGTGACCTTATAATCAACATCCATGGTCTCAGGAAGGGCCCTGCAATCAATCTCAGTGTATTTACAAATGTGACAAACAAGGAGTCAAAGCCTCGTTTTTACAGAGTTAGCCCAGCTAACTGTCCTTGCCACCGAGAGCCACCTTTCGGCTCTAAATTAGGCATTCAAGATGATCCTGTGCAAACAGGAAGCAAAACAATTCAAATGCACGTTGATAAAGACAAGGCGTTAAAGAAGGGAAACTACCAAAGAATGGTAGTATTTAATGTCTCTTTAGAGGATAGTCAAGATGTAAGATGGAGAATCAGGTGAAGTGGCATAAGAAAAAGATTCACATATATACAATGGGGAAACAATCCATGTAGTCTGTAGTTCTGACAGTTCTATAAAGTTGTGAGTTACATCCATATTAAAGATTTAATATACGTATGTGTGTGTATATACACATAAGTGTATTCACTGAGCCCAAGCTGAACAAACCACTTCAACAGGAAAGGATAAGCAAGTCCCATTTGAGAACAGCTAAAGTTTGATTATTACGGTATAGAAGAAGAAACTAGACCTAGTGTCAGTTCTCTTCTTTAGAGCAGATAAGGAAGAAGGGATTGATCTGGGGTGTCCCATAGCTCAGACAACTTCCCTAATCGTGGTTCTGTTGGGTATATATCGACCCAGCCTTCCAGGCGAATATCAATCCATGGGGCGCAGTCTGAGAAAACCTGCAGGCTGAGATCATAAAATTCCAAAGCATATGATTTCATATGATCCAAGATATGACACTGTCTGGATTACTGTGTTATGAACTTGCACCAATGTATTTATTTCAGTTTTCGGAAACCTCAGCAACTCATGCTGGGAACAGACTGATGACACTAATTGGCAGGTAGTAGTCAATTAACTTCAGAAAGCAATAAAGGCTGGTAAAAAACCCCAGAATTACAGTTCAGAGGAAACAACGCAAATTCATTATGCACCTTCCTACTGGGAAAGGCCAGAAAGTTCAAAGACTTACAGTGTATTTCAAATTAACACAAATTTGGTAGCCCACGCAGAGTCTACACTGCTAGGCAGTTTGAGCTAAACAAGTCATTTAACTTTCTATTTTTAGTGAGCTTTCCAATTCCTTTTTTTCTGTATTCATACATGTGCTCATCCAACTTCCCAACATGATTGGGCTAAGAAGCATCAAAATTTAACATGAAAAGTTCAATCTCAACCATTTGCTTTGTAAATTAAAAATCTCCTGGGATTCCCTAGAAATTTTCCAAGGCCTACTCAAGAGAAATTAAGTCCCTTAATTTTGTTAGGGTCCATACAACATATTTCAAGAGCCACTTACATTGGGTCTGGGGAAAAAAAGAGCTTAATCACAATTGCTATTCCTTTGGGAGTTTCACCTTAGGGGACCCAGGTTAAGAAAATGAAGTACTAGAGACCTGAAAAGGGCATGGAGAGCCGTATCCCCAAGAACTTTTATTACTGCCATTCCTTGGACTTCAGAGGAGACAGTTCACTCCAGCTGCAGTCATTCTTCATAGAATGGTTTAGGTTGGAAAGGACCTTGAAGATTCTTAAAGCAAGATTAGTCCTGCTGCTGCATCTACAACACGTTTGCAGAAGCTGATAGCAGAGGATTGGCAGCATCCTTCTGTACCGCTAATGTGAAAGTTCTGCGATGTATTATTCTGCATTTATTTCTCATTTTCTACAATATGAATTTCACTAAATCACAGTAACATTTTGTTATCCTAAACTTGCAGTGTAAATAAATATTTACACAGCTTATTTACTTCGTTCTGAACTTTATGATTGTAATACATATTTTCCACTATATTTTCCACTGTTCCAGCAGAGTGACATCCAAGGAGGACCTTGAGGTTGTGCTCCTTGCTCTAGCTCTGACTTGCTGTGTCAGTGGGGACTAGCCATTTAACCTTCCCGTGCCTGTGTTTAAAGTAAATGTAAAATGAACTGATATTATAAACTCGCCTGAAGTGTTTCTGTCCCAGGTGTGTTGTAATGCTTAATTAATTAGTGTCTGTGAAGCACTTTAAGCTCTTCATGTAAAAGGCAGTATATACTGAGGTACTATGACTGCCTATTGTGTTTATTAATGCTTCACAGCACCAGAAACCCATTTTTAATAATATTTTCCATGTATTTTAGAATCTTATTAGGGACATTTTTCATAGGAAAATCTATGAATGCAAGACTAATTCACACTCTTCCTTTCAGACCTCTGTCTCGGCTTTGGAAGACCTCTTTCTACTCATGGGCTCCTCATCTGGCTCTCCCAGATCCTGTGTGCACTTAAAAAACACTGGTACTTGAGTCTGAAGGGAGTCAAGAGGCTGCCTATGGCCAAATCTCAAGGCATTCTCATGGGAAATTGTCTAGATCACCTAGAAAGATGCTAAACCCCAAGGCTTTTATACCATTTCAGGGCACCTTTTTCAGAAAGACAGATACTTGGAATTCACAGACTTGCATTTCAGGGTATGGAAATGGACTGCTGCAGCATATACCACTCAGACATTGCAAGGGATTAAAAAAAAAAACAAACACACACCAAGAAGTTACAGCTAGAGAAAACAATCTTTCATGGACTTCTCTGTTTCACTAATGCATTCACTGATCTTAAAAATGTAATTTTTCACCAAAAATGCAGTCAAGCAATGCAATAGATGCCCTGAAACATTCTTCAGTGTCCGTTCACAGCAGTTTTCGAGACCAGATTGAAAAAACCCTGACTTCTTGCCCAAGCTTCATGCGTATCACTTCATGCTTAGATATTCCCTTATGCCATTCCCTTATGCCATTCCTGGTAATTTTCTATCTGATCTGAAGCCTGCCCAGTATTCTCATTATTCAGGCACTGTAGTTAATATGGCTTTTTGGCTCTGGACTGGCAGAGATGTTCTGGACTCCCACCAGAGGATTCTTTCACATCCTTACAGAAAAACTCCACAACTACACAAAATCTACCAGAATTTATAAGAGGTGTGTAGGCTTCCTCAAATCATCTCAGCCCTATCATAATGTCTTCAAATAGCAGACACACAAAACTTCCATTATTGAGATTTCTGTTCCCTAATCTGTTCTATGGATCATATAATTTTACTCAGTGCAGTAAACAAAGTTGGAAGAACAAAGAATATTAAAGAACATAAAATTAGCTCATAAACAATGGAGCACCACAATGGCAGGCTGCAGTTCTACCCACTGAAGAATAAGAGATTTAAACATGTAATAATTCTGTTGTGCAGTATATATTGATTTAAAAAAATGTTTTGCGCAGACCAATTGTCTGCAACCATTAAATATTCACCAGACACCTTTAGACATATTCTAGAACTACAGAAAACTTCACGGAGTTTGTAAATTTTTATATAAAAAAAAATCATGTAATGGACCATACTACTTTTTGTCTAAACAATGTCATTGTGTTAAGACAGTGCAACCATTTAAGAAAAAGACAACAGCACCCAAGAAGGAAAAACTAACTTGAAATTTTAGTCCTTGCTACTAAGCAAAAAAGTTTGATCTCACAAATATGGAGTCATAGAGCATCTCAGTGACTTCTTTCTTTTATTTTGGAGTAAACAAGAATTAAAGTGTGAGCATTTGTTTATTCCAGAGAAATCAGGTCAGGGCAGATTTGGAAAAAGTGAAAAGCCACTTGGAGCTGCCTATCACCACTGCATGTATTTCCATGCATTCTAAAATTGACATGACTTTGCTCCAACAAATTAATGAGTATTTTGGCTGTTAGCTTCAGCAGGAACAAACTCATTCTTTTCAATGATACATGATTAGATTAAAAGCTCCCCAAAATTATCTGTAATGATTAGCAAATTATTAATATGAAAAATGCTTTCAAAATGTTTTAGGAAAGGTACAACCATGGGCTTGTCATCTGGTATTTTGCTAAGGTTTTAATAGAGACATTTCTTTTTGTTTTCTTCAAAACCTCAAATAAGATTGACGTTTGCTATGTCAAAAGGAGCAATTTAACAAACAGTAACAGCAATTCAGCCCCTATAGGTTACATATATGTATCTGTATGCACCAATATATCATCCAATAGACACGGTCACAAGTGGACATGCACTGCTGTACCAGTACCTAAGCCATGGAAGAACTCAGGAATCCTGATCTGCAATTCCTACTCCAAGCAGAAACAAAACTAATCCTGGTAAATCATTAAACATCTTTTGAAGGTCACTGCTTTAATTGTCACACAATTATTCTATTAATACAGTTAATTTCTATGACCACTTCCTTTGTGATATTACAGATTAGTCTGGATAAACCACTAGCAAACATACAGTAGTTGCCTGTATAGCATTAGCATTGAATGATCTACAAACACAACTTTTTTTTTTTTTTAAATGGAACTAATTCTCAAAATGAAATCAAACTTCAGAGCTGTTAGAAACATTATGGTAGCTCCTAAAGAAGGAGAAAAGCAGTTAAGGTTTTAATTTTTCTTTGTTTTTGAGAAATCTGTAAAATGAAAGGGGTTTCCCTTTCATGGAATATCAATCTGACTTCCTGAGACCATCCAAACTCCTGTTCTGCACGGCAACAGCATTTCCCATCAGAGGCAGCATTAAAAGACCTTCTGTTCCCTGCAACAAATCAGGACTCCCGTATTATATTCTGGGCTCCTGCTCCGTAGGCTGAGTCACTTGATTCCCATGCTTCAATTGCAAGAAGAAAGTTAGCTCAAAAATCAAGATGAGAATCAACATTAACAGAAGAGATACTTTGCTGTGAATCAGCTGACATTAAGTGCTCTGAGATGTTCAAATGAAAGTTGCTAGCACTAATACCAAATACGAGCTGTAGTATTATTAATACCATCTAAGGAAGACTGGTGTTTTAAGAAACAGGTTTTGCTATTTTCACATTTAAGCTACCACTCCAATTGTCTAAGAGAAACAAAGCTAAGGGCTTATGAGCCTCAGAGCTAGCCAGTGTACACAGCACAACTAAAGATGCAAAGAATTACTAGAAAATAATTCCACTGAGAGGTTTTGTGACATCTTTAACCATACAGAGCTCCACCTACGCACAGTTTCTAAATATTTATAAGATCCTAAGTAGGAAATTAATGCTATGCAAATCTCTGCAGAATATTTATTTTGCTGAAAATTATTATATTGGAATAAGGAATTCTAATTTTGTAATGTGAATATATGAAAATGAAAGCATTAATTATTTACACAAATAAAATGAGTAAATTAATATCGGCTGTATATTACAGTTCCAATACAATATAACCTGATCCCCTCCTCCATGGACATGGAACCTGCTGCTTTTGCAGCTGTGCAAAATAGCCACACAAAGGTTAGATCTTTTAAAGCTGTGAAAATTTTCTTGACAATGCAGAACTTGGATGTAGGGTTTCATCAGTCCAATTCTGTTCAATTCATTTTGTGTGTAGTAATGTACAAGACCAAGCTGCTGCCGTTCCTCCTGGTCCTCATCTTATCCCGCTACTTAGAGGTTTATTCAAAAAGCCTGACCTCAACGTAACATTTTACAAGAAGCCAAAATTGACAATATAAGCAAAGTTTGCAGTTTTACCACAGCCTCCTGTAGCATTTCTCGCTAAGCTGAAGCATCTGGAAAGTATGTAATTACATGAGAATTTTCAAGATTAAAAGGAAAAAAAGAACTAAAAGGATAAGTTTTATTCTTGGTAGACAAGAGAAAAAAAAATAGCCCTCATGCACCTAAAAGCAAGAAAAATGAACATAAAAGTATTTTCCTTTCCCTCAGACAACAAAAAGACAAGAATGGTCGTACGTCCTAGCGCCAATTCTGAACGTCTTATACCTCAGTCTACTGCAGTGAGGCAAGCAACTCAGACAATTGCCTTAGAGCCCACAGCAACTTCATTAGGCAGCACTGCACATCATTACTGAATATGTAGAAGGAGAAGGGACCCCCAACAGAGGATTTTATCAGTATGTCGATTGCCTTCTCGTGGCCTTGCAAGGGTTAGAAGCAATGCTCTGGAAAAACATTTTCTCCTGTATTTATTGTTTTGATTGCTGGGCAGATTCAGAACAAAATTACTAATACTGCCCTAATAACAGACCCTTTTGCTAAACTGTCTGTGGCTTAAGTCCCTGTAGTATCAGCTGTGTTTGAAGGAAATGACTCCTATGGCAAGCTGTGCAGTGAGTCTGCGTGCCAGACCAAACTTCCAAAGCGATGGCTCTGTATTCCCATCCATCCATGTGGAAGGGGAAGAGCACTCAATCACTGATTCAGGATCACCATGTCTGAAGCTGTCCTATACAGCTTTCCACCACTCACAACTGACTGATCACCCACTGCTGTCACATCCTTATGTTATTTCCAACACATTTACCTTTGCTCCATTGGAACGTCATTTCTCAGGGCACCAGTGATGCTCAGGGTGTCCTCAGGATGATGAGTGACTCAGGTGGCACATTCAGCACTGAGAGCTGGTTTTGTCTTAAATGGATGGTGACTAAGACCTGTCTGATTCTGTCACAGCAGGTCCCCTTAGCTGGAAAGGATACCAAGTGTGCCAACAGCAAGGACTGAAGTGAGAGGATATAGCTGTATGGCAAACAGACCTGTCCCTCCCTTTTGAATCTGCAAATGCTTGCCAACACCCATGAGTGGTGCTCCATCACAACTCAGCTGCCACCCATCTGCTCTAAATACTACAGAGCAGTATAGCTTCCTCAGCACTCAGCAAAAAGTTTTCCAATCAGTTTTTAATACTAGATGACTAAATGTTTTCCAGTAGACAGGATTACTAGCAACAGCAAGTTTCCTTTTCTAGAACTGGGTTTGCCATCCAAATAGCAGTGTTGCTTAAACTGATTTTAGTACCTCTGCTTTTCCCCTTGCTCCTGAATCATCCTCCAGGTAATGGTGGTAAAAACATTTATGTAATCAGGCTGCAAATCAGAGTGGGAATCTGGACCAGCTGATAGATAACCCAGATGGAAATCATCATTTTACTATTATTAGCATTACTCTTCCTCAAGTGGAGCAGTTTCCCAGCCCAGTTCACAGAAACATTGCACAAACGTATACGGAGAGCCAGCACAGGGCCAGGAAAGCACAGCAGAGTAACAACTACTCAGAAGCTGTTGTTACAAGGCAGAACTGTGGCTGAAAAGAAGTTCATTAGACTGCCCTCTTGCTTGAAAGGTTGCAGTCTGGAAGCCACAGCATACACATGAATACAACTGCCTTCTAACATAGCATGGTCAAAATCTCATGGAAAAAACATCCAGTTGCACTTGCTGACATTCATCCCGCATGCATCCATTAAATTGAAGCTTGGGACAACAGAGAAAGCAATATGCACGATTTAAACACTTCTTGTTATTCACTATGTGTTCCCTGCTTACTAAGAGAAAAGAAAAAAGGAGGAGGAGGGGAGAGAGAAAAAGAACAATCTTTCTAACTTCTGTTCTGTTTTCTTTGCAGGGGCTCAAAATTATTTTACCCTATGCACATGGCTGGGAATTTCAGCTCAGGGAGCTACACATTTTGCACTGTGCTAAAACATTAATGTTTTCTTAACAATTTAAGACCAGTATTGTAGTCCCTCTGTAAATGCAGGGAATTAAAGTCCTTTCTGCTGTGTTACTGCATGCTGAGTAAGTCTCCAATTAGTTAAGCTGTTAATTTTCTAGTTTTCTATATCTTGCCTCTATTAAACTGATTTGTTCAATCATGCTGAACGGTCACCTGCCGCCTCTGCTCTAAAGCATCCTGCTTGCCTTGGACAGGGATCTCTTTCTCACACTTTGTTCACAGCATTTCTAACAGTGGGGTCCATTTCCCTTCAAGGTATTTATACTTGCTTCTAGAAATACATCTGAAATTGTTGCATGAACAATTTCCAGCTTTCTGCCGCGTTCCCGCCAGCCCTCTTGTGCTGCTCCCAGATGAAAAGGACCTTATTGGAAATTACCTATAAAACTGAATAGAAAACAAAACTCTCCTTCTGACCTAACTTGTCACTGTACACTAACACTATAGACATAATGTTACCTGCTGTAGACATTCTCTTCCCAATAGGCTTTCGATCAGGCCATGAAAAGCGATATATCTCTGTACCAGTGTATTTGACAGTTTCTTCTTTGGGGCCAGAACCGAAGCATTTCAGTGTAAATAAAAAGAGCTACATTAAATTAAAACTAGTCTAACAGGGTGATATTATCCAGAGCAAACCATCTGCAAAAAACCAAGAAAGGCCACATATCTGCTTAACTTCTAAAAGCTTACAGAGCTCCTTACATCATCAAAGACTTCAGCAAAATGGCACTGTGACAAGAAAGAAAAACAAAACAGGGTAATTTTCACCTCAGTTCTTGAAACTCAACCACTCACACAGACAGGTGAGCATTGGAAAGAACATGAATCACAAAGAAAGTATACTGCTATGGAAGTGACCAGCCTCCACTAAAACTATTGGTATCCCTCATTGGTCGTCAACATTGACAAAATTCACTGCATTCCCCTGGAAAAATACCAAAACCTAATTAGCAAAGTACAAGCAATGCAACTGGCATTATTTTAACCACTGAAGGAGCTCAAGTTTGGTATAAGGTTTGCTTTATAAAGGAGACATAACCAAGTCTCGCTGTCTCACACGAACAGTCCGGTATTTAAATCTTTTATATGTCACACTGAGGCTTTTCTGAGTATTTGAAAGACATGCATAAGCCTATCCCTACTTGCTAAGCATGCACTTACCCGCAGATTTCCAGGTATTACACATAAACACCAGCTCATACAGAAACGTGCGTTTGATTCACGCCTAGAAATTCTGTCCTAATACAAACCGGTGCCTCACTTCTGCTGACCTCCACATTCTTCACTTTCTTGCATCAGCTCTTTATGTGATTCATTACTACAAACCCACCAGTACCCTATCATAAAAATGGTGTACTGTATATGATTAGACCTTTCTTAAGGAGGTCATCCTGTAATGTTGTTCTGAACTTTACCAAAGTCTAGCTCAGGTATAACTGATCCATCAGTGAAGTTGCTGCTGCTCTCCCACCCCATGTGTGCCCTCTGCAAGGTTACAACTTGCTAGAACCTTCACTTACTTACCTTTCATTACCCAATGCCATAAATGCCATGTCATTCCTCTCCCTTACATACCCTTGGACAACTTGGATCA
>NW_009647212.1:1638036-1664918 GCF_000708025.1 Charadrius vociferus
AATGCATTGAAAGTACGGGGTCTTCTGATAATAGTTTACCACATTTAATTTCCAGTGAATGTCAGCTTCCATCGAGTGATGCACAAACTGCACGTTAATCAAATTCCTTGTCTATAGGGGCCTGAATGTACCTACCTCATGAATATGCAGGCAGCTTTGTTTCTTTGAGTAAGACACAAACATATTTCTTGTCAGATAAGAACTGCTATTGTGTATATATTTTCTTACCTCTTGTTCTTTTTGCATAAAGCAGATGAGATTCGGTGTTTGCCAGAGCAGACATATTTTTTCCAGGGTAAAACAGCAACCTAGTGCTGGATGATAAATGCTTTGCCTGCAATCCATATAATGCAATTGCAGTTTGAGTGTTCTGGGTTTCTGTATTTCTGTGTTGCACTTCACAAGCATAATGCTGAAATCACAGGCAGGGTGATAAATGTTAACAATTTATTCAGCGTTTGAAAATACTGAGAATAAGCTCTCTCCCTTGGTTTGTTCTCACTCAGATGTTTAAAACCAGAAAGAACTATCAGATCCCCTTGTCTGACCTTCTGTGTAATACATGCCCTTATATTTTATCATCACCTGTGTATTGAGCTTGGGATTTTTTTTCTTTTTTTTTACTAAAATACATCTTCTAAAGGTATGATTTTCACTGCCCTGTCTTCATTTGGAGGCTTCAAGAAATAAGGACTCCATGTCCCTCGATAGTTATTCCAGTGGTTAATCAATCTCACTCTTAGAAATGAGGCACCAATTCTTAATTTGAAATTGCCTGGATGAAACATTCAGCTATTGGTTTCCTTCATGTCTTTCCCTGCTAGATTAAAGAGGCCTTTATTATTTAGTAGTTTTGACTTTTGAAAGTACTGATGTCTTGTAATCAAGTCCCTGCTCAGTCTATTTTTGGGTAGGCTAAACAGACCTAGCTTTTCAAGCTCTTTCTGTAATGAATTTGCCAGCACTTGAATCTTACTGTGGTAAAGATTTCTCTTCTACAGTGTCTAAACTAGGGAATTAATCCTTTAAAAACAGCTGTCTTGTAACATGCCAATGTTTTAAGACAATATGTGTCCTGCTACCTCAGTTACATGTGTATTCTGACTTAAAACCTGTACAAATATCTTATTTATGTGCGCAATTACGTCCGCTCTGTGTAAACCTGAAAGAGCAGAGCTTGCAGTTTTAGGAGTAATTATTTAGATACAAACACTGATACCACATTCATATTGTATCATGCATTCATTACATAAATCAAAGCTAACTGTAGACAGAAAGTGAAGGACAAAAGAATTAAGTATCTTTTCTAAGTTAAGCATCAAATCTAGGGAGAAATAGGCTTAGGACACTGTAGCTTACAGTACTGTAAGCTACCTGCCTTTCCCAAAGCCCATCTGCTCTTTCAATAAATACTTTAAATGCACTTAGTGATACAAAAGATCATGGAATCTGAAGCATCCTTCTGGTATTTAACATCCACAGACCTGGCATAAAAGGGGCCAAAATACTGTAAAATTCTGTAAACCTTCTGTGACCATCTCCTAGTGTCCGGTGACCCAAAGACAGAATTTCCTAAAGGCATCAGAAAATGTTATTCCTCTTACACTCTCCTGTCGTTACCCTCTTTAACTGACACTGCCGAAGTGGGCAGTATTTAATGCCATTCCAGATAGCAAACAATGCATTGCTAACATCACCACTATAAACTAGAATTCACTTCCACTGTTCATAAGCTGCCAAAATGGGTCAGTATTTTTCCTGCTTTTCTTGGATACTTCAGGTAAATCCTTTTGCTTTGTGACCAGCGATGTTATCAGAGGAATGCAGCACAGAGGCATGGTGCAGCAGATGCTGTTTCCCCAGTTGCTGTGGAGCGGGATGGCACTGCATAACCTTCCCTTGGTGGGAAGCAAGTCCATGAACTGTCATGGATGCAGAGTAGTGAGAAACAAGCAGCTCCCCATCCCCCCTGGAGAGCCAGCAGGAGCTAAGGACTGCTGCAAGGCCACATCCCACCTCACTGTGAGGGGACAGAGCCCAGCGCCTGCCCACAACTCTCTTCCACGCGTGGTGAAAACTCCTGGCTCTGCTAACTTCTGGGTCAACCAGAAGGTCAGAGACAGTGATTTGATGATGTGGAAAGAAAGGTCCATCTTCTTGGCACTCATGTTTATCTACCTACCTCAAGAATGGTCTTGAAAGGATTATCACATTCCCATGTACTCTGCTAGGTATAAACTAGATAATTTACAAGAATAATATTTTAAGTCTTTATTTTTGTTGAAGAAATGGGTTGTGTGAGGGGATTCTGCCTCTAACAGAACCTCTGACTGAAACCCCATTACTTTTGGTTCTTATCTTTCTGAAAATGGAGAGACTGACCCTGTCCATGAGCTTTAAAAGCAGCAATAAATTAATGTCTCTGCTGTTTTCCATCCTTTCTGTTTTTTCAACAAACTGACTAGTTCCATAATTAGATAAAGGTGACACTCATGCACACATATTCACTATTTGCATGGCATATGACCTATCTGTCAGAAAATACGTTCAACTATTAAGCATCATAGAAATGCTCCTTATTGGATGCGTGTTTTTTGTATCAGAAGATAAAAATCTGAATCAAAAAGGAATTAATATTTTTATTTTTTTAATTTTGTTGGTTGAAGCCCAAGTCCATGGCTAAAAGGAGAGCTCAGAATTAAATTCTTATACAGACCTCAGCCAATAAAGTGGTTTAGATTTGATCTGACCCAGCCCAAAGAGATTCCGCAATGGGTAACTAACAAAAGAGTTCTGACAGCAAACCTGACCTCAGGTCTCCTCTCTGCATGCCACATTTGCTAAGCAGGCTGGGAAACTCTTTTGCTTATTTGTCATTTTCCTTAATCATGGACCTTGATCCTTGACAGAGAGTGTTCCAGTGAACCTGATGTTATACTGGAGCTCATACAAGGTACATTTTTAGCTTGTGAGGCTTGAGTAATGTCCTTTGGTAGTGTCCTTTGACATATTCAGAGCCCAAAAAGTAGTCATATGGTAAAACCCACCTTTCCTCTCTGCTGCATTTGGACAGCTGAATAGCTTGGGTTTTTCCCACAGCAATCACAGTTTCATTTAGGCACACCTAGTTTCACTGGCTTTGCACTATACAGTGCTACCATCATCAAAAGGAAGAGTTGTAAAATAAGTCTTCATCTCACTAGGTGAATTTATTGGTGTCATAAAAATAAAGGCCCCCAAGGTTCATTGCGTCCACTGTACTGAAGACACAGAGTGCAAGCTTGGGGAATTTACTGCAGTATACCACTGTGTCATTGTACCTACCTGAAAACTTGGCTCAGCTGACATCTGGAAGCATTAATAAAGAAAATGCAACCTAAGGGGAAAGAACCAGGGATGTTTGATTTGTCGAAAGAAAAATGTACATTATTATGGAGTCAGAAAGCAAGTTATAAGCCTGAGCTTGTATTTTACACAGTGAAGATGTTAGCTAGGCTTTATTAATGTTTTCATAAATTATTTGCTGAAACAGAGCCCCTTACACAAACTGTATACTTATTTATCTGTTTTGGAAGTTTGCCCCTTACGGGAAACACTATCATTTGAGCAGGAATTTGCAAATGGTTCCACAGTTTGTTTTTTAAAGGCTTTTATCCTGAAAGTGTCAGGAAAGACTATTTTCTCCTGTGAGTCCATGAAAGCCAGAGACAGGAATCCCAGATTGCCTGTAGCAAGAGAATGGGCTGGAAGGCAGAATGCATCTGATGAGGAGGGAGTAGGTAGTCAAGAGCTTTAGGATCTCCAGTAAACTGTCTTTGCCAAAGACGTTACAAGACTGGAGATGCTTGCTTAGGAAAATAGGTTTGTAAGGAACACTCTGCCCAGGTTGTTCTATGGATAATGTAGGTAATTGGAGGTGTTTAAGGCCAGCCTGGACATGGCCTTGGGCAACCTGGTCTAGTGGGAGGTGTCCGTGGCTATGGCAGGGGGCTTGGAACTCGATGATCTTCAAGGTCCTTTCCAACTTAAACCATTCTATCATTCTATGATTCTAATTAGAAGACCCAGCAGAAGACAAGACCCAACTATGCAAACTGTTGTACAATCCCAAAAAACAATCCCAGCCCTGAAGAGACTATAACCTACAGAAAATGGGGAGAAATTTTAGTGAAATAGAAGTAAACAGTGCAAACTGAGTCTCCTGCGATTCTACAAGACATCAGTGGTAGAGCTCACAAAAAATTAAAAATAAAAAAAAATATCAAAGACAAATCAATTCCGCAACCTGTACAATGCAGTGCTGTCTTCTAGATCAGCAACAGTCTCCTCTGGAGGATTAACCCCCAGTTTGAGGATCCACCTCATGAAATTTAAAGACCTACTTCTGAAAGAGTTGGCGAGACTGTCTCTATAATGAATGCAAAATTATCAACAGAACATCTTGTAGTTTTTGTGTGTGTGTCTCCAGCTAGGAGAAATTGCAACATAGAAGTCTCCAGGGTTTCCTAAATGCAGCAAGAAGAATCCCACCCAATATGACTAGGATAATCATTACTGGAATCCTTTGATTCAAGTTGTAGTTGAACATGAAGAAATCCCCAGATGATTCCAGAATTAAAAAAAAAGTAAAAGCTTTAAAGTAAAAGCAAAGTATTCTGCTAAAAGTAATTGAAATTGCACATGCTGTCCACAGAAAAGTTCTAATTCTCAAAGGTTTCACATAGTTACATGAACTATCAACAAACAAAAATTAAGGAATCTCACTAAGTTCCTGGGTAACTACCCTGGTGATTCTAATGTAAACACAGTCCTACTGTATATTCTCAAAACAAACCTACAACTGATAGATCATACCACATGAGAACACAGCTTCTAAAAGCCTAACAGTTCCAGACTTTTCTGGTATGAGAGATTGCTGGGATGGGAATGAGGACACGGCTTTACCATTGCTCTGAACTTTGCAATATCCTGTGTTGAGAATTTATGAGAGAATATTTTCTATTTTTTAATGTATCCTCTTCCACTGTGTTAGAGTCTGTATTAAGAACTTAAATCACTTTTTAAAAAAAATTAAACAATTTACAGCCCTGAACACACACTGATTTGCTTGTTCTCAAGACACCTTCTTTTTTCCCCTTCTGATTGTCCATCTCTAGAGAAGGAAACTTTCTAAAGAAGGTTTCTACATTATTCCATATCTTAAAGCCACTACCTTGAAGTCTGCAAATAAAACCAACAGAAATGTTCAAATAGAGACCAAGATTCATAGATCCCTTGTGTTAAGAGACTGCCAATGTATGAAACACATAGACGAATCCACGCCACAGAGATGAACATCTGCAGAAAGCATGCGCATGAGTGGTAGTACTTTATGGGAGTGTCTACATTATGCCTCTCCATTATTCCCTAGCTGTGAGAGGTGACCCCAGCTGTCATGTGAAAATCCCACATCCAAAGGAGGTGAGCTTTGCCAACCAGCTGCAAAAGGCCTATGGGTTTTCAGAGAAAAAGGAGCTGCACATGTTGTTCAGCGTCTCACTGAAGCTGAGGAGTTGGCCAAAAGCACGAAGAAGGAAAGCCTCATGGGAGCTGTGACAGGTCTGGAAAAAAAGTCAAGGCAGACGTAAAGCATAAACCACTTAAAAAGCTTCAGTTAAACCTACGTCTTCACAAAGCTACTTTAATTTTGTGTGAAAGTAACTACTGGAGAAGTAGCCTCATAACACCCAGAGAGAAATTCAAAGTATGTGTTGTCAGCTGAATTTTCATTGCTACTTTGGTAATAAATCAGAGGGAGTCCATATCAATGCAGCTGCATATGCCACAAACCAGCAGGACTGATATTACCATTGTGCTCTCACACTCTGAATCAGACATCAAATTTTGTGCTTCCTCTCCCCTGCATTTGGTCAGGACAGAGACGGCTCAGGCTGAGGTTTGAAGTCTGGAGTGCTATAAAAACAAGTTATAATGAATACCACAGAAAACGGGAGAGGACAGGAAGACAGTAATCTGAAATTTTTCAGCATTAGTAAGTAAAATGTAGTGAAGAACCTAGTGGTTAAAAAGGTAATACTGGAGCACCTGTCACAGGTAAGTTATGAAATCTTTTTCTATTAAAAATCTGTTCTTCAAAGTGCTCCAAAATCTGCATGCTTTCTTAAAATGCACCTACATTAGTGCTTTGGCTTCAGCTCAGACACGGCTTTGATTCAGCTCTGCCACCTTTCTGGCAGCTGTCTCCATTTGCCTGTCATTGATCTCAGTTTCTGAGCGGTTCTGATGTTTGCACACTAAATTCCTTTCAGAGGAAACTAAACGAACAGCTCTGCTCCATGTGTACTTCAGCATTTAATGGGCACACAGGGTTATGAATCCACCTACGGGCCAAACTGCTGCAAGATCCCTTCCAGTGGTTACCTAACACCCATCTACCACTGAAATGCTCTTGAACCCTTAAAAGATCCTGTGACAATCTGGAACAGTTCACATTTTGCAAAGGACCAAGTGCAGTGTTTCCATCTGGCACCAGCTGGCAGCCCTCTACTGACTATTCCAACAGATCTATCAGCTACTCCATCTTCCGAAGAAGACACATTTTACCCCTTTGCCTGGTTTTTACCTGGTCTACATTTTGCTGCCATATCCCTTTCTGAATCTTTATCTTTATTTTACTCCCCTTATCCCCTGTTTTTTAATTTCTTTAAATTCTCTCAGCGTGTTGGCACCTAGTCTTTTCTCCCAGCAGAAAATTCAAAATGGTACAATTTGACAAACCAAGGAAATACAAGATTTGCTTGAAGACTGGCAAGATTTTCTTAGGAGTTAGCATTATATGGTGGCAGTATCAGAACACTGCAAACCTCCTTTTCTCTGCCAGCTGAGACACATGGTGATCAATACCCACTCACATCTGGAAAAAAAGAGAAGGCATTCTGCAGAAAGACAAGAGACAGAACACACTTCAAGGTGACAAAATGTGTGCCCATCTGTTGGGAGCACTGTACTGAAATGGCACCTCCACTGGGTTTTTTGTTCTCTACTTTCCCAGGTGATTCCACAGCATCATCACCACGAGTGGGCCATCAGCATTGTTCTGGCCTCCCCATCCTTGTGCCCCACAGAAAACACTTGCAAGGACACAGCCTAGGGTGCTGCTTTACCTCACCCAAACTCCCTCTGCGGTGCCTTTACCAGCTCCCAATACCAAACTGGTTCGATGGAAAAACAGCACTGATTTTCTGTTCACATTTAGACCATGCTGGGGAGGCAGGGAGAGGGTGACTGAGGTTTCTTGTACAATAATAGCATTGTGCTTAGAAATCCAGAGAAGTGCTATATATCAGAAAGCAGAGTGATGGCAAGGGCTTTCATGCTCCTAAAAGCAATTCTCCCAAAGCCACATAGCAGCTACCTGTGTCAGAAACAACCCACCCACTGCCCACCCTCTTTGAATGCCAAGCTCAGCCTCAGCATCATAAAGAGCAGTGAACGTGGTGTGCCATGATAAAAGAGCCCCAATAGACTTCCACAATAACCTCACTCGGTGAATGCCCTGTCCCTCGCAGGAAGCAGTGGTGAGAGCACTGTTAAAGACACAGTTTACCCCTCTGCAATGGTTTGTCCTAACTCCATCAACCAGAAGGATGAAAACAAAGCTATAAGCAGCTTTAAGGGAACATGGAACGTGCTGCTGTTCCTGAATGCCTGCTGCGTGCAGCTCTGCAAGAGGTGGCTTGCCAGCATGGTGAGTTTTCCCAAGCATACTCAGTTGTTTTCCTTGATTTTTATTTCTTCAATTGGGCAAATACAATCTTTTTTGAAATGGAGCCCTGCTAATCAATGGAAAAGGGGATGATTTATCTGAAAATATAGTGAATTGCACACAGTCTTTGGAAACACATAAGGATAACCAATCATATTGTGAGGCAGAATGAAGCACAAATAGGAGCCCACCCTGTCTTTCCAAACCCTTATTCCTGTGTTTCTAGGCCCTTGCGACTGCAGGACAAGGTGCTATTTCCCATTCAGAGGTCTGTTGGACCACAGTGAGAATGCTAGTAGAGAGTGGTTTGCACTGGTAATCTGGAAGACAGCCATGGTAATGTGAATGTGTGTCCATGATTGAGGCATAGCAGGACCCACACATCACCATGTATCACAGCCATTTCTCTGGCAGGCTTCTCCAGTTAAAACCCACATCATTCATTACATCTCCACTTAACAGAGGTACCCTAATACAGACAAGTGAGACATCAGCCACGTATCTCCTAGTAACTATTGCCAGCTCCAGGAACAGAATTAATATTCAATCAGAGTATTTTAACTATACCTCCTGATTGTCAAGAGTTTGTGGCTGCAAGTACCTTAACTTCAGTTTGTTTCCTGATTTTCACAGGTGTAGGTTTTGCTGAATCTGACATTTTAGAAGAAAGTACATACTACTTGGGAACTATAACCTTATACTGGTGACTTGTTTCAGCAACATGGGAACAGGGACAGAAATTGCAAAAGAGGAGCTCATAACGAGCAATAACTTCACTGAGTTCTGTGCATTCGGTCATTATCAATAGTGCTAATGATCTGGATTGCTAACAGAGCAAAGGGTTTTATTCTATAGGGCGAGGCGCTCATCACAAAAGTTTTCTAAGAAACAGAGGCAGCACGCATGTCTAGACAGCTATATGCAGCAGTGATTCTGAAACTGTAAAAAAAAAAAAAGAAAAGGAAGAGATACTCAGTCCTAGTAAGTACTCTAGATGATGTCACACAGCAGTGGTGTTTAAGCAGGTATAAAATGACACACAAACATAAAAGCAAGCATTTAAAAAGCTACAAAGAACTTTGGCAGATGGAGTTTCATTAACTAGATTTTAAAAAGAAGTGAAAGCAAAACAAAAAGTAAGGATGAGAAAAAAAAAAGATCGAGCTGCTCAGACCTTTCCAAGGAGGACTGATGGTTTTGAAGTATATCCATTTAGCACACCTTGCAGGATCCTCTCTAGGATGGGAGTGCAGAAAAGAAGAGGGATAAAATGAAATGAAGGCACTGTGGAGAGATTAACTTATAAATGAAAAAAGGGAAGAGAGATTTGTCATAACCAAAAGTCAGGTGTCTGCAAGCAGCAGGGGGAAATGATAATACAAAAGAGAATTCTCTGATCATTTCTGAACAACCAGAAAGGACTTTCAATTTAATAAAGACAGCAGCACCTAGAGAATGTACCAAGACATTCTGCAGTGCTAGCAAGCATCTGGCAGACAATTCCATTACATTTGAGACAGGTACCAAAGACATTACAATACTAATAACAGTTGTTGCATACATCAGGAGACAAGGGGCTAACAGAGGTTCACATCACACTGAGGCGTTTTGACAATGATTGAATTTCAGTAATCAAACCACCGTATATAAAAATAAAAAGCCCAGACAGTTCAATATCCCAGGCAGAGGATCAGTGTAAACCCCAGCTTCACCAGTTTTTAAGGAAGAAATACAGCACTTTTAAGTGGCATGTGAAGATAGAAAACAGGGCATTGAAAACAAGGCACAGAAAATGGGGCATATTTTGTGCCAAGCATGGTCATCTGAGGGTCACAGTAAGGAAGCTGTCTTACCACACTTCCTCCTCTTGTTCGTTCCCCTCCTTAAAATCCACCCTGCAAGCTTCCTCTAACCCTGACCTGAGTGAGCGCAGTCTACCTTAAAGGAATGAACACCAGCAGAGAAGTCCAGAGCATTTGAACTACTCAGCATGCAAAATTGGCTTCTTAAGAAATAGTTCTCACCTGTGAGCTCTAATGAATGATTACAGCATTTAAGAACAGGTTAGGAGAGACAAAGAGTATTTTTAGCATTAATGTACAAGGAGTAAAATACATGACATTGATAAGCAAGACGGGAAGGCTGTACCAGAGCTGCAGCATTGCAGATGTAGTCTTTGCTTCACCAAGCTTCTTTTGTCAGTCATTCCTTTTTGATCTTTTCCCATAGGAAAAAGAAATTCACCCTTACAGCATTGAACAAATTTTGAGAAAGTTTTCACATACTCCTCTTGCTGATAAAATGACACAGTCATCCTTCGCTGCTCTGAAAAAAAATGACCCTTGAAACAGGCAACCTCCTTCCTTGTCATGTATCCAAGCATCAGTAACAGTCCCTCTCACTAGAACACCTCAGTCATGCCAGCCTTGATCCAACAGCAAACTCTATTGCTCTCCTTGAAGCGCCCCCAAACCATCAGTACCAATTTAATGCATCTTCAGTCACAGATTTAAGTAGTTGAAAGCTTCAGAAGCTGTTAAAACCTGTTTACAGATCTAGATTTGACGTACACCCATGCAAAGCCAAACTGTTTTTTAACCATTTCCTGACTGCTGTAGAGCCAATGAAATAAGCCTCGTTAGTAGCCCCTCTTACCACAGAGAAACACAAGGTTGGGAATAGCTCTGCGACCTTTCATTGCAATTGGCATTTTGCTTATGAAGAGTATAAGGTGTGAAGCAGAGGCTGACCTTTTTGATTGGCATTAAGTTCTCAGCTGGGCTTTCTGCTAAATGGCATTTTTAATGGTTGTTGTGATACTCATATCAGCCTACTCGTTCTGGTTCTGACCCGAGGCACCTTTTTCCTATAGGTCACTGAAAGGCTGTCACGTAGCAGACACGATACAGCAGAAAGCAAAAAAACTCAGAAAGTGATGAATCTTTACTAAAACTACAAAAGTGTCATTTCTGATAAACTTGACTGTTTTATCAAAGCTGGAAATGGGAAAGAAACTGCCCATGTCAAATTTAATGAGATCACATTTCAGTCCTTACAATCTGGCTCAATCAGATAATTTTACAGACTACTTTGTCTTTTCACTTTGGTGATTCTATGCATATTACAACTGGACACGTGAGTGAAAAGGAATTTTGTGATCCCATTTCTAATAGAACGCATCACCTGAATATATCACAATGAGTCCTGTTTAACATTTGAAGGTGCGGGTAAACCACAAACAGAAGAGCTCACCTATCCCAGTGTTACAGTAAGGAAGGTAAGAAAACTGCTCCTTACAATCAGGTTTCAAGGAAACATTAAGATACATCAATAGATTTGTTGCGTCCAACAACATGGATATGAGAACATTAAACCTGCTTATTCAAGGTTTCTGAAATCATCAGTCCTTTTCACACATCCTAAACATATAAAAGATAAGCCAGTATAAAAGCAATGGGGCAAACTTTGCATTCCTGAACCTCTGGCAAAGCTCCCATCAAATGAGAAACGCATGCAAGATTCTGGCTTTATAGGTCTCAGTATGTTAAATTAAATATTTGGCCCTGGGAAAGCTGGAGTTTTGCATTAAAAGGGTAGTTTGATGAATTTTTCTCCCTTTTACAAAGGCTAGGAGCTTTGAACTTGAATAAGCTTCAAGTTGGCTAACTATTAGGATCCCAATTTAGAGAGAGACAGCATAGTAGAAGGAAGGCAATAATATATTTTTCTTAGGCAAAAACCTCTCCCTGATGTCATTCAGGTTTGCTTTTGTTTTCACACTTTTCAAGGATAGCCTTGAAAGCTCTCTCAAGCATCTCTGAGGCAAAATGACACATTTGTCTGAAATTCCTTAAACTCAAACTTGAAGAACTGACTGCTCCTTTGAGGCTATCGGAATCATTCTGCATTTCACTGCATGAGCCGATTATTGCTACAAATACCAGCACACACTGAAAGAAGACAGCAGAGGGAATGGTTGAGTACAACACAATGGGAAGCAGCAGGATGCACAGAGGTGATGCAGGACTTGGTGTGAGTCAGCAATTGAAAAACAGAGACAACATGCTATTTGAAAACAGATAAAGAAAAGGACACATATCAGAATTGAGGTTTCATCTTTCTCTTATTTTCATAGCTGCTTCTCATTACTTGAGTTACCATGACTTCAATATGAAGTGATGGTAGGGTAGTCAAAATCAAGTTGAAAAATAGCAGATGTTTCCTCAGAGCAAGGGGGACAAAGTATGAAAGAAAAACCAAAAATGCTATTACTTACAGTTATGTCCAGGCAACCCTCACAGTAATTATTGGACTTTAACCACACAATACTGTGAAGCCTGAAGGAATATGCCTATTTTGTAAGTGGATTATTTAGCAAATTATGCAGGGAACTCTTAACTAGGTGCTGTGTGGTAAAGAGTCATCTTAAACAAATGCAATCAGCTGATGCTCAGCAAGAGCAAACTTTTACACTATCTGGCTAATTCTAAACTGGCAAATAATAACTGCAACATAATAAATAATTAGCTGTACTGTACTGTCACTGAGTGACTTAGAGCACAGCTCAGAAGCTAGGACAGGCGAGGAAAAGTTTCAGACTAAATGGTGCAGACAGGGCCTTGCCCTTCTTGTATGCTGGCAGTGGCATGGTCCTGCAGCAGTTCAGTGGAGGGTCTCAGGCCTCCACAAACATGCATAACAACGTCTTACACACACCCCAGTCCACGCTCACTTTCAGGAACTGCAAAGCAAAAGCAGAGCACCTCCAAAAAAGAAGTAGTGCTGGGCTCTGAAGATGACCACAACACAAACTGGGCAGCAACATCACCAGGAGGACACAGTCCCCCAAGTCCCAAGCAGGGTGAGCAGAGAAGGAGTGATAACTGCAACAGGCTCCAACTCCAGCATTTGGAGTCCAACTACCATCAGGGAAAGGCAAAGCAGTGAGTCAGAGCCAAGGTCAAACCACAAAATAAGGACAACAGTTCGGGAACAGGACTGGAGACAGGCACACCTACAGCAGAGCTCCAAAAAGGGCTGGGTGCCCAGGCCCGAGTCCCTGGTACAAGGGACAGAAGGCACAGCAGGGGGATGGAGGGAGTCCCAGGTGAGGCTGATGAGGGCAATAAAGACCTACTGGTGCACTCAAGACCCTGAGACTTCTTTCTCTCAAGGCATTAGGGGGGCGAAAACCCTTATGAATCAGCAAAAAGGCCATGGGAAAATGAAAGACAATCTTAATAGACATCCATAAAAAAGTAGTTCAGGACCAGTGAAAATATGGCTCTACCTGGTATCTCTGAACATATGTGAGGTAGTAGCAAGGACAACCAAGAAGAGGAGCCACTGATGGGACAATGCATACAGTCTCAGCTTGAACTTAAAGTCCCATATTTGGGCCCAGGATTGAAATACTAGTCCAGTGCTGTTCAGCAGAGTTCTCTTCCTCATGACAAATTGACATTCATCACCCAGGACTCAGCTGAGATATTCTGGGTCTGTAAATTAAGATGTGCCCCCTCTTCCCCTCCAACTGTGTCTGGCACAAAGCGAGAGACATCACTAACAAAGGATCTTTTTCAATGCTGTCCTCTTAACATTTTTACCACCAGGCCCATGATAGACTCCAGAGCAGACGGCAACTGTAATGAACTCTAATGGCTCCCGCATTTGACTTTCAGAAACAGGAAGGAGAGTGGTCATACGAACATATTTTCAGGCTGGGTGACACTATGGAGCCTTTGACAATGGCACTGTGCACCTAAATCACAGAAAAATTCAGAACTGATCATCACAACATCCAGCCTGACCCTCACAGTTATCTCCCGTTGCAGTCAGGCAGCTCATTGCACTCTCAGACCCCGCAGGACTCAAGAGACTACCTGGAGCAGCAGAGTTGCTGCCAACAGCCATATCATTCAGGACCATACTGGGTATCTGGCATCTGGCATAATGTGCTGTGGTGACATTCAAAGCTCACACAGCCTGATATGCACTGGTGGGAAGAGGATGGACCTCTGGCCCCATACATGAAAAGGGCTTTTTTAGACTAGTATTATGGATGCTGGCAGTATTGCCAACCTACATGTGTCCTGGGGAAACCACCACAGACCTCCTCTGTAGGCTTTCACATCTTAATAAAAACTGCCAGTTTAGCCATGGGTGCACAATCTGATTGACTGTCTCAAAGGCTACTCAGTAAAAATCAATAAAAATTAGAAATATTTTTCAATTTTCAACTGAAATTGAAATAAATGTTTAATTTTAGAGCAGAAAATTTTAACATTACTGAAATTTTTTATTTGGTTTCTTCAGTATGAAATTTCAAACACTGGAACATGTTGATTAATTGGCATTTGCCAGACTAAATGCATCCAATTGTGTACACTGAAATAAGTTTAACACAGACATACCTCAAGATAGCCATCACATTTCCGCTTCCTAGGCTGTCACATAACAAATGTTTATTCAGGAAAAAAAACAATTCCTTGGCCTACGCTGGCCCTTATCGCTGAGTCAGAAGTAACAGATATTATGTTATTGCCTGGTGAGGTGATGAAAATTAGAGTAAGTGTTGTCACTGCACCCTAAATCTGAAAAAAAGACAGTGAAGGCAGCAAGCGCCCTTTCAGCCAAGGACAGCACAAGTGAGACGTTGCAATGTATATAGATAAAATAATGGATAACTGTACCATAAGATGTTTTTTCCCTTGGATTCATTCAGTCAGTGGGTTTTTTTATTTTATTTTTGTTGCTGACTGGAACAATAAAGAAGGTGGAACATATGATACAAGCCTGAGGGGTACAGTAATAAACCCACAGTTATTAATGATCTGTCCTGGTTCTAGCAATGAGACCCTGACAGCTGTCAGGTTTCAGACACATCAGACACCTATTGTGAAATGTAGTGAGAATATCCGAAGCCTGTTATGATTCTCAGTGTTGCATATGTCTGGCCTTGGGAAGTCTGACAAGCCTTTTGGAACTATGCATCATGTATTAATATGACAGAAACTGTATAGACAGGGAAAGATCATCTTCTCGTGGTATTTGCATCCTTCCTGGTTGTGCAGCCCTCAGCTTTACAGTGATCATGAATTTGCACATGCTTCCAGTGGGGCACTGGGGCTGCCTCCAGGACCCAAATTTAGGGTAATTATGATCCATTCAGTCAAAACATAAGAATGTTATCTACCCATCTGGTTGGAATGCAGTATGAGAGCACAAGGAGTACGTAAATAAGTATCAAAGGACCTTATTCTGCAAGATTTTCCAAGTCTGTAGAAAGTAGCAAGTACCTTAAATTTCCATTTATTTCAGAACTGCTTCAGCACCAGGCTCCTGTCTCATGCAGGATACACCAGGATGAACACAGTAAAAGTGAACGGGTTCTTAAATTCATGCTACAGGAAACCATGGGGTAGACCTCGAAGCAACGACATGCATACTTTCAAATTGTTAGAAAAGAAGAACTGTGCTTCAGAATGAGGTAACAGTAGGATCATTTCTCCTTGGAATATATTTTGGGCACATTTGGGAGCAAGAAGATATGGTAATTCAAATGCCAGCCAAGCCATCACATTGATCAAAGGCCAAATTCATAGAATGGTTTAAATTGGAAGGGACCTTAAAGATCATCGAATTCCAACCCCCTTGCCACGGGCAGGGACACCTCCCACTAGACCAGGTTGCTCAAAGCCCCATCCAACCTGGCCTCGAACACTTCCAGAGATGGGGCCTCCCTGGAAGGGAGTTCATTCCTAATATCCTGCCTCAGTGAGGGCTGAAGGAAAAGGAGAGAGAAGAATTTGATGTACTGTAACTATGTACGAAATATGTGCACTATACCACTAGAATTCAGAGAAGCAGTTTCTACATGCCATGACACTCAGTCAACAGTTCCCTCTCATCACTGATGTCTCTGTATTTTCATCATGCCAGGCATTGCAGACTGCACTCCCCACTTCCAATATCCTTCAGAATTTTTCCTATTTACCAATTTACTTCCGATGCTGCCACAGTCATTGTACAAAGGAAGCTGCTAAGCTATTGTGAACTGGTTCTCATAGCTACAGACACACTATTCTCTTTTAGGTCCCAAACACAGAAGGGCAAGTCCTTCCACCATGCTAATGCATCAGTGAACTGATACAGACAAAAAAATCAGCAAGGACAGACCTGAAAATTAATATCTAATCCAGGGAAGCACTCTACCTGAAGGACTTGGTACAAAATTGGTTGTTCCACTGCTGGAACAAGCTATTAGTGGGGCAGGGTTCCTGGCACAGTCACGTATTCACTTCAGCTCATCATGAAGGCCACTTTTAACGCTTGTGCGTACACAGCATGCCTATAAGGTCTGCCAGGAAAATGAAGATAGTTTCAATCACAATGTTCCCAAAACACTACTTAATGTCGTGAATCTATCTATGATGAAAGACCAAACTGCAAATTTTGTCAAAAGCTCAGTGCAATATCAGTATTTTTAAATAATCCATTATTAAAATATCTATTTTTAAATAATTCATGGAAACAGGTATTTTCCTTTCTCACTTTCAACCAAAGCATTGTAGCAATAAGTTGATAATTTAAGATTTGAAGGTGACAGTGAAAAATCTAAATGCAATTTTGTCCTGTGTACAGTACCTTGTGTAATATAATTCTGGTCAGTGTCTCCAGCTTATCATAGGCCCTAACGCAATGCCAACAACAAAAGGTAATAAACGAATAGGAAACCCTAAGGAAAAGTGGAACTTCTGCTTACACTGATCAAATGGAGTAATCTGTAAAAATTAAAAAGACTATTCCTATTGGTAAAAAACAAACTAGACTATTAAAAACTGAAAATAATAATCTAAGTGACTGTGTGTAGCCTAAGGAAAGAAGTTTTAAATGTATATGATTTTAACTTAAGGACTAACTTAGGCTATAGCAAATCACTTCTGTTCATGTGGGAAATACCAGAGTATGTGATAGGATTATTAATGTGTTTGTTTACTATATATATGTGATAGATGAATTATGCATGCTTTTTTGTATGACAAAGAGTAACACAGATCTTTGTTTAAAACAAATGATGTAAAAGGTGCCTTAGCAAATGTATTTACCAATGTGCCTTTAAATATAAATGGATTAACGAACACGCTTCAAAGATAAACTGAATTAAAATAAAGATGTATTTTGAGGATCTTCTTAGAAAGCATTGGGAAATGGGAGTTCCAGATGTTACAGTTAGAGTGTTCCTGCTGGATATATGAAAGACGAAATTCTTCGGTAATAAAACCATAAGACTTTAGCTTATAGAGCACATAATGAAATTTGTGCTCTTCTCAGACCTGTAAACAGGAAGAATGTTACCTAGTGTCAAAATGTCAAGGTAAAATCTTGTCTCCAGAATTCCATTTGACTTGTGGTGGAGTAACATTTCACCTCTGAAAGTGTCCTGCAGTCACAATGGTCAAAAGATACTTACCTCGGTGAAGCAGAGAGAGGCTGGAAGAGCTTCTTTTGAAATTAAACAAGAATAAAATGAAGATTGTGTGGCAAATTACAACATAAAACAAAGGTCCATATACTAGTATCAAAACAAAGATGTCTCAGCCTGGGAACATCCTTGAAGAGGAGATAGGATGAGTGAGAAGTGAGGTGGCTAAGAATGTGCAAAGAAAACAGACAGATGGGAGTTGGGAGAGAAGAGCCTGAATGTCTCCTGGAACAATGACCCAGAACAGAGTAATCCTGATCACCTCATTTTAGAACATGTCTGTAGGAAACTGCTGTCACCTGTATCTGGACTAGGCCATGCAAGCCTGGCCCCTTTCCATCCAGGAGGGAAGCAGGTTAAATGGCACTGATAGCTACTTGTTCTACACACAGTACAGTTGCAAACTTAAGCTGCCCTAGCAATCCCAGCAACTGTGGACCTGCTACCTTTGCATCTACACGGAAGTATCATATTCATGGTGAATTCGGGTTGACCTTCTCTGCTCATTTAATTGCTTCATTTAGAGAGAAATAGCTTGAAATGGATGGGAATAAGAACATGTCCTTTCTACCACCCCAGGATCCCTCACAGCTAGTGCATCAGATGCTTGCCTTAAGGATAAGAAAGATGAGTTCAAGTCTGTTCAGGCAAAAGCAAGACAAAACTAGATTTCCACATGTTGGGCAAGTACCTTTGCCACAGAGCCACTGGATAAACTTTCTTAGACACACTCAAGGTTAGGTAGAAGTTCACTGATATTTCTGATACTTAAATTTTGCACTGTTAACCAACAATGCCAGGCAACTCATTTCTGAGTCAAGTCCTCTGCAGACTAGTAATGCACCAGGGATTATAGAGGACAAGTCCCACGGACTGAAATGGAATTTGGGAGCGTAATTCTCATGAGCATTTTTGAAAAATCAACCCACCAGTTTTGCAAACCCTGTCCTGAGATTTTCTGCTGGAGTTTTTTACTAGGTAATGTTAGATCACAACAATTTCTTTATCCACCAAATCAAGAGCCCCAATATATGAGCATCCACTCCATTTTTGCCTCCAGATACCAAGACAAAAGCAGCAATCTTAATTAGTTAAATTAAAATAGCAAGACGTATACGATCATCCCTTTTTAGACCAAACCAGCTCCTAAAATGACAACTGATGCAAAAATAATTAAAACAAGACAGATGTGGGGGAGGAAAAGGAGAAATAATGTATTTAGAATTTGAAGAGAAGTAATTAGTTTTGGCAGGTTATTTATTTATGTAAATTGAAAAATTAGCTGTAGCAGGCACAGGCAGCAGATACAAATGCCTGCTTTGCTCTCTACTCACAACAAAAGAAGAAGTTATAGCAAAGTAGCACTCTGGATTTCAAAGTAAGTATACTTCCTCAGAGAATACATAAGAGAGCGTTTTCCATAATGAAACATCCCATGTCAATAACAGGCAGAAGACTGTATGCCAAGATACAATCCCAATAACCTTAAAGTTGGGGGTGGGGGTGTTTTTGGGTTGGTGGTTTTGTGTTGGTTTTTTTTTTTTTCAGACACACTTGCCTGTATTTCATATATTGTAGCAGTTTTTCAGTTCTTGAGTTGCCACTGCAGTATACTTGTATTCTCAAAATTTTCTGCAGTTCAGGCAGTAAGTTGAAGCGTGACTCAGTAATGTAGTTTAGTGATTGGATTAGTCAAATATGTCCTCTGGACCATCAGTGACGCCAAAAAGAGAAAATTATTTAACTTCTTGGTATCAGGTGCTACTCCTTGTACATTTACAGAGCACAGTATCATTTTAGCTAACATTAACAAGCAAAACTGGAGAGGGTGTTGTTAAACCAACACACCATTATTTTGAGGTTTGTAATATACCATTCACTGTCTTTCTTCAGCCTTTCTTTCCATCTTTCTTCCCCTGTATGTATGTGAAGACCTGTGCACACCACCACCATCAGAAGGCATCGTGACCCTCTGCACAGAGGTTAAGGCACCACCTCCTGTGACTGAGGCAGGGTCAAATACCAAGAATGCTCCTGTCCCTTTTTCAACAGATGATGCCTTTGTCCTCAGACTCCCCTGTTTGACTAACCACTAAGCTCCACGTTTAGTTTTGAGTAGCAGTCTCCTAGTCCCTCCAGATTTACAAAGATCAAAACAGAACTATTTGAGTAGCACCTTCAGACAGACTCAGGGACCTCAGTTTTGCTTTAAGCACCACAGTCTGGTAGGGGGGACAGCCTGTCACCGTAGCACCTCCATTTCCTAATTTGCAGACTTACAAAACATGCATGCTGCAAGGCATGCTTAACATCTGCTCTCCCCAAGGAGATCAGCAGCCGAAAGGCAAAGCTCTAAGTACAAGGTAACAAAAAAGAGTCGTTATTACTGCTATTCACATTCACTGCCTTTGACCCAGAAAGCCTTTCAACCTTTCAAGCACCCTTGAGTTGCATTTTAAGTCATTGCAGTCCACTCTTTCTGCTCAGAAGCACAAAATAACAGGCAGCAGAAGGACTATAAATTGCTTTATGGATGCTATAAATACAAATAACCCTCACCCATAAAGTTGCATTGGCATTACAAAGATCTAGTCATTTATTTAATGCATGGCACAGCCACTCTGCAGCACTTGGCAGAGGCAGATGATCATGCTGTTACAGGGATTCCATCTTCAGCACGTGAAATGTCCCTGTGACTCACATAACATGTGAGAGAAATAAACGCTGTGAATGCAAGCACCTCCAGTACACAAAAGCCTCAGAATCCTAAGAAGCAACAAAGAGTACTCCTACATGTCAGCACTGAACCTGGATAGCTGCATCCCGTGTTTTATGTCCTATCACAAATAATTCCTGAAGATAAATACAATCACAAAGAAGAAAAATCCTGAAAGAAGTTAATTTAGTAAATCGTCCGCAGGCTTCAGCTTTACAAAGCACCAAAGATCTGACAGTCCCATTTCAGGAAGAAGCTTTGAAGCCCCACGCTATTTCCTTCGTCAGCCTTCATACCCATGTCTGTATGCACTCAAAAAAAGAGAGATGGATTTTAAACTAAATTGTACTGTTAAAACACTTCCATTTTGGAATAAATCTCTGCTTTGTTACTCCATAGTCAGATTAAGATAATCCAAGACTTCTTGGTGCAACGCAGAATGAGATTCCTCTTCTAGTTGGGAGAAAAGTGGCATAGCAATTCTCAGATAAGATATATCCTGTACCTTTCTGAGAGCAACAGGGAGATATTATAGATCACACCTGTATATCTATATTTTAAGACTAGAAGGCAGTAAAAACATTAGTTCATCTGTTAATCTGGATGCATATTCAACTCCCAGTAGCATAGGCTCCATCCCTACCTTTCCAGTCCACATTCTTTCCTGATTGCAATCTATGCTTTATTTACTCATTCAAATTAGCATATTCCCCAGTCCCGGAAAAACTTGTCAGAGGCTATCATCATGGGATTTAAAATCTTCACATGGAACTAATATGATGGCAAATGAATGTTATTTAAACGAATGCCACAATTGTTGGCCTTCGGGAACCAAGGTTACAACAGGTAGGAATTACCTTGTTTACTCGCAGTTCTTATTTTCCTTTTACAAAGCAGATATTTCACTCTGCTTTTGCATTCAGAGGAAGGTCTTTAACAACGTCTTGCAACAGTAGGCTCTTTCTTCTGGACAGTTAGATGGAGGTCATGGTGTAAGAGCTAGTACTAGAAATGGTGTTACCCTAGGAGACTGAATAATAGAGCTGTCACAAGTGAATGATAGGGTTTTTTTCTGTCCAAGACTGATGGCTTTGGCAAAGTGGGTGGTATAACATCATGGCTTTAGAAGGAGATTGCCAGCCAGGATATGTGGCCCCCACATCTAATAACACGTCACTTTTAGATGGCCACAGGGAAGTCATTCTTTAAAGAAAAGACACTCTCCTCTCTGGTTTCCCCACTGGAAACTAGTTATTATAAGGCTTAATTATTTTGCGGTTGAAAGGACTCGTTTAAAGAAGCTGCAAACGAAGAAATTCTGGTTAAGATTAGGAATTAGGCACTTCACTTAATTTAGATGCTTAGGCACTTGCCAGATCTGGCTTTACACTGATGTCTCGTGTTTATACAGGATAACTCTTTAATGCTTTTAATTAATATCATCTACTAAAAAAAGGCTTCAGTCTAAGAATAAGGGCTTTAAATCAGTATTTAATTGCCCTTGCATTATCCATCATTTTGTCTGATCTCCTCTATAGCCTACACAGTGTGTAAGAGAAGACTTAAGAAGAAGCCTATTGTGTAAGAGAAGACTTGGAAAAAAGCAATTTGTAGAATTCATATATCATGCTAAAGGCTTACATGATTCCTGTGGAAACTAAGTTAAATCATCATTAAGGTTTTTGGGTAAGTTGTATCAATACTGTCACAAAGAGCTGCGCATATAGATAGAGCAATTCTCCTAGGATTCATCAGTGGCATATTTGTAATGGTTGCTAGAGTATGTTAATTTATTTGGTTTATTGATAAAGTAAGCAATCACGAAAGACCTTGATACCTATTATGACAGAAATAAACACATCTAAAAGGACACGTTCATTCTGTAATATCTTCACAGAAAATAATATTTACACTGAAACTCTACCAGTCCTGAGCACATACACTCAGTAACTCTCTTTTGAGGGGATCTTCACACATATGTCTTGTCTGTTTTTTAAATTGTTTGAGGTTATCATTAGCCTCCAGGGAACATAATTAGACAAGAATTAAAATACCCTGGCACTGAAAGTAAGTCTTTTTAAAATCACTAAAATTAAGCAATGAGAGAATTGCCCAAAACAATTCAAAGTGAATCACTTAACTGGGTTCTCAAAATGAAGAACTGCCTAATTAACTACCTATTCCCACTTGTGAATGAACAAACAACTTTAACGTTTAAAGAGGCAGCACAAGGAACACAGAGTGGGAGATACAACGTACCCTAAATTCCTGTGGTTTGGATAGTCATGTGGCTGATGAAGTTACTAACTGAAAGGTGAGCATGGACAGTAAGTGGCATCCAGGTATCTAATGCATTTCATGGCTCTTGCCTCTGATTTACTAGAGTGCTCGTTCAGTATTCAGTGCTTATTCAATATTCAGTTGTGAATATTCTCCTAGTACAGTTTCCATAGTCCTTCCTTGCAATCTGTCTGTCATTCAACAATTCTTCTGTGAAATTACCGAAAGTCTTCAATCAAGGCATTCTGAAAGTAAAATAAAACGTTTTTTTCATTAATCAGGTATAAGTAATTTGCTTCACATCACATCACCTAGAAAGATAGAATTCAGGTAGAATTTCAGGTAGAATTCCGCCGCCATAACCAAGAAACCATGCTTTCCTTTCCTGCTGTTTTCTCTCTCATTTGCCCACCACCTCCCAGTATCTTCAAGGTTTTACAAAGAAAACCCCTAGTGTACAATGTTGTGTACTGAATGAGACAGAAACCTTACTACAAAAAAAGGTGTTTAGGATCATGCCTCTAGTACTGACATACATCTAACCAAAGGGAATTAATTGCACAGACAACTTAAATTGCTTCACTCCCCAGTTGGTTATTGACTGCCAGGCTTCTTCAACTGTTTGCACCTAGAGCAGACATTGCTTGCAGCATCTCAAAGTTAAAATCATAGATGAGGTTCTGATCATCTCTCGCAGATGCTCTTACTGTGGGCACGGACTTTAGCTGCAAATTTCTAGGCAGAATCTGCAGAAGATATGTAAACATGTTTCCAAAGATTTTATCATGAAGCCAAACATTAACTTCTTCCAAAGCAGGATGACATTTGAAACAACTAACCAAACTGCACTTTCCTTATTCTCCTTCTCAAAAACACAGAGCCATTTAGGACAGCATATTCAAAACCAGTATCTGCATCAAGCTGACATTCAGCTTGGGAATTGTTCAGGCCACCTTGTTAAGTCTAGCAATTGAAAAACTGGATCATTTAAAGGAATTGACCTTTAAGTAATACATGGTTCTCAACCTTAACTATTGTGGAGCTGCTGCAATTGGCAGTCTAATCAGGCCCACCTACAATACCTATAGAGTTAATACTTAATGTAAAGCAGTAACAGTTAATTCTCTCCCTTGCTTTCTATGTCACTGTGCTTTAAACTGTTATCACTTGAATATAAAAAAAATAAGCAAATTTGAACTTTAAGCATCAGGAAGAATCTGAGACATGAAGCCCATATGTCCCGTGTACACCACTACAAAAGGTCAATTTGTCTCTAGGCTACCTGTACCAGCCGTTATGTAAGAAGACTGATGATCTGATGAGCAGTAACATGCTGCTGACTACAAATTATTGCTACTCGAAAGGGTGATGCCATACTTTTTATCCCACTTTTAAACAATTACAAGGGGAGAGAGACAGCTTTCCTGGAGTGGTTTCCACTACATTTGGACCATTTCTGAGTTTTGGAGCAATTTTTAAAATGCTCTCTGGTATTTTCTTTCCACCTCTAGGGAACATTACCTTAATATACCCTTGTAGAGAGATCATTTGGATAAAGTAAAAAATACAGACAGCAATTTGGTTAGAAAAGGTATTCAAAAAGGGCTGGAAAGTCACACCAGGACTCATACCCAGGCCCTGTCAGGATCCAGATTTACACCTGAGCATTGCTCAGTCAAACACGCATACAGCAGTTCCCACGATGAAAGGACAGCCAGTAGCAACTGTGGGAACTGTTTATCTGCTAAGGGAGGGACACAGTTACTGAGAAGCAAAATACGGCTGTAGGGTATAATAGAAGAGTTGGTCAGAAGGACGTACCACTTTCTATGGCATGGGCTTTACTGAGCATTTAGCAAGTAAGCTAAGCTCTAATCATAAGCTGAGATCCTCACCTCTGATCATTTTAATCTGTAAAAAGGCTCAGCACAGTGTAAAGGAATCCTAGTAGGTTCCAGTCAAAGATTACTGTAGTACAGCTGCCTGGTGTCCTATTAAAACACTGTAGCAGACCACATTAGGGTTAGGCTTGGATAAAAGCTTGTTGCCTAGGCAGAAACTTACAAAGCACCGCTAGAAAGCTTGCAGAAAAGAAAACTTTTTCAGGAGGTATTTTTGATCTTCTCAAAACTGAGAAGGTAAAAAAAAAAAGGGGGGGAGGGGGTGGGTGCAAAAGTAAGTGTGAATAACCCCTCAGTGTTTGCCTGAGATCTATCAGCACGAGTGTCTGCTTTATTAGCAGAAGTCACCATGCTTCTTGACCCGAGTGGCAGCAGCTTTTCTACAGAGCAGCCATGGCTGCAATGCCAGAGTCTGCTGCAAGTCAGGACGGAGCTGGGCATCCCCCCACCTGAAATGCCAGGTCAAGAATTTGATGCCTGAACCCAGGCGTGTCAGGAGCAGCATGATCCATCTTGGTTTCACAGGCACTAATCATCTTCCTCCACACCTCTAGCCAAGGGAGAGCTCCTTCCCACTAATATCTCTCTACCAGAACAACCTATAAAACACTATTGAGAGATGAAGCTCAGCAAACACCAGAAAGCTATTATGAGGGAATTGTAATGCATTAAGCGTAGCTCAAGACTGTGAGGCTCTTAAACGATAGTAGCATTTGGTTTGGGACATTTGCCTGGAAATGTTAGAAGATCTTTTAATAAATGTACTAAATAAGATGCATAATTTAGCTTCTTCTCAGCAGAACGCTGGCTGACTGCCAGAACCAGTCTCAGGCCTGACTCAACGTCAGGGCTACCCGCTGGCCCAGTACAAATAGACTCATTAAAAAACAGTTGCTGCTGTGTGCTCAGGCTCTATTTCTCCCACTAATGGCTCGGTTTATGCCTCCCCCTCTTGAACAAATAGAGGAGCTGTCTCCAGAGAGGACAATATTCTCTGGTACACACATTCCACACATATGAATGCAGGCAACATGCTGGGAGGTGAAGGAAAGCAGAAGAGAAATGGCTGCCCCCGTGCAGGAAAGGGAAGACATTCAAGCTAGCTGTATCACATAATACGGATGCCGAGTGACCGTGATATTTGTTAATTGTAACAGAGAAAGATCACAGCCCAGATCAGGTCTCCATTTCCATTGTGCTAGACATACTCAGAGACAGATCCACAGGCAGAGGCTGACACCTGAACAAGCAGCACAGACACATCTGGAGGAATAAGTCACTGAAGGAGGCAGTTCCCCAGGGACAACGCACTCGTGCCTCTATTTTCAAGTCCCATTAAGCCTTGTTTCTTTTCTGGATTGAAGTGGGTTTATGACCATTGCCAGACCCAACAGAGCTTCTCAGCAGTCAGCTGTTTTCAGATTTGCTATACAAAATATCCTTTCAGATTTGCTTTCTGGTTGTTAGTGAAAACAGTGGTATAGGTAAAACCGGCTTTTTGACTCATTTGTATTAGAAGAGCAATGTCTAACATCACTATTGCGTTTCTTTGACTTAAAGCTTTCGTTTTGTCCCAAGGGCTGACAAAAGGGTGATCCTTGCACCGGAAAGCACAACATCAGAGAACATTAGCAACATATATTATCAGAGGTGACATACAGCACGTAGTATTTTAAAAGTGGATGCAAACGCAAAGGCTTAAACATTCTCAAAACACCTCTGTCTCCTCACCCAAACTAAAATCTTGTAGCAGCCCAGAATGATGTTTCTGGTAATTCTAAAAGCATTGTTAACTCCTGAAATGGCCTTAAAGCAAGCAAATTCAAAATTCAGACTAAGAGAAATTAAAAACAATCTCCAAGCTTACACACTGTCAAGACTGAAGTGCTACTCTCAGTCACTGTTTATTATTTTTGGGAGTCATGTTCAGCTACCAGATAAATGAAGGTACTGCATGCCCACATAGCAAAATAAAGTACTGTTCCCACATTTAACTCAGCGGCTGTATTTCACAAGATCGGATCAGGTCTCTAACCATGAAGCTAGAAAAAGTCACCATCCCACCTACCTCTGGCCCAGCGAATTGTGTCTTCTTCTCTTCACAATGTCTCACCAGCAGTCAGAAGCACCTGCTGTGTCTTCCCACACTGCTGCCTCCTGGAATAGCCCGCATCCCCACACTCCCTCCACTAGACTAGTTCAAAGAAAAGGCAAGCACATGAAATAAAAATTCTGTTTTATTTTTGAGAAGAGGAGCATAGTAGGCACCTCCTCTCAGGTAAGAATTCTGAAGCAGAAACCCAGAAAACCCAGCCCTCGCCTTAGGGAACACCCTTACTTTTACTGTTTCCTACTTACTCAACCTGGACTATGTTCCATAATCCGGACTGTGCTCTGAGGTGCCTAACTTTCTTCCAGACCCTGCAAGGAATCCAGACACCCGAACCAGCCTTCTGTCAGAGTCCACAATACTTGTAGGTTCTTGGTGTTATTTATGGAGTGACACCTAGAATGAGTGGCAGAACAAAGGTACTTCTTTGTACTTAAGTTCTCTTGCTCTGCTCAAGCCTGCAGTGATATTCCTGCACGCTAAATTTCAGAGCTGGATTCTTTGAATTTCTCTTAGGAAATTTGCATATAGCTTTGAAAAACGCTACAGTTGAAATCTAGTCTACCTGAATCACCACCCTATTAATTCTGCTTTGAGAGCATTTCAACCCTGCTGCACTAAGTTAA
>NW_009647212.1:1664934-1760850 GCF_000708025.1 Charadrius vociferus
GCTGAACTAAGTTAATACCAGACTGAAAAAGCCCCAAGAGTTTTAGGTTATTTCTTCTGCAACTATACACCTCCCAGGCACGCACTGTTTATTTACAATCAAACTTGAGGTCTCTAGGTAGCCTATTAGCAATCATTTTTCATTCCTTTTCCCAGGCCTCCATTTCCTCTCTCATAGAGCTTAACCTATGCTGAAAACATACTCCTTAATACTACTTTTGTATTTTCTTAGCATAAAGAAAAGGCCATTTTAGCTTTCAAAAGAAGCTGAACTGACACACCTGCTAATCATCAGTATCCTTCAATTACACCTGACCTTCTCCTCCTTATAAAAGGCTCCTCTTAGCCCCATCTAGTCTATTTAAAAAAATAACCCACAAGATGTAATGAGGGTAGTTATAGGCAATGGTTATACAGAAGATATTAAGACAATTATGTAGTTTTTCTAGGTGTGTTTTTGATTTAGAACACGTAATGAAAGTACAGTTATGAAGACTTACAAATCTGTATCAGATAACAGACAGGTGGATATATAGCAGGAAATACATGTTCTGCAACTTGTTCACTGTATATTGAAACAGTTTTGTCAGTTCTGTACAGCTAAAAAAGAAAATATTCAAAAACAAAAACTTCAGAACTACAGTAGCGTTTTATTAGAACTGGTTAGCTATCGCACTGATTCAAAGAAATCTAGACAAATTATAGTTTAAGGATGCCATCTTTCACGTACACTGTTATCAACTCTTCAGATAGTCCGTCCATTTCAGTCCTATATAACAGGCCTGCTCATACCCTAGTCTTTGTATAATTGTGTAAACTAATTACCTTTCTTTATTTATGCAAAAATGTTCAAAACTATTATCAATGCTGTGCAAAGAGGGTGTTTGGTTCCTATATAGCTCAAATAAGACTTTAAATTCTGTGCTGACTGGTGTTCTGCCATCACAAAAGTTTGCCTGTTTACTGTCAGGTACGAGTTCTTCATTTTAAGAATATATAGTACATTGTTTCCCAATTAGATGCTACACCAAAATCAATGGAGTCCTCCTTTGCAGCAAGATAGCAAAGCAATGTTCCGAAGCCTTATTGATTTTAAGAGGGCTTTGCTAGGACGGAAAGACCTATTTGTGTGAAATACTTTGTTGGCCTGGAGGCCGAAGTTTTGAAAAAAGCCCAAAAGGAAACTGGTTTCTTCTAAGGGTTATATGCATTTGTGATGACTACGAATGATGCTTTATAGTTTGAGTATTACTGCTGCAGCTATCTTATCCCGTTTGTCAATGAGAATTACAAGCCTTATCGACACAGATGTACATTGTTTCATAACTGGGATTTCAAAGCTGAGCATACAAAAGAAAGTAAAGTTTATCTGATGTGTGCCAAAATGTTCCCAACTCTCAATATGCTAAACTTGCTTCCTACATTCTCTCTTCCAAAGGACGTAAGTTTTGAGTCAAGTTGTAGAAAATTCCCTCTTGTCCAAGACACATCGAATTATCCACAGTGATTGAGGGGAAAAAAATATACTTCTGCTGTGCCAGCATCTGGAAAGGAGACTGATTGACAAGACTAAAGAGCAGTCTTTCTAATTGCATGTTCAAACATCTTAACTCCACCCCTCCATATGGAGTAATCATTCATTTAAGAGCAAACAGCAAAAATTCCCTGTGACAGAGGTACTGGAAAGATCACCATTTACCAGTGTTAGGATGTTGAGGGTAAAAATTGCATAGACTTGAAAGCCTGTAGTGTTAAAAAGCTTTCAGATTCAGAGAGGCTGAGTTCAAACACGAAGAGACAGATATATTGTAAAGCTGAACAAATTATTTAATAAGCTATATGTGCTTGCACTGATTAGCTGAATAGACTGAGCAGTTCCAGTGAACATAATGTTATATACTTAAATATTCACAGAAATAATTCACAACTACAAAACCTGTTAAGTCTTTTTTGTTACAAGGGCATCCAG
Source organism: Charadrius vociferus (assembly GCF_000708025.1). NCBI lineage: Eukaryota > Metazoa > Chordata > Aves > Charadriiformes > Charadriidae > Charadrius > Charadrius vociferus. The sequence continues at coordinate 1,666,903 of NW_009647212.1, forward strand.
GGATAAGTCCAAAGAGAAGAGAGTAACAGCAAGGCACCTTATTTTGCCGAATACTATCACATAGTCATAGGAAATCCGGAGTTGAATACCATAAATATCCCTCAGCATACCCTGGTCTCTGATTAGTAGGAAATGAATGACAGCAGTAGAGCTACTCAGTCTAATTATCAGTTTTGCTGAATTCTAATAAGCTCTTAAAATCTAATTTTGGAAGCGGGAGTTTTGTCTCCTACAGGGAATGGCTGCTAGAAATGAGGAAGGCTCCAGTTTGTCAAGCCTGGTCATTTCTCTGGCAGTGAAGTTCTCAGAGAATGAATAGGTGAGAGGCAGAGCAGGATTTGCGTAAACACTAATCCACTTTATAACTATTATTCTACACTTTTCTAGGGATGCCAACCATTTCCACATTTAGACACGACCCTGACAATTCCAGGCTCCCCTGCTAAGGTTGGGGTATTAATGAGAACATCTTTCATGATTTCATACGTGCCTGTCTATTAGGAGATAGACTGACCATCAATTAATCTCAGACAGCCGCTGTGTGGTAAGTTTTCAACCAATGACTGTGTTGTGAGGATCAGCGCTTGTGACTTAGATACCAAATCAATACAGGAACTATTCAGTCACTATTTTAAGTATGCATTCATAATTACACTTACTGTAGCAACAGGAATTCGGCTTTTGGCTGCTCTCAGCTCTAACTCCCCTTCCCTCAGGCTCTATTTTCTTTATCGCTATACTGGCAAGAAAAAGCATTAAGCCTTCACTGGCTACCTAGGGGTCTTGGGAAGATACGTCTGGGGACACAAACCAGTTAATGACTCCTGATGCAGACTAATTTCTAAAGGGCCTTTGCAAAAGACATTCCCTATTAAAAGTGGCAACTTATTAAAAGTAAAGCTGGGATTCCATGACCAAAAGGGAGGTCAGGTGGCTGGCTCTTGCCAGCAGATATATATCTTCTTTGGCTTATTAGATCATAAGAGATCAGTGAAAGAGCTGCTGGATTAAAGCTATGTGACCGTTATTCAAATCCAAATTCAAGAAAGGTGTGGAAAGGAGTAAGAAAGTCTTTGAAATCACCCCTTTCTTTTTCTCTGCTTTCTCTCTCATGTTTTGTAAAGCTGTCCAGCCCACAAGGCAGGGTTCCGAGATGGCAGTCCTGGCAGGCCATTTATCAGTTTAAATTGGCAACTCATGGGAAGCTCTGAATTAAGTATTAACGGAGAAACAGTAAAAAAAAACCCTGTATGCAATAGATGCTGTTTATATTGCTAAAGGCACTTCTTGAAAGGAACGATACTAGAGTAGTAAGAGCATAAACCTGACTAGAAGGGGTATGACCAAGGCATCACATTCACTGAGGGACATTTTCATTAGCACTTGCTTATGTTGCCTCCTTTCAGGGAATAACCTTACTCATGGCTTCACTGTGTGCAAGAGACAAGCTGCACCAGGCTGTCCTTGATGTCTGACTATAAGTGGCAGTTTTGGATGAAGGACATAGCCAGGCTGTACAACTCTGATGAAAAGTGAACTTATGTGTAAGTTAGACTAAATACATTTTCCCCATTGATGAAAGTAATTACCTCTTACATGTAATTAGAAGCGAGTAGGGAGAGGGATTGCAACCCAGAAAAAAAATGCTGAGATTACAAAATATTTTCTCTTCCAAAGTATTTCAGTATGGTAATTGCAAGTTATCCGGTTTTGGTACTTTACTATAATTACAGTTGGAATTTACAAGTGGAATAAACATTTAAAATGTAAAATGGAAACCTTTTCATCTGAAAATACTGAATGAAGTATTTAAAGTTTGTAATATCTATTTTTAGAAATAAGGGAACCAAAAAAAGACAATTTCCTCCTTTTTAGTCTCAACAAATTGTTGTACCTCCAGGTCCAGGGCAGAAACATAGATAGACAGCCAAAAACTTCAAACCAGCTCAAGAAAATATTTTCAGAACCCATCTTGATGATATGTGCCTTCCCACAAGGAGGCAAAGAGCATATATAGAAGTCTCTTTCTCTCCTTTAGCACACTGCCATTTTGAGGCCAATGTCAGATACTGGGTGTTGCTTTGGGGTCAGTCTGTACTTTGTGGGGCTCAAGAACTAAATACTTTTTTTATCCTCTTGCGATATTTTTGTGGACCTGAGAAGCTATGTGATTACGTCCTCTTTGTTCCTCTGTACCACTTTGAGCAATCTACAGAGATGCATCTGTCTCTCCTGGTGGGATCAGAGAGTCTGATGTCTCTAGTCCACAGACACTAGCCAAAGGGAAGCTGTAGCAAGGACTCTTGGTGAGGGTGATCTGTTGGACTAGTGAAAATTATGTTTTCATTTCATATGTTGGGTTTTTTTTCCCCAGCCACTACATGTGGAAGCAGAGGTGTGTCAGTTCCTAAGCCATGTTGTTCTACTAACTTCTAAACCAGCCGGGTTGTCTCATTATCCTGCCTCTAAAAAATTCAGACTTTTAGCTGCCTCCCTGAAGCAAAGTTCCAAATCATTCAGGCTTCATCTTTGGCTAATTTCATCCTTTCACAGCAGTGAAAGCACATTGGTATTATTTTATTTAGTCTTCTAAAGTTGTAGAAAGCTATGCTTTGATGATACTAAAAGCTTTGAAGTTCGTTTCCCATTACTGCTGCCTTCCCTTCACTTCATCCTCACAGCCCAACTAGCTGTTGTACATTTCACTTTGAAATACAGCAGTCACCGAGGAGCAGCTGACGACTTCTCTTAGCAGGAACTGAAAGGAATACGGAACCAGGGCATAGGAGAAAGTGATAATTACCTGTTTTTCAGACTGTTCTACACTTGCAGCATATGTAAAAATAAAGTGTGGCTACACAGGAAAGCTCCCTACTTCTCTCCTCCTCTTCTGTAATCATACAGCTTTTCCCAGAATTTGGCAGTATTACTGACAAAAACTTAACAATCTAAACTAAGCTGGGAAATAACAACTGTGAGCAGCACTAGAAAAAAAACCAAACCACAAAGCAGCTGAATAACTTGGGAACCAAAAATTAAAGGGAAGTCTGATGAAACATGAGGACGAAAGTCCTATATTTACCCTGTACCTTTTTGTTCTAGAAGATATTTGTTAGTAGTTCAGGTATCCATCTTTGCTTTTCTGAATACCTGTGTTTGATCATTCTTCTGACAGATACAAAAAGGGGATGGTGGTGTTAAAGTCATAGAATGGTTTATGTTGGAAGGGACCTTGAAGATCATGAGTTCCAACCCCCCTGCCACAGCCAGGGACACCTCCCACTAGACCAGGTTGCCCAAGGCCACGTCCAGCCTGGCCTTAAACACCTCCAGGGATGGGACCTCAACAACCTCTCTGGACAACCTGTTCCAGTGCCTTACCACCCTCAAAGTGAAAAATTTCTTCCCAGTTATTCCTTTTCTAGAAGACTGGTTCCCACTGGGAATCCAGAACTTCACATTAACTACTTACCTCTCTCTAAACTTTACATTTGGGGCCCTGGATGGTCAAACACACACCAAACAGGGCAGCCACTCAAAAATCAGCTGTTCTTCCTTTTGGCGTGAAAACTGTCACTCTGGGGATTCGTGTTCTCTCTGTTTACATTAAGCACACCACCTAAGTCAAACACTAAAGTGACACCTGCCCCCTGAAGCCTGATTAGACTTAGTTTCAATCTGTTCATTTCACTCATGACCAATGAACTTTTATGCATGAAGAGAAGAACATTGGATGCTTCAGGAAATAAGAAGCAGAATACTTAGGAAACTCAAAGACTTCTGAAATTAATGGCAGTTGAACAGGGTTTTCAGGATTGGAAGCTTGAGCTTCAGTGTAGGATCTTAAATTTCACTTTGATGCCTAAATCCTATTCTGGGTGTTGATATCTGAAAATACAAATTTCTATCCACAAAAGAGTGGATAGCAAACAGACGCTCTAAGGATGACAGCACTAAATCTAGTAAATGGGGAAAGGAATAGAAGTAGCTATGATATCTTTGTTTAAAACCACTTCAGTCTGTACACTCAAATTGATTAATGTATTTCTCAGGTGAGCTGGAAGCAAGAAATGTATGCATCTAAACTACAAATTAATCAGCACTGCACCACGGTTCTCTATGCCATATTGATTAATTATACTACATAACCGATGCAGATTTAATCACTCTATCTGATGGATTTTGGTAGGGATGGCAGTACTGAAAAGCTGCATTTTACAAAATTTATGAATTTTCTACAATCGCTTAAAATGTTAAAAGATTCCATGGGATGCTTTTTTTCTGACAGATCTTGGGAAAAGTATTCACCAATAAGTGTGTGTGTCCTCATTGGTGTATTTCAATGCAGTATTTTCAATGATTTTAGTTAGTAGTTGTTTGTATAACAACTGATAAGTTAAAAAATACTGTGAGATGTCTCCTAAGAGACAAAGAGGTATTTGCCTAGATCTGTCAAATTGTTGACCCTAGTTTGCTGTAAAATTGATTTTATTCCAGACTGTTCCAGGGAAAATAAAACTTTTCAACAAAAGCCACTTGAAAATCCTAAGGTTTTCATGTGCCTTTTATGAACGTCCAAGCTGCTTTACAGGGTCTCATCTTCAGAACCCCATACAGCTGTCCATAAAATGAACTATCACTTGAAAGTGAATTTCATTTTCACTTGCCATACAATTAGTGCTTTTTCAGACAGTAAATAAAAATTAATGCTTTTGTATTTTAGTAGGAACTCCCTACCTGGCCAGTCAGCAGCCTATTAGCTGCTCATTAGTGAATTAAGTAAAGGGATAAGATAAAAAACAGGTGATGCAAGTTCTATTAGGATCTTTGTTTAAATAAGATTTGTAACAACGATTTTCTGATTAACATAAACAAGAAACAAAAAAGACCATGGATAGTTCAATCAGCAAAATAATGAGAGGTATCTGAATTCCATATTGTTCCACGTACCTCCACCTGTGAAAAATGCTACACACTGAAAGGAGTAGAGCAAAATCCTTGTCTAGATCTGCATGGTAGCTCTCAGTTCTTTTACCTTGTTCTCCTTCCAGTCTTATTCCCTACTCTGTACCTAGCTTTTTGATAGAGGAGCAGGAGTTATAGGTTAACAGTGAATAGAATGTTTACAGATTGCTCGATTTTTTCTCTTATATGCAACAAATCCATGACTACCTGGTTGGTTCCAAGTAGCACAGTGATCATTTCTTGCTTCACAACGACATGTTTAGTTCAGTTCCTCCTACTTCAGCAAATCAATTCCATATCACTTGAACTCAAATTCTGCTTCCTATCTAACAGAGAATTAGAAAACACATAGCTTTTTTGATCAAATAAAACCAGTCATGGCGATGTACTTGCATTTAAATGTACACATTCTCTCCAGTTGTGCCTTTAGAAAATACCCTAAACAAAGGGAGTTTAGAATATCAGACACATTCAAGAGCAATGAATTTTCCTAGCCTGTTTGTTCAGACCTTTTTCTGGTCTCTGAGTGGCTGAGAAAGCTTCTCATTATACTACTCAATAATGAGAGAGTCTTCAAAACGATTCCTAAACTACGTTCTGAAGGTGGCAAGCTGCAATAAATTTCACTGAATAGCTGAAAATGAGTCCCTAATGATTTGGAAATATATTTTCCCATAGTAGACTTTATTTGCTGCCACTGAATACAATCTGCAGTCGTGGCAGCTGAAATGAAAAACAGAATGTAGGAAAGGAATGGATACATATGCAGAAGTTTTGTATTATAGAGCAAGGAGTTAATAGCTTCTTTCTCTGCTGTTTCAGTGAAATTACATTGAGGATACAGTGTTTAGTCCTGGACTGCTTACTAACACAAAATAATAAAGGGAACCTAGGAAAAGATGAAAACTAAACATATGAAGAGACTGATTTAAAGACAATGATATGATGAATGGACTAGTATCGGTGTTAAAATTCTTGGAACTACTTAATTATGTATCAGGCACAGGCAAAAATGCTCCAAAGAATATGCTGACAAGTCCTCCTTTTTTTCCCATTTCTGACTTGACAAGTAGATCATGATTTTGTTGAATTAATTTGCTATTCAAACTTATTTCCCAGATAAATTTAGTGGCTCATCCATAAGTACTTAGCTGTAAGGATTTGCTATTTGAAATTCCAGCTGTGCTGTTCAGATTCGATAGGCTACAGCAAACACATGGCACGTGTTTGTTCCCAGGAGGATGCCTGTAACGTCTCTGCTGGCAAGCTTGGCTCCTAGAATATTTTTGGAAGGCAGGCACAAAAAGGGGCAATAACAGCGACAGAACATTGTGTTCAGACACGCAGGGCATGTTTTCAGAGGATGGTTCTATTTCAGGACCCCATCTTCAAGAAAAAAACCATCTTTTAGGTCAGTGGAGTGTCAGCCAGCCAGCACGCTCAAAACAGAAGGATCTACTGCTAACAGTAGAAAGGCCCATATGGCCATGATGTAAAGTGTAACAGGTACTGGTCATAGAGTTGTCAGCCATATGGCAACGGAAGTTGATGAGAGACAGTACATAAGGATCAATAATAAACACTAAATGTATTGGAGTAAGGACTCATTTGCAGAATAGAAATAAAAAGCGAAATTAAGCAAAGAAAAACTGAAGGAGATAGCAGGAAGAGTGTACAAACCTGCTATGTATTGGGCGACAGAATTAGCATTTTGAGGAAAACAGGTGGAAGTGCCACCAGTTCAGAAACTAAGAGTGGACACATGTACTGCAAGGAAATACCCCTGTTTTCATCATTGTGAGAGAGATGGGCAAGAGATAATGAAATCTCTTTGCACCAGATTTGTATACAAATATATACAAGTATACAGAGGAATCAATATTTACAGATTTTGTTTTCAGGCTCCTTCTCCACCCTTGTTACAGAGAGAGTGGAATCTCCATGCAGTGAGTGCATCTAAAGGACTTGCAGCTCATTTCCATTTAGAACGTCTGTTTAAATACTGATTTGACCTCTGGCTGTCTTTGGTGTTGGGTAATACATGTAAAATGGTCACCAAGAATTGTGTGTGAAGCACAAGTTGAAAGGAACATACTCTACCTCCTTGGCTTTTTTTTGTCTGCTTGGTTTATTTTCTCCTTCAGGATGTCACAGGAAGAGAGGATATAGGCGACAAATCAGTAAGGCAAAGAAGAACCGGGATATTTACAGTAGAATATCAGGGAAAGGAAAGCTGAGTGCTTCTCATTTCATCATGTAAAAAAATGCGCTTTATGATCGCCCTCTGGGAACCTAGAATGCAATACTCTATTTGGTGCTCAGATACCATGCTGATGAGTTGCAAATACTTGGCTTGATAAAGTAAATCGATTCTTAAGTAGCTCAGATCTATGTTAAGTTTTGTCAAAAAAATGAATATTTACTACAAGCAAATGTGATGTTCTGTTTCTTTTATCATCATTTATAATAAAGCTTTGGGAAAGGTCTTTTGGTTTTTTTTAATGTTGACTTCCCCTGTAATACTGGAAACCAGAAAGTCACAGGAGGGAATGAAAAGTGATTATGTCCACGTATAACAAGTGAAATTCTGTCAGCCATGTACCTCATGCAAAGTAAACAGATTTTTTTTTACATTTTTTAAAACTCTCCTTACTTTAAATTCCTCCACTTTTTTTTTTTGTATGAGCCATACATCAAAGTAAAGATGTATTCATAACTATCTTGTATGAGCCATCTATCAAAGTAAGATGTATTCACAACTATCTTACAGTATCATGGTAAATACGTAACACTGTGTCTGTGCTGCCCAGTGCTAATACAGTATTGTGCAACACAGAATAAAGGAGATTCTCACTTGTGTTTAGGTCCAAAATATTCTAAATGCAGTGTGGATCTCTCAGTCTTTACAATACTTCATTTAAAGTTTAGTTGAGCCATAAAGGTTTTTTGCCCACAGGAATCAACACCTTCATTTAAAAGTAGAACTAAATTGCAAATTTTCCTATATGAGGCAAGTCATTAACCTTTGCCAAATCATTACCTCCAGAGATAATTAACAGTGATCTCGCAGAAAACCTAACTAATAAAGTAAGCTCTTGAAAAATAGTACGAAGAACAAATGCGGTCTGCCTCCCAGCTAAGGGACTCATGTCCCTGGAGAAAGCAAGTTTCTACGGACTTAAAAGAAGGGCAGGTGAAGCAAAAGGATTATTTTAATCTAATAAACCCCCAAGCACTGGTGATCTTAAAATCAGCTTTGATGTTAAAGCAGACAATTTATCTTGATATCAAGTAAACTCCAGGTTACATTAATTAGACCACAATTCAATTAAACAATAATAAAACTTTCCACCAATCACTCAGTAACTAACTTGTCCTGAACCTGATGAAATATGAATTTGCCTGGTTACATAAGAAAGTTAAAGTCCTAACATGGGAAGCCAATGCCCCTGTCTTGTTTATTGTCTTCAGTGCTCACTTCATCTGATTTTCTCTTACTTGTCTCTAAAATAGATATTTCTCTTCACAGTCCTCCTGTAAAGTAATTCAATATTTTTGTATGTAAGAGTCTACCAGGTATAGCATACCTTATGTTCTCTCACCTCCTGGAAGTTGCATGATCTTTATGTAGCTGCAGGAAATAAATCACTATAATTTTATCACTCTGTGTAATCCTTTGACACATTATTTATAAGAATCTAGTAATATGTCACATTGATTCATGTTATTACCCTATAAATAATCAAATAGAATATTTAACTATATGTGCATCAGAATCAAGCAAATTAAAATGAGTATTTACTACTGTCACAAAGGCTTAGATAACTAATTTTTTATAATAGATTAGAACTGTTTCAGAACAGTGTCACAATAGCCTTTTCCTCCTCTAATGAATTAACTCAAAGAATAGGGACTATGGTATCAAGAAAGATCAACAGAATATCTCATTTACTGTGGTATCTTGTGTTACTGCATCTGTCAGTTCCTGAGGGGAAAAATAAGTGGAAATGAGGCCATTCATACAAGATAGGTCAATACTTCTCGTTAACTCCTCATTCTGTTATTGGATCCTTTGGGGAGAAGTATGAAACTTCTCGCACAGTCCATCTACTTGATGAATCACTGTCCTTCCTGTATGTGGAGTCAGTTACAGTTTGAGCGTAAGGCTGATTGCAGCGAGGGGATTAGCTGGGCATCTAGAGCATCTCTTCTCAATTCAGAGTGTGTAGCACAATGCCCCAAGCAGTATTAATGAGGCTAGGGAGCAAGTCATCCTCCGCATGGGCTCATGCTTCAATGAACCCATGCCAATAGAGAACAGCAACAGCCAGTAATATGCTATGCATTTATAGGAAACTAGGATTGTATTTTAACATATAGGTAAGTGCTGAGGCCTCTGCCATTTCTGTTTTAAGCAGATCATCTTCAGCAGGTATTAGCAAGACCACCTCTTGCACAATCAGAAACAGCAAGCCTCATTTATAAAACCTGCACCATACAAAATAATGCTCTGCTACTGACTCAAGCCTCAGAAACACGTGTTCTCCACCTTTTCTGCCATTGACTTTCCTGTCTTGAGTAAGACCCTGGCATATTGTTCTTTTCCATTTTGTGCATGGCTGCCCCAGTAAGGCCCTTTCTAGATTTGGGCTTTTCTTCTATTTATTACAATAACAGTGAAACATATTTCTTTATGTTGCCTTTTGTATTGTTTGGCCATTGGGCTCATCCACAGATAAGTCTAAAAAAATACATGGAAATGAGTGCTTTATTACCGTAACCTCACTTGCTAACAAACAGCAGTGACCATGTATTGAATCTGTTGAGAAAACATTTGTGTAATCGATAACTGCAGAACTTTCAAGCTCTTAAAATTTGGCTGAGTAGTCTGTGAGTGTTTTGGTATTTGCTATAGTTGCAAATCAGAAAAGTACCAAAGCAGTTTGATAGATTTTTGTACTTGAGGTTATTCACACATGCAAGGTTTTTAAGCCGGGGCTTACTGAACTGCTGACTAGCTAATTGTTCTGATAAGCTACATGAGATCTTTATTCCCAGACTGGATAAATGCTTACACACTTCTGGATAAAAGAATTGCTTTAAAAAATTTAACATTCATTTTCTTCTAAAGCGTTTGCACGTAATACCACAGTACCTTCATGCCAGTCAGCTGAATCTCTAGGATATTCCCAGAAACCTATGCAAAAAGTATGTGAGAGTGTGAAAAGTGAGTGCATTCGAAATGTGAGTGAATATTGGCAGGAATTATCCTGTGCTATTTTACTCTTATGCATATGGTAGAAAAGGCTATGCTGGAAAGAGAGTGGGGCAACAGAAGGAAAAAGGAAATACCAAATTATAGGGAGTCACATTAATAGATAGAAATAGAATGTCCTGACCCTAACAAATAAGCCTAATGGTCAGATGGGAGATGCATATGTATACTGAACTCAAAGCTAGAGCAGAAGTAGTAAAGAAATTTAAAAAAAAAATAGGAGACTGGTTCTGAAAAAATTTAGCTGATGATAACCTGTAGAGATGGCCTCAAAATACACCAAATTTGCAACTCTTAGGAATAATGTTCCATGACTAGCCTCTCCCAATTTTAAGTGTCCCTCCTATATTCATCTGCCAAATTATTTTATTTTACTCTCAGAATTCGATGCAATGAGACATCAACAGGTGATACATAATTAAGAGTGCAGTCAATGTCAATATTGAGATCTATAAACTCATTAATGATAAAGAGCAGCTAATGGTATGAATATGAGATTAGGAAGGAAATTAATGGACTCAATAGGATTTAAGAGATAATTAGAGAAAAACAATGCTGGAAGTAAGCTCCAGCGGCCAGCTATTCCATCCATGATAACAGTAAGAATCCCATCATGGTCATTGTTTGGCTTCCAATGAAAAGACACTGTTTTGTCCACTCACAAAATTTTGTAAGATTTTTTCAAGTAAACTTCTAATTTCATATCACAATGCCATAAGGGTCTTCAAAATTCTCTCAAGAAAGAAAAGCTCAGGTTTGATGAGCTGAAAAAGATATAATTTCAGCCATTTGTTCACAGTCTGATTAATTATTCATTTGGAACAGACCTTCAAGTTGTTCTGTTTAATTCCCTCATTACTAAGCGGTAATATCGATGATTTAGTCTCTCCTTTTTATATTTTTTCTACAGTGTAGAACAGCTCCAACACAGTAGTGTGTTTGAGTCCCAGTATAAAATAAACTGATGTTTCAGGAAGTCACTAAGTATCAGAATGAATAAAATTATTGGTCTGGAACAAGTAGAGATGAGGCTTGAACACGATTTCCTTTTTTCTTTTTCCCACAAAAAAATCACCATGTACTCAGGAACACTTTTCCTAACCTAACTTTTATCCAGCCATCTAAGTTACTAAGTGAAAATGCATGTTTTTACCAAACAACATTTATCTGATTATAATGTTTCATCAAAAGCATCATGAACTCCATTGCATCTATGCGCTACAAGCGGTTATCAAATTTGAAACATGTCTTCCCCAAACCATCAGAACCACTATCAACCCAGGGAAAGAACCTCCCTAAGTTTTTTAATTCAGCAAATTTTGGTGGTACTTTTCTGTCATCTGCATAGGTATATATTTTACTGTTGTATTGTATTTTTCTATTTTCTATGTCTAAAAACATGCCAGTTTTTAAAGTTTTGAGCTATACAGAACTGCCTACCTGTTCTAACTAACCAGACCAGCTCTGCGCTGATGTTCTCAGCAATAAAAAGTCAAAGTAAGGTAAGTTATTCTCTCTATATGGAAGATAGTGTGATCTTCAAAACAACAAAGTATGTTCAACTCATCCCCATCTCAAAGCTCTCCCAGAACGTAACCCACTTCTTTCAGTGCCATCACAGAAGCTCTGTGGATTACATCAAACAACTGCTTTTACAGTAGGTAAACTTTCTCAGAGCAATCAGTGAGTCAGAAATACCCATTTACAAGGAAGATAATACTCTTCATAAATGAGTCATCTCATCTGATCTGTCAATCTCTGACCTTGTAGCCCAGATCTACAACAGAAATCTACAAAACACCCTCAAAAGACATAACTGGGATCAAAAATCTGTGACTACTGGTATACATATGCCATGGTTTTAAATTGTGGTTTTAAGCCCTCTGCCTGGGTCCATTTCCAGATGCAGTTGATACTGTACATACTGACATGGAAAACTGAGCTAGTTCCATCCTGATACTAAGAGTTTATCTACAACAAAGGCATCATTGGCTCAAACAAAACATTCCTAAACTGACTGACCTGGACAGCTTGCAGTACCCAACAGTTTTCAGGGCGCAGCAAGGGCCAGCTGCTCCACAAGGAAAGGTGAGCCAGCAGCCAAGTGTGATAACGAAGTATGCGGGGGCAGTGTCCTAACCAGCAAGGAGGCAGGATGCAGAGCATCGGTTTCAGGTTAGAAAAGACAGTGATTGAGAGATTGATCGGGGTCAGACACAGCACAGCGACCACCCAGCAAGTCTGCAGCTGTGAGGCAGGTCCAAGGCCGAGCCAGGAAGCCAAATCAGGTGGTCCAGGTCAGACTCATGGAGGTGGGAGACTGGGCACAGACATAGCTGCTACACAGTTGTGGTGTGGCAATGGTAGGGGCAGCACTAAAGTCTCAGCTAAAATCAGCTCCCCAAGGGAAAGGAGGACTAGGCATTGGTTCTAGGTCTGTTCACAACAGCTCATTTCAGCAGAAGCAGCTGATCTTGGACTCAGCCGGCTGAACTCCATACCTTCGCCAACTGAACTCCTAGAAGGGGGATGCTCTCCAGGACCTGACAACTGCCTTACCAGTAGCAGTGTGAAGTGCTTTTTAAACTGTAAATGCCAATTGGTAACCATTTCTGAGAGCTGGAGAAATGTCAAAGGATGGAGAACTGCAACTAAACTCTCAATAATCAGAAAGGGAAATCTTGACCAGAAAGCCTGAGACACCCTCGGCAAAACACTAGACCACTATGATGCAAAAATTTCTGAACAAAAGTGTGGAATGTTTCAGGAAAGACAGACATATTTGTTAGATAAAACTTCTGCTTTCTGTAAGTTTTACTAGATTGGTTGTTTAAAGGCAAATGAATTGATATAGTATATTTGGATTTTTCCACAGCACTTCATTTAGCATTGTAAGAAATTTTGATTTAATGTTTTATTTTCTGAACCTCCCTTTCAGAAGCAAAATTAACATTGTAAACTCTTGCATGTGCATTGACATAATCTTAAAGAAACAGATATAAGTAAAAAATCTTACCCCAAGACAGCTGGATTTGCCTTTGATAAGAAATGCAAAAAATGCACGTAGTAGAGAAGACAGACATACATGAAGCACCTCAACTAAAGCTCTTTGGTTAAAAATAAAAAAAAAGGATATTTTTCTCCTTCATTTTGAAATATGATGCAGTTTTCTTTTTCACTTTCATTTATGTCACAGTTTTTCAGACAGACATATGATATAGTCACCTCACTGTCACTTTCTTATTTTATCACAAACTACAGCCTGGCAGGTGCTCATCACGCACACGCAATAACAGACATTAGTTTTCAGAGTGCTCCTTTGAGACATTCAGACTGCAGCCGTGTACAGTACAATATCATAATGTATCCTGTGCGTATTGTACTACTCAGGGAGGCTAGAATTCAAGCTAATAAGAGCAGTTGCAGTAAATATTTTGCAGTAAACACATTTCCAGAGTAGGAGATGGATAGCACTGTTGAGTGAGAAAGAGGTAAATAAAAAGCCACACTCATTCAATCAATACATGAGGTCATGTGGGGGAGTTAAGCTGTGTCTCACCAGTGGTCTACCTAGTTCAATATCCTGCTTCTGGAAAGAGCCCACACTTAGTACTTCAAGAAAATGAAAAGCTATTGACAAACCCCATCATTATATGACAGAAGATTCTTGTCTGACCTGTATAAACAACATACTTACAGATGCATGCTGATCTCAGCATGAATGAAGGGCAAGGTTCAAAATGCTTCAGGAGTTACTTGTACCAACTGAATGACATCGTTCTACTGTCTGCTTTCTCACCATTTTTCAAATACTTATGAGCTCATTATATGAGGCATTGCAGCAAATGACTGCAGCTCCTATGGAAAAAAAAAAGCAGAGTGTCAGCAACCAGAAACTCTTAAAGTCTATACCCTCTTCTCTGCTTTTAGCCATATTGCTCTTGGCACGCAAGTTAGCACACTCTAAACTGCAAGCTTGGTCTTGTCAACATATCAAACTAGAGTGCTAATCATTAATAACTCATTCCGAAATAATATTGACAGCTGCTTTGCTTTATCATCAATGCCATCTGTGCCCAGCTCCCCATCTTCTCCTTTCTACTGCTCCTAAGCTTGCAGTTTAAATGTTTTTTAGGCTGCAACAAGCAGAATGGAAATAACAGCTTGAGCTTCTTGAGAAATATCGCTAGCCAACTCAGGGAGCCCAGAAGAGAAGGAATAATATGATTGTAGAGTCCCACTGAGTTTTCAGCATAAGTCAGCTTTATGAAAAACATGCTGCCAGATGCCATTTCCTAGTAGTGATCACCTCCACGGTTTTCAAAGGCCAACGTCACACGTTTAAGATGATCAGCTGGTCTTACTATATTTTGAGCAGCATTAGACTCAGTAAGATTCGTTAACAGTATCTAAAGCATTGCTGAGTCTCTTTATTATAATACTACTGCTATTGCTTTGATCACAAACTTCTCTCACTCACCCAATACTGAAGTGAACAAATATTATAAAAAGGCCGCTCCCACTTGGAGATTTTTCATTTGTGAGTTTCCAAGGTATTTGCACTTCGGTACAGAATTGATAATGAGAAAAACATTCGTCCTTGCTAACTAAACTGCATTCCTGTGAACAAATGAAAAAACTTCAGTCTTAAGAGATAAATTTAGCATAACTCATTAAAGACAAGTCAATTTTAAACAGACACCTGACTAGCAGAATTATTTTTAAAATTCTAAAGAAAAAGGACTGAGAGTGTTCATTCAAGCCTCTCATGCATCAGCTCCAATGTGATAAAAATGCTGAGATAAAATTTATAAATAGATATTTGACTGCTCTGTGTTAACATTTTTTGAAGAAGCAGGGAAAAACAAAGATTTTCAAAAGAGCCATAGAAAAACTTTTAAATGTGGATGGGTTTTTAAAGTACACACATTTTTGGTTTTTCAATAACGCTATTTTGGGCAGAGGTGGAATAAGCCCAGAGGTCTACCATTTCCCTTGGAAAAAGAAAACTGTCGTGTTTCTAAGTGAATTTGATCACTTGCAATTTTTAATTCAGAGGAAAGAAAATGATAAATTGTGCTTTCTTCATACGAGCCCATTCTGAATGCAAAAATTCAAATGCAAATTTGGTCCAAAGCAGAAAGGTCTGGAACAGATGGCAGAAAGTGTTCTGAATGTCAGTTGAAAAGAGGCTGTCAGTGGCAGACAATGATACCTTCAGCAAATAATAAAGGAAAAACTCTACAACGAAGGAGGAGTTTAGGCAGCTTGTTAAGAGCACTTGTCAGGAAAAGAAGGGAGTGAGTGTTTCCTGGCTGAAGAAGATACACTTCTAATGATCCAAGGAAGGGACTGGGAGCTTCGAAAGCTTGTCTGCTTTTCCCCAAACCTCATAATCGATCTAATAAAATACACTATCTCTGCAGAACTTGCCTTTATTATATATTTAGAAATCATAGGTTCAGCAACCTCACAACTACCATGCAAGAGAGACAATTCAGCATGAGAAGAGGGGCTTCAGAAAGATGATTAGAGGCTGTCACTTCAAGGTAAGGGTTTGGCAGGCCTGTGGGGGCCAGGCTGAAAAACATGAAGGACTGGAATTACTTTAAGTTCATTGTATGCAACTATCTCACACAGATGACTGGCCAGGGCTGATAACACGCTGACAAATCCAACATGGATATTTTTTTTAGTTTGAGTAGTGGAGGTTGGCATCTGCAGTCTTCAGTTCTCAATGACTGGCCATGATTTCTGCTTAGATAACGTACTGTTCATTATGATTCCTCAACATGCTTGATCCTTGACTGTATATTAGTAGTCAGCAGAAAGCAAGCTAATCGCAGTAACCCTGCCTCCTGTGGTATCACCCAACCTCGGTAGAAACAGGACCTGCTAGGGGGATATAATGCTTTGAAAACTGGATTTTGTGTCTCCACCCATCTGTAACAAGACTGAATCCTGCAAAATCAATGTCTGTTTCATGTTACCCAGGCTCTCTGGACCACAATAAGAGACATAATGAAGAGAGGACACACAAGGGGAAGCTGGGCTGATGAGAGCTAACAGCCTACCAGGGCACAAAGCGTGCCCAGGAGCTACTCCCCTCCGACCCCGATCTGGAATTCTGCAGGAGACTGCAGCTGCTTGTGAACAGCATGAGAACTGACAGGTCCGCTTTGAAAAAGGAGTAGAAGAAAGGCTCTTTTTTGTTTGGTCATTACTCTATCTGTCGAGCTGTAAAACACCACTCCCTTAGATCATGTTTTCAATACCACACACAAAGCCATCGATAGTTCCTGTTAGTTTTTATAGGTTAAGCACAGGGAACATTCGATCTTATCTTTCAATTCTCCATCCCTTTTTGCCATTCACAGCATTAAAAAATTTAAAAGCCAGCTCAGTCTTTCTTCAGCAACTAAAAGCATGAAAACAAATCTAATTGATGATTTCAATAATACTGAAAACACTTAGGAATAAGGACTGGAAAATCTTTCATTAAGTAGAATTGTAATTAAGATAGTGATTTACATGTTAATGACCAGGTGGAAATCTTTAGGATTGGTCCTTTTTTTATTGTTATCATTCCTTCGGTCTATTTTAAATAAAAGGAGCTTTATTTATAAGTTCTATTAGCCTCTGATGTGCACACATTTAGTTACATTTCCACTAAACTATCCCTTTATTTCATGATATTTACAGTCTCAGATAGAATGATTTTCCTCTCCCTTCAGGCACACTTTTAATGTCAAAAAAAAAAAAAAAGGCTTCAGCAATAGTCTTTAGAACTTTAAACGTGGATCTAGGCTTTTGAAATCATACTGGATGCCACGTACAGAAAAGAGAGTGTTGACTATGTCTGTATCTAGTCTAGCCCAAATGGTGTGTTAAGGATGTGTTTATTGAACTTGGAATTTGCCAAAGCACAGACTGACATAAGGTATAACACCAGGTGTCAAACAGAACAACAAGCTGAACTGAAAAGATAGAGGAGGGATTTTCTTTTTCTTCTCATTTTAGCAAACACCCCAAAGCTCTTTGACCTGGTTGAATGATTACCTCAGAAACAACAACTGAAAGAATTGCCAGATTTTGCTGAAGGACATCTGAGGGGGTCAGTGAAAGTCAGTCTTGGTTAACAAAATACAGATCAAATATTGACTGAATCATCTCCAAGTCACTGTGAGGAATCTCTTCCCTGTATGGAGGAGGACCGTTTAATGTAAAGAAACGCTGAATGTAGGCAAATCGACCTTGTACCAATACATGATAGACCTGACATGTATCAGACCTGACCTGTCCCAGAGAACTCCCCAGACCTGACATTTTGCATCTCTACTTTCTTAGAGGCTACTTAAACCTGGCCTGTGCTCAGAGCACTTAGAAACTCCTCCCACCCTTGTAGCAGCTGATGCTTGGGACTCTTCTAGGGAAGTACTCAATGCCATCTGGCCTGCTGGCCATCAGCCACGTAATACCTCTATGAGAGCAGATGGGTTAGACGGAAGCTGCTCATCTAGGCAGAGTCCTGGAGCTTATGTGTGTAACAGCCAAGCACACCCTTGAGCGGTGTGCCCTGGGAGTTTGTTCTGGCTTGCTCAAGAGGCAGCCCTGACAGCACACCCAGCAACGAATTCAGCAACAAATTATACGGGTGGTTGGTTGATATGACTGTGTGCTTGGCCTTAGGGCCAGAAAAGTGTAAATGCAGTGACTCAGGCTGCAAAGAAGGCACGCCAAATTCTCTCGTTCTCGCAGCAGTTTTGGACTTGATGAAATCTCCTGGGCTGTGTCATGTAGGCGGATGAAATGATCATAATGGTAGAAAATAGGTCTGGAAGGGACCCCAAAAAAGGATCTAATCCAAAGCAGGACCAAGTCATGTTTCCAATTATAAAGATTTCACAGTCATTTTTCCAGTGCTTCGCTTTCCATTACTTTTACAAATATAAAGGCTCTCCTACTGCCTGAATTCTTTGTCCTTTCTCACCATAAATGCTGCTAATCATCAGCTGACTTTTTTTTTTAAACTCAAAGTATTTTTAATTTTCCTAAGTGGGTTTTCTCTCCGAGTAGAACCTTTTGGTCAACTGACTGGACAGAGTAGGGAAGGGAAAATCCATTCCACATTTAAGGATGCTAGATGGATCTCATGAGGAGGGACAAGGTGAATAACCAAATGTCTATCAAATTTTTGTGTGCCCATGCTGTAATAAAGATTTCTGTGGAATCCTACTGATTACAGCCATGGCATAAAAGTCCTCCCTACACTGTACACAGCTCTGTTGCATGCAAGAATGGTAATGACTTCTTGTTTGTCTCCATTAGCCAGTGCACCTCTGATTTGTAACATCTTGCAAAGGCTTTGAAATTCCTTAAATAGAAAAGGTTTTGTGACCATCTTTCCCATAGCCTATGGTACTAATATGTCTATCACAGAACTGCCTTCTAAAAATAAGCCTAATGCAAATGCTTATATTTCACATTATATTGCGAGATACTGCATAGAAAAAGAAGAGGATATCAAGGACAAGATGCTTGTAGGTTTTGGTATTTAAAACTTGTATATCAACATATTTTCACTACATACATGTATATATTTAACTATCTCTAAAAAACCCGTACCTTTATCTCTCAGTCCAACTTCTTAAGCTGTTTCAATAAGAAGACTCTATTACCAATATCCACAACGCTAAGCCCACTGAAACCTAAGCATCAGTGAACAGCAAGCTTTGATGCCTGTTCGTGCTTAGGAAAAGGTAAAAGCCAGTATCAGGCTTTATCTACCAGGATTTATTTATTTAAACTTGCAAGTCAGTAAAATATTTGGGAAAGAAAGACTATTAGCACAGGGTAGAGCAGTCAGGTAAACAAATTTCACCTACATTTCCTTTAACTTACACCTCTGCCAATGTATTCAGATTAAGTGTATCATAACCACCTGATGTTTCAGTAGTGAATTCTCTATATAGTTTCTTTATCCTGACCTATTTCACCCACTGCTTGTGACTCCTGATGACTCCCTTACACTCATCCAGTTGAAAAATCAGTCTTGCCTGCCGTGTCAAGGTGTGTATACCAACCCTGCCAATGCAATTCTACCCTGTAACTACTGTATTTTCAGTTTCAAAAGCATTAACTGCTGTCCATCACATATGCCTGTCCCAAGTCTGGTATCACTTACTGATCATTTTGAAATCTACCAAAATCTGTGATAAATGCTCTAGTCCAATGTTATGTCTTTCAGCTATACCTTTTAGTGCTTTTAAGGGCTCTAACTGCTGAAATTTGATAAATCATAATACATTGCCACTGAATATCCACCTCTCCCATGTGCTGGAGGAAAGTGGTCTGCAGAAGAGTTATCGTAACAAAATGTGTATCTGTGTCTCAGAGAGACCAGCTCAGTCTGGGGTATTAGTTACCAGGGGAAGTCTGTTGCTTTCCTCTCAATAGTAGCAGTGGCAAAATGTAGTGGACGAGTATCTCACGGAATGTAATATTTAATGCAAACATCGCATGACATACTTAGAACTGACCTGAAACAGTGGCAGCGCACATTTTATTCACATTACCCCTTTACTACCTAATCCTGAAGAAACTACTATAACGGAGTAATTAACTCTGTTAATTATGACTGAGTGCAGCCGCAATTCACATTCAAGCTCTTGTTTAGCAGTTGAGATTACTCGAGACAAGTTCTCCTAGACCAACTGGTACTCTTAGAAGAAAAGTGGGTTCCACTTATAACCAGACATAACGATGGGGATAACTACTATATTACTGGGTCCTTCTAACGCCATTCAACTTTGCCACCATTCGATTACTGGGTCATGGTGAACCACAGAGTACTGCTGGATATATTTAAGCAGGAAATGTAGGAATATGGAACTCCAAGTACCAAGCATATATCCACATACAGAAGTTGATCAATTATCTGTATTAAGACTTCAATAAAAAAAAGTAAATCCACGCCTATCATGAAAGTAAATCAGTCTTAAGCAAGACTTAATCATCATTGTGGATCTGCTGCTGAGGGAAAGGAAAGATATTAACCATTTTTCATTTAGGAATGGAAACTGTACACAGAAAGCTAGAAAAATGACTACATGGAACCAGTTCTATGCCAAGATCTTCTACTTATTTCCACTGGCATAATGGCCCTTCTGGTCAGGATGCCAAGTCTGCTGTAATCAGCAGAGTTAAGGGCTCTCAACACTTCAAAAAATTGGGCCTTAATTGCTGCAAATTTAGTTAATGCCAAGGGGGAAACACAGGCATCAGAATTTGGGCCTTTGCCCCAGAAGAGCAGTACAAATAACATCCATATTCATTAGACAGTTGACAGGAGAGTGCTGAGAACTGGGCTGTACAGCAGCCTGCCTGCAAATTTGATGAACTAAAAAAAATTAATGAGCTTTGGGTTCAAAAGGTTTCCTTTAATGTGCATCAAGCATTTTCATGAAACACAAGTAACTACACAAATTTGCTATTTAGCAATAATGGGTCATGTCAGAGCTGGATATCTCTTGATCTCCTGTTGAGATGACAGCATGCACCACGCACCAGTCTTCTGCCAACATGAAATGAGCATTAGCAGATTTACCCTTAATGAGCTCATCACACTGAAGTACCAGTTAAAGAGAATAGGTCACAGATTATATTTGTTTAGTTGCCCTGATGTGTCTTACTTGTTAACTCAACATGCAAATGTGGTGTTCCACGTAGGGATAGGAAGCACCCCCAATCCACTGTGCCTGACCAACCTCTGTACTGACATTTATAAGCTTTGTCTCTGCCTGAACCTGGGGTAAATCAGCTCGACTCCATGGTCTGCGGTTGAACCAATTTGATCTGTGCCAGCTTTGGACCTGGCCCTGCACATGTGCACTCTTCTCCCACCACCTTTTCTGACCTCTTTTGCTTAACATTTTTTTTCAGTAGCAAAGTTTGGGCTAGAGGGACATTTTCTACCCCTATTATACTGGTACTTTCAGATCATGTTTCTGTTTATGCATTTACCCTTCTCTTACGTGTTCGTATATGGTAGAAGCCTCAGTCATGCAGCCTCTTTGGATTCAAAGATGATTAGAGCATGAAAGGAAGATTAGGAATAAGAGGGGACAGCCCTAGGATGCAGGAATACAACAAAATCTGCTGAAAGACCCACACTACATTCTCTTCAAGGTACATGAGAAATCTGGGATCAGCCAGTGGGTATTACTACAGCACATAATAGCACCCACAGCCACACAAGCAGATATTAAGGTACAGAGAACACCACAACCCTTCATTTCCTGCTCTTCACAATGAACCCACACCTATCTTTTGCCATAATGCCTTTCTGCACTACAGAATATCCTTTATGTCAAAGTAGGGGACTTGCTAGAGGAAGATCTTCAAGCCCTAGAAACCCTGCTGCATCTTTGTATTTTACTGTGTGGGCGAACTAGGTTGACTTTTTGCTCTGACTCCAGTTCTCTGTTGGAAACTGCTTAATCCCTTTCTCCTCTATGGGAAGACAGTATCCAGTGCCATATAAGGAAGGAAAGACATATGTTAAGATAAAATAACCTTATATATCCATATACATACAAGTATATTTATTTTCCTTGCAGCTGCATCATCTCTCCTGCTATTCTTCTAACATCAATCTCACTTTAAATATTTTGTCTTGGATTTCATAGAAGTACGTATGAACATTTAACAGCAAATGCTATTTTCACTGAAATCAATTTTGCATCATATCCCATTTGGTACTTCAAGGCAATGCAACGTTTGAAACTGCAAAAGCTTTAGTAGGCCATATAGATTGCACAGTAGAATCGTCGTCTTGTCAGGATGTGCTTAAACTATGACTTTGATGATGAAGATAGCTAAAAGGGCTCCCATTCCTCCCTTCTCATTACCTTTCAGAGAGCCATTTGTGAAACCACATTACAAACTTACTCTTTGAAATAACTCAGCTTAAAGATAACCCTTTCTCTTTTTTTTGCTGAAGGACTGAATCCAGAACACACTGGTGTAAACCCACTAACGCTCGTACCGGCACAAAGAAGGGACAACACAGGGTTGCATGAGAGCACTAACAAGCAACAGAGAGCTCCTTAAGCCATGTTCAGTGCTTGTAGTCAGTGTCTTGCGTAACTCTACACTTACCAGAAAACTAGTTCTATCAATGACTAATTCTTGCGATTCAAAGCATGTTTTGGTCAATGATCAGTTTCACGAGGGTTTGTCCCTTATAATTCTAAAAGTATACAGGGGTTTTTCATCAACTCGGACTAAACTATACTCTGCAAGAGGCAATTATTTGGAACACAGGTAAAGCATAAGAAAATGCTATGCGGTAACGGTGTCAAAGCTAGCTTCCTTTCCAAAGCAAGGAATTTAAGGCAGGAGTGAATTGGCAGCACTGGTAAATGATAAACTCCACCCCAGCAGCAAAAGCATTTCACTGACGGAAAGAGAGTCAATACACAACAGCACACCTGTGGAGCAGGTTATGCTCTATGTCTCTACACAAGACAGTTCAGTAGTAGTAAGCGTGGATCGATGAGAACACCCGTACCATGCAAGCTCTTAAGAACAAAAGCATAAACACTCTCACCTGAAAGTACAAGTTGTACGTAAAAGCTGTTTTGAGTACAAGCTTTTTGTCATGAGAAAGCTGTATTGGCAATACCACTTACCAAATGTTGCTGCTGCTTGAAACAAGATGGCTGGATTCAAAGTGTCTGTATACAGTCTTCACTTTAGACACAGCATGAAAGCTCATTATCCACCTCCATAGTCTTCATCATGACTATCCCTCCAAGTATTTTCCTCCTTTCCTTCCCCAGAGTTGACTGGCTCAGCTATCAAAAGGCATCTCTTTGGCACCTATCATTTTGCTCTTACCAAAAATCCGCTGCACTGCTGCTTCAGACACCACAGCACATGCTCTGTCATTACCTCACCTCTTTCCAGCCATCTTATATCTTCCGTGTTTGTATTTTGCTTAATTGCAGGGACTGAATTAAAACAAAAGCATCCATTGCTTTCTCCCCCTCTGTATACTTAACAGAAATATAAGCATCACTGCAATACAAGCACAAAGGTGAAGTCAAAACTTGAGGTGCTTATTCTGTCCTTACTCACACACAAATGAAAGGGAATTTGGCCAGTGTATTCAGGATTAAATTCTGCTTCATTCACTCAGGGCCACACTCTGCCAATAGTTCCATTTATTTCAAGCTATTACTCAAGGGTACATGAATACAGGACTCTGGATGCAGGAAAAATGGCAGATCAGGTTCACCACATATGAAGTTCTATTGAGATCCATAAGAAATAAAAATCATTGAGAAATACTGGGTATTAGCTTGTCATTCATTTCCTGTTTTAGCATCCCCAAATTGCCTCATATTACATAGTTTTCGGTGTATTTCTTTAAGGCAGCAACCCTTAGAATTATTTTTGCAAACATACACCCTCCTTAACTTTTGCATACTTGTTACTTAAATCAATATGCAAGTAATTAATCCTACAATCAAAGTCTTAGGCCTCCTTACTGCCTTTTATCTGTAAACACATCTCCTGATCCTCTCCTTTCTCTAATTGCTCTAAAGGTCTCAGGGGAGACATCATCCAGCTCCTTTCAATGCCCTTAATTTCTACTCAAACTGTGTCAGAAGTTACGCTGTTTCTCTTTGCAGACTCAGTAATCAGCCTTCTCCAGTATACGCCACCCTTTCTTCTGCTTTATTTTGTCTCTTGCTTTTGGCAGCTCCTGTATTCTGTTAAGTCCCTTGATGTTTTCCAGGCTTGTCTGTGATGCTATATGAATACTGTATATCCCTTGGAAACAAGTAACCCCTTAATTCTGTAGTTTTGTGCTATACGCTTCAAGAATTTGTCTGGAATATATTTACTTTGTACTTTGAAATCCCTCAGGTTTATAAGATACAAACTTGAACACAGAGTACAAGAACCTAAACACAAGAAAAATTCCCTATATGTGAAAAGATCGGGACTCTGGGATTTAGAAGACCTGGGATTACCTGTTGACTCAAAAATTCTGCATGTGATCATCAGTCATAGCGATGTCATATAACAGAAGCCTCTAAAGGGATAATGAAGTTCTGTCTCGTCTCCTCCCATCCCCTCTTCAAATTATCACCTTGGAGATGAATTGGAGAGACTGTATGTCCTAGGGTGTAAGTATATTGGCATTATATTTGAACACGTTAGTCCTGGTGTGCTTCAGAAAGTATAGTCTACATCTATACATAGTCCACATTTGCAAGTTTGCAATCTATACTTGCAGCCTATTAGATCTTCCTTAACCCAGTGGTGTAGATATAACATTATTATCTTTTTATCTCTATTCCTTGCCTTCAATTTCTTTTTCATCTGCTCTTAATCTTAACTACTGAGATTATATCTCACTCTGGGCGCAAAATGTTTAATGAGACAACAGTTGGGGTATACATGCAAGTAACAGTAATTAGGACTATGCAAAGTGTTCAAACAAATGCCTGCCTTATACTCTGCACAAATTCAGTGACTAGCTTCTGTATGAAAAAATCCAGATAACTTTTGCTCTTAATATTTTCAGTACAAATTTACAGCCTTTTACATTAAGCAGACTTCTTGTTATGGAGATTCCTCACCTTTATTTAACCAGAAATATCAGGAAAACTTTTGGTTTTTAAATTTCTCGGGTGCTGGGGCCATGCGATTCCAAGATATTTTCAATTCACCCTACAAGTAAAATGAATCTATAAAATTATGCCCGTTACAGCTTTCTTAGCTGACGTTAGTCAACTGCTTGGAGTCATTAGCAGCTACTCTAAGGCATCTCTTAGGAGTTTTCCTTACTCTATAGCATCTCTTAAGAGTTTTCCTTACACTTGTGCAGTGTAACATTCAAATTCACTAAACATCATTAGAGCTATGCTGATACCAAAAGGACTGCTTACAGTCTAAACAGAAACTTGGTAACAAATGCAGAGTACTCTGGACAGACCCCATGACACCAACATGGCAGGAAACAAATAGTAAATACACCTGCACTAGTGATCTCTTGGTGGTACACATTAGTATTCCAAAAAAAAGTAAAATCAGGGCCTCTTCAGCTGTTTCCTGATTCTGGTAGGTGGGGAATAGATACCAAACAAGAGAAATAGATACTAAACAAGTCACTTGAGGCATGTCACAGGCCCTCAAGGCCTCTGGTGATTAATTAGTTGCACCTGAGCCATAGAGGAGTTCCTCTTGGCACCCATCAGACAGCCCACCACAATGTGCTCTGGTACCAAGGTCACAGACTGAAAGCAAGCAGCAGGATCTGAGTTACTGGAATTCATTTCACTAATCGACTAAATTAATTTAAATTGATTAATTTAATTAATTGATTGCTTTAATGAATTTAAATGTCATTAATCACTTTACTTCATTTCTCCAATAACAGAATTACAGTGGGAGCCAAAACAGCATAAAGCAACCAGAGGCAATCTGGAGATTCAAGTGCAATGTGAGGCGGTTAAAGCTAAATCAGTGGTGTAAATACAGCACATTACTGTATTGCAAGGTCACAGCTGCCCAGTCAGATCAGGCCTGTACCCACCTTAGCTGCTTCCAACATTTTGTGAGGGGACATATTCTGAGGGGGTGAGAACCTGGCGACTCCTGGTTGCTATGTGGACATATATTGTGACTAAATTTAACCAATAAATTCAAAACAAGAAACGCACATTCCAGCACTGAGTACAGCTTTATCCTAGAAGGAAAGAAGTGATACTTGCACAGGACAGTTTAGCCCACAGTGGTCCTCACCACCATGCCTGGCCTCCCTGTCACATTCCCATGGCCCTGCCATCCCAGGGCTGTGTCAGACTCCTGTTCTTCTCACTGGGTGTGATCCAGATTTGCTAAATTATATTGACAGCTTGACTCTGGACCTGTCTCCTAAACATGGACTTCCCTGATGGCCTGGGCTCTGGGCTGACGCTGGCTGTCATCCTCAAGGCTGCTGCCTAACGGCTTGTGCAGTGCCAAAGCTGAACCATCAGGACAAGGGACATTACTTCAAAGCTATGGCCTCTCCCAGAGGCTCATCAGGACAGTCCCAGCTTGCCCAGGACAGAGCCTCACTGCCCTGGAGGGGAGGGATGATGGTTTCTCCACAGAGGCTTCAAAAGCCTGTGGCGGATACAGCCCGTGTCCCATCACAGTGGAGTGCAGAGTGGCAGCCCCAGAGACCTGCCAGGATCCAGCTCCAGCAGTCTTGCTAGGTGTCATACCAGGGGTGTAAAGGTGGTAAAGAGCCAGGGTGCTATCTGGAAACAGTCAAATTAAGGGGCACAGGGGATATGCTGAGCCTTCATAATCCAGTTTCATAACACTTCAGGGTGTTTCTCATTTAATTAGTCTATATAGGTTTTCCCATTCCTAGTCTTCCAGTAACAAGGTGACATGTGCCCTTGCCACCAAAAAGGCCAATGGAATCCTGGGCTGCATAGGGAAGAGTGTGTCCAGTAGGTCGAGGGAGGTCATTCTCCCCCTCTACTCGGCACTGGTGAGGCCACAACTGGAATACTGTGTCCAGTTTTGGCCTCCACAGTTCAAGAGGGACTGGAGAGAGTCCAGCGAAGGGCAACCAAGATGATTGAGGGATTGGAGCATCTCCCTTATGTGGAAAGGCTGAGAGAGCTGGGACTCTTTAGCCTGGAGAAGAGAAGGCTGAGGGGAGACCTTATTATTACTTACAAATATCTAAAGGGTGGGTTGAAGGAGGATGGAGCCACACTCTTCTTGGTGGTTCCCAGTGACAGGACGAGGGGCAATGGGTGCAATTTGGAACATAGGAAGTTCTGTTCCAACACACGGAAAAAACTTTACAGTTAGCGTGACAGAGCACTGTCAGGGAGGTTGTGGAGTCTCCTTCTCTGGAGATTTTCAAAACCCGCCTGGATGCAGTCCTGAGTAATGTGCTCTAGGCAATCCTGCTTTAGCAGGGGAGTTGGACTAGATGATCTCTAGAGGTCCCTTCCAACTCTGAAAATTCTGTGATTCTGTGATTTACTCGTTTGCTGACACGTGGACTTTTGGGATCCCAGCAAACCCAGGCCAGGACTGTAGATTTAAACTCAGTTTTGGGGGAGGGTTTTTTTTTTTGTTTGTTTGTTTTATCTAATAGAATACCACCTCCATCAATATTTGCTAAACTTTCCTCTTCTTCTCTCCTGTCATTGGAGTAACATGGTTGCAAACCCATGGTTATGATCTAGGTGACACTGTTGCTTTGCCATCAACTGAGGGATCACAGGCAACACTGTGGAAGCTGGCAGAAAGCTTTATGCCTTCAGATACTCTGGTTCCATTAGAGCTGCACATTCACACTGACCATTTCAGCTTATTTCTGTGACCTGGTCTGTGCTCCTCTGTTACTCCCACAACCCTGTAAAAACTAGAGCTGCTTTTTTAGTTCTGCCATAATCTCCTTCACATGCTCGCCTTCAGTCTCCGTTCTAGGACATAAACTGCTGGAGCTGATTTTTAGGATACCAGTATGCCCATTTAAATCCTTTTAAAAGCTGTATGGAAAATATCTACCAAAGCAACTTGGTAACTGAGGTGATTTAAAATCCAAGTCTCAGCACAGAGTTGTTCATCTCTCTCCCTACAAAAATAATTATCTAATAAAATATGGACAACTACAACCGGGCTTTTTAAATACATGATATTCGTTTCTCCTACTCCCCCCATACCTCTGTCTTTTAATTGCCATTACTAAACTAACCATGTCATAGAATCATAAAATGGTTTAGGTTGGAAAAGACCTTGAAGATCACTGAGTTCCAACCCCCCTGCTGCGGGCAGGGACACCTCCCACTAGACCAGGCTGCCCAAGGCCACATCCAGCCTGACCCTGAACACCTCCAGAGATGGGGCCTCAACAACCTCTCTGGACAAC
Organism: Charadrius vociferus; assembly: GCF_000708025.1. Lineage (NCBI taxonomy): Eukaryota > Metazoa > Chordata > Aves > Charadriiformes > Charadriidae > Charadrius > Charadrius vociferus. The sequence continues at coordinate 1,695,102 of NW_009647212.1, forward strand.
CTGTTCCAGTGCCTTACCACCTTTAAAGTAAAAAACTTCATCTTAACGTCTTGTGGATACCATCAAAACACATTAATAAATCATCTCAGAAGTCAGGTAGTCTGACTTTGAACACATAAAAAGACCAGATTTCTTAAGATGATTCCATCGTTCTTCAGCATAGAATCGCACTTAAAAGCTTTGGACACAAATACAGGGTGTTTTTTTCTAAAACAGATAGCCACAAATGTCATGCTAAATACTTACACAGGACTGTGTTTTCTATGTAGTTTTTCATTCATTTGGATTGAATTTCACTGCTGCCTTGTGGGTCAAAAAATAGTCCAGGAGCTACACTACTCTGAAAAGTGGAGTCATTGGTTCTTGTGTGGCCTGTATCCTATACCCTTGCACTAACTTTAATCATTTAAATATCTACATGGTAGGTTTTTACACTTCAGTGAAGCAGACAACACAGAACCTTACTCATTTGTAACCTAATTTGATAGTTCCACAGAAAATAATAGCTGAAGCATATTTTTTTTATCCCTCCTTCCCTTCTCACTCCCCCTCTATTTTGGTCAAAACTACACTACTTGGTTTGAGATTTGATGGGGGGTAGCCAGCTGGAAATATATGTTTGGACTTTCTTTAATGGTAACTAATCCTAGAAACTGTTTAGAGTCATACTTGTCAGAGATGGAAATGTAACTTAATTACTCCACAGTTAAAAGATGGTTAAAATTTGGCTGTGAAAACCAAGAAATAGCTTCAGCATCTAGGAAAGTCCCAGGCTTGGTTAGTCAACGCAACTGTGCATAGCATTAGTGATCTTGATAACACTGTCTCCTGTCTCTTTAAACGGGTGATGAAATTGCAGTTGACAAAGTACACAGGTAGTGGGAGCTTTAAGTCTCACTTGTAACAAAACTGAAGTCAAAGGAATGAGGTACTAAACTTTGAAGACATCAAACTCTGTTCAGATATGATTCTGAACAGCACATGTTGCCAGGGGCTACAGTGAACTGTGTGAAGGAAGCAAGGAGCAGCTCTAAGCTCCCAGGAGGGCTTAAATTCTCCAGAACTGCACAAAACTGGAAAATATCCAAACAGCTTTTGTGTGGTGTACCTGTGAGGAATACATGATAATAAAAACCAACATTCTACATATCTTGTACTTGACAATGAGTGATCCTCGAGTCATTTGATGTGGTTTAGCAGCTTCAGTTAACTCAAGCTAAGTAGGCTATGTATTAAATCCTAACACAGGAACTTGAATTCCAGACAAAATGAAACACAGAGGCTACAAAAATAGATGCAAAGTCTCCTGTACTCTCTTGCTGAGAGGAAGCCAAGAAACAGATCTTGTTATTTCTGAGATTCAACACCAAGGAAAGGTCAGCTCACAATAGCAATCACACACAGACACCATCCCAAACCTGGGACAATCAACTATTAATAAAGAAATCGGAATTTATCCAGCACAGATAGCCCACCCAGCCCCATAATAAGGTGTTTTAGGGTACAGTAGAGTTCTGGCAATGTAGATATGAAGATAACTTTGTAACAGAAACCAAGTGAGAAGCCAAGGAAGCACAGCACAATGAGCTGCACACATTACTTGCAAAGATCAAGGCTTTCTTTTCCATCAGAGAAAAGAACATCCCTTTTAGGATTGAATGACTGTTAAATTGTCCATCTTACTGGAAAGTAGAAATCCAAAGCAATTAAGAAAAAAGTCTCAGTATGTTTCTACGAAACATAAGTAGTCTTACCAAACCCAGCCTTTGTTAAATAAGCATTTTTTCACATGCTTACAAAAAAAAAAAAAAATAATCAAGCTCTTGTTAAAGATCTCCTCTGAAATCCTGTAAGGCTTTACAGGAATGATACGTGGAAGACAAGTACAGGTGTATAATAAAAAAATCTTGATTATTGTATCTTGAAACATTATATCAAAAATCATCTTGATTATTATATCTTGAAACATTACATCCAATCTATCATAACAAATAACCTCTAAGTTAACAGCATACCAGTAGCATCTTCAAGGAATCAGGTGAAGAATCTACCAACACAGCTGAAAAATTGTGTGGCATGTTTCATCAGGATTGCTCATGAATATTTATGTCACATATTTAGACTAACATAAAAGGCTACTGTCAAGCAGAAATCATGAGTCAGATCCCAAGAGCCCATTCAAAGTTCCAGACTGCTTTTTCATCTTTGATACTGTTTACTTTGCACCTTTCAGTCATCTTGAAATACAACACTAAGCTCATCTTGCTCTGCCCACAGTACAGATGGCCAGAATCAGCACCTAAAATTCAAATTACATTTGGTAGACATGGGATGGATTAGAGGTGATTAGGACCTCCTTTTGCTGCAGTAATTATGATTCTGACATGCTAGAAAAGTCTATGGATTTTAAAGTCATTTTTATTTTTAGGGGAAAATAAACCTCACCCAATGATTTACTGATTTTTCAAACACTTCTACCTTCACTTACCTTATTTTACAGCATCCACCAAAAAAAAAAGTCATATTTCTGTACATTCAGTATAGTGTTGCTCTTAAGTACTGAAGTATGCATGGTGTTACAAAAGAGCTTAGGACTTATGTCGTTGCCCCAGAGATACTTGTGCAGTGATGCACAGCTGCAGGGAATCAAGCTGGGTAGATTGCAAGTCTGGAGACAACCCCACTGACACCATTAAAAAACCCAAACCCTTTCCCCCTACCTGGGCAAAGACAATTCTGGAGCAGAGAAGATGAAAAGTTTAGAGATAGATCAACAGGACAAAACCCAGTCCTTACTGCTCTAGAGGGAACAACTTAAAGGAACTCCTGTAGGGGTACAGGGAATCATTGGCAGAGCTTCTATTACTACCTCATTCAAAACCCTGTTTATGACAAAAGATTGCCAGCTGGTCCTCTTTATCTGATGAATAATGCAGAGGAAAGCAGCAGGAATATCCAATCAGATGATCATATGGATACTGTTTTGATCAGCACAGCAAACACACACCAACTGGTCTCCATGGAGGGACTCCCTGACACTGTTGTTTCATAAGTTGATAGCTGCTGGCTGCCTTTCTATCCTCTGCTTTACCTTCTACCATTATCTTTACCAAAAAATGGTTAGCTCCTCTTTTCCCTTCTCCTTTGTTACAATAATAGAGGTTAAGTACAGACAAGAAAGACAATTAAAATGGATCTGTCACGCATTTTTTATTCTGATATGTCATGCTGTATCCCTTCTCTGCCATAAACTGACACTCTACCTCAGTAATTGAAATTCTTCACTGTAGACAGCTCATAACTAATATGGTGATTTTCATTACACGTTCCTCTGAATATAGCAAAGATGAATGCATATTAAACAAGAAAAACTGGCAGCTGCTTGGGCCTGGAGAAAACCCCTGCTTGCTTAATTCAGCACTATCACAGCCACATGGCAATAAGAGTCACTAGCATTACGAAAAATAATAAGGAATCGAGGCCCAACTCCAAGCAAAATAACTGCCATGTCTCCCAGGCACCTTCTAGCCAAAGTACCCCTGAGCAATCTCTCTTTAAATCACAGCACATGATTTTACCTGTCCCTGACAAAAGGCACTTTGTGCCATTCAGTTTCCCCACAGGATCAGCCAGTAAACAAGTTCAAATGAAACCTAGATCTCCTCCCATTATTCCATGTAATTTGGAAAGCCGTGGAGTACCCTTCAGGTGCAGACCAAAACTTGTGAGTTTAAGCAGTTGCTCCACAATGATTCAAGCCTTGTAGTACAGAGGACACAAGTCTAGCCAGGTATTCAGAAAATCATAGTGAATAAAAAGGTGATACACCAGCGAAGGGCAGGAACCTCTTCTTGGACGTTGCATCCCATCTAAGCATTTCCCGTAAGTGTTGTTATGGGTTGTTCACACGGTATTTGTGTTTCCCTGATGAAGCACAAAGAGCAGCAGAAAGGGTAGTGTTTAGGATAGTAGTTGTTCCAATGTGAGAGACTATGCAAAAATGCAGTGTCCCAGTCAATTTGCAGCTCCAGGCTCTTCAGAATCATAGTGAAATTGTCTCTACTGTCACTTCCATGTGCCAAAGATGATCACTCACTTGGCTTTCCTGAAAAACTGTAAAATACACTATGGTGGCTGAGCCCCAATAGAATCATGGAAGGATCAAAAGGGAAAAAATGTACAGTTATGCGTTTAGGATTCAGTGTTGCTATAAATCTTCCTAATTTACATTGCTTTCCTGAGCAAACTTTGAAAATCCAGCATCCAAAGTTGAAATGCTGAAGTTCTACTTCATTTCTTACATTTCTTTTTCCTAATAATGACATTGAAGGAAAGCAGCACCCTATAAATCAGCTGCAGCCAAAAAAATATGGAACAACTGTTGGCATTTTCACATTTCATTGATGTATAATTATGTGAAATGAAATGACAAATGCTTTCATGCAAAGCTCCACAAGGGAGAGAGACTGCATATAGATATATCCAAGACTGTCTTCTAAGTTACTGAAAGGCCTCATTGGTTCAAGGAACAGACTTTTTTATGATCTGATTTGAATTCACAGACAAAAATGCAAGAGATTGGTTTTGTTTGTATTTTTTGTTGAGTGTTTTTTTACTGTATATGAACTTGATGCAATTTCTTTGCCAAAACCCACTTATGAAGAAAGGCAGCTGCTGAACAAGCAGCGTAGAACAGCTAGAACTTAGAGAGGTACAAATCTGAGCAAGGTTTGTTATCTAAACTATTTTGCACAGTTCTGTAAAAATACATTGGACAACAGTGAGTTCCATTCTCTAAGCCACTGTAAAAACAATGCCAAAAATACCATTTTCAATCTTTTTATCTGTGAATGACTTAGTTATGTGCATCAACAACCCTAGAAAGCAACAGTTTCTGTACACTACAGAACAAGCATCACCAGCCAAATGCAATGTAAGGGCATCTCTTTCCCAGCCTCCGAGCATGCACAGATTCCTACTCGGAGATACCATTGCCTGCCAATAAACAGAATAATCTCTTGGGGTTAATCTAAACATTTCCTCCATAATACTCAAATGGAAGTGATCCATTTGATCCATCCTAGCACTTATATTGATCTAAACAGATAAACCAAAGGGGAAAGGTTGCATAAGTCTCATACACAGACCTGTGTTTTTCAGTCAAAAGCACTCTGACATACTGGCATGGAGTGTGTATTTTTCTGTATTTCACAATGAAACATGCTGTGCTTCTCTTGGCAAATGATGGCTTGTACCCATCTGGCAAAACATGAATCACAGTCAGAAACATAGCCTAACTCTTGTTCCAAATTTAGGACAAGTCAAAGCTACAGAATTAAATGAAGTTTTCAGATTTCCCCTGGTAGATCTGGTCTCCTAGGCTTCAGGGTATAAATTCAAGCCCATGTTTACTATAAGTTGGCTTAAACACTACGCATAAACATTGTGTCACTCTTGAGTTTTAACCAGTTAGTAGAGATGAGTGACCACAGGAAGGAGAATGAAAAAATCATTGCCTCTGAGGGGAAGCCCCTGTTTGTTTCTTTAAAGCCAAAACTGGCCATAGAATAATAGAATAATGTTTTCATGTTATCTATAGGTTTTATGGCTTGCAATTAGATCCAAATGTGAAAATCAGTTAGTTTAAATGGAGTGAAACTGTGCAGGTTTCCACTGGCTTTTTGATAAGGGTTTAACCAGGAGTTAGCTGCCACAACACATATCCGAGACAAGTAACAGCTGACCGGTATCTTCTTCAGCTATTCAAGCATGTAATGGGCTCATGATATGTTTTTAAAGACTTCAATCCCATAAAAATACACATCTTTTTTCCCTGTATTCTATCTCTCTGGTTATTTCCATAACTGACGGTATAGCAAAACCTGCTTTTATTTGCCACTAGAGGTGGCAGGCTGATTTATACCAGAGAAAGATCTGGCATTATCCACTAAATTTATCCCCTGAGAAACATCACATACTTTGTAAACATTTTATTAAGGAAAAAATTGGCCTACCACCATAGTATATCATTTCTTTGGTGTCTTAAATATAAATTTAATTTCAGTCCAGTTGGAAAACTATGCTATTGATGCAAAAGCTAATAGACTATTATTGGCTTGTATATCTACTTTGGCACATATTTTTAAATTTAAAACAGTATTCCTCGTTCAAGACGTGCATGGAATTATAGATGTTAAAAATACTTTTTGTTTGGGTTATGTGTATTGGCACCACTCAGCAATGACATAGTCAAACAGCATTTATTACACAGAAATTACACATCCATAAATGTTTTCAGAATGTTTTGGAGAGGATGTCTTGCTCATATTTAGAGCAGACACTAATACTTTGGACAAAAGCAGGGGATGCAACAATAAAAGGGAGCCAGAGCATGCAAGTCAGGTTCTGAAATTCCGAAGACTCGGGCTGAAACTATATCCTACCCTTATCCTTATACAAATGGACCTGCTACTAAATAGTTTGACAGCCAGTAATCTTTTAAAGAAATAAGACTCCAGCCTAAAATGAAAGAAATGGAGGTAGTTTACCTTTATATATTTAGCACAAGATTTCCTCCAACTTAAAGTAAGCCCTAAATGATAACAGCATTAAGCCAATTTAAAGAGTATCAGGACTGAGTCTTCAACATCTAAAATCAATAATTTGGAAGCCCAAAAAATTCTGTGTATCACAACAGGAAGAGAAAGTTTGGTGCATCCAGGAGCCAGAGACTGGTGATCACAGAATCCTAGAATTGTCTAGGTTGCAAGGGACCTTTAAGATCATCAAGTCCAACCATTAACCTAACCCTGCCAAAACCACCACTAAACCATGTCCCTAAGCACTACATCTACCCATCTTTTAAATACCTCCAGGGATGGTGATTCAACCACTTCCCTGGGCAGACTGTTCCAATGCTTGATAACCCTTTTGGTGAAGAAATTTTTCATAATATCCATCCTAAACCTCTCCTGGCACAACTTGAGGCCATTTCCTCTTGTTCTATCACTTGTTACTTGACAGAAGAGACCAAATCCCACCTCACTACAACCTCCTTTCAGGTAATTGTAGAGAGCAATCAGGTCTCCCCTCAACCTGCTTTTCTCTAGATTAAACCACCCCAGTTCCCTCAGCCACTCCTTTTAAACTTGTGCTCTAGACCCCTCACCAGCTTCATTGCTCTTTGGACACACTCCAGCACCTCAATATCTTTCTTGTAGTGAAGGATCCAAAACAGAACATAGTATTCGAGCTGCAGCCTCACCAGTGCCAAGTACAGGGGGACAATCACTTCCCTAGTCCTGCTGACCACACTATTCCTGACATATGTCAGGATGCTGTTGGCCTTCTTGGCCACCTGGGCACGCTGCCAGCTCACATTCAGCCAGCTGTCAACCAATACCCCCAGGTCCTTTTCCACCAAGCAGCTTTCCAGCCACTCTTCCCCAACCCTGTAGCTCTGCCTGCAGTGGTTGTGACCCAGGTGCAGGGCACTGTTGTTTAGAAGCTAATCAGTGATAAATAAACATGGGTCATTATTTATATTGGTTGAACTAAATTCCAAATGCTAAAATTCAACAGAAAAACCTTTACAGCCTTGAACAGAAAAAGAGGTTGGGCTCCACGGGACCTTGCCATTGGGACTTCTACGCCCAGAGGGACTGCAATCTCTAGGCCCAGAGAATTTATGGTTATTCTTTACTTACTCAACTGGGTCTTTGAGGTAGAAAGAGTTAAATGAGAAGGCTCCTGCTTTCTTGTTAAGGATGGACTCACTTTTTCCCCCACAACAGGATTAAGCTCATAGCTTAATCATGCTGTCCATACAGAAGTCCAAAAAGAGGTGAACTTATATGGGGCTCTTCAATAATTAATGCTTCAATCTTACCTTATTTCAATGAAATGGCTTATGCTTCGTTTGAATATGTTATTGCCATTGTTCTTACCCATGTGTTATTTGCACTGCGACGGGTTTAATTCTAAATTCATGCATTTCCTAGGATTTTCTAACAATCTTATTCTCTCTGCTCAGGGGGTGTATTTCTGAGAGTTTTAAAAATCTATTAAAACCAAAATAATTAGCTACTTTTAATATTAAAGTCTGCCTGTAGATGTATTCTAGTACACAGTTCAAACCCCTAGGAATCATACAAAGAAAAATTTACAGACTGCTAAAATCCTCCAATCCCCTCCAAACGTTATAAAACAAAGCTTTGCAACAGCATCTTACTATATGCAACTACTTGAACTTTCTTAATGTTTTGCCTGGAGTTTTGTTGTTTATTTTTTTGGAAAAAACCTACAATTTGGCTTTAATGGGTACTTTTTCCACCTGCAGGGGAGGGACAGCAAAGCTACTCAGGAGAGCAAGGAGGGGCTCACTGAGTAGAGTCATAGCATAATTACATCATTTTAAAGGACTTTCTTCAGCAAAAGAAGCCTAAAAGATAGATAGGAGCAAACAAAGCTGTTTCAATGTAAAGAGCTCCGTTAAATGCTTGAATGGCCCTTACTAATGAATAAAGCTCTCAGGGATGGAGCAGTGAGTCAGTAAAGCAGGTGTGAGGCTGAGGGGCAGACAGTGAAATGCAATCTCCAGTTAGGTTGCCTTTTTCTGCCAGTTCAAGATAATCACTTCAGTGCCCATAATGCATCTTTGTGGGAGTTATTGCCACAAATCAGGAGTTTTAAACCCTGTAGCAACAGCTAAAATTGTTCAGTTTGGAGACAGGATGGAGAACACTGAGGAAATACAAATAACAGAACAGAGGCAATTCAGTTCTTTTACAGGCTTTGTGAGAAACAAATGGGCTGACCTGGATTAACGAAGCTAATAATATTACACAGCGCTTCGTCCTTCTCCAGTAGTTTCCATCTGAGCCTCTCAGCATTTGCTCGAGGGAGGGAAACATTTATTTCCCTTTTGTGTTTAGGGAGCTAAAGGACAAGAAATGAAGGTGATTTGTCCAAAGCTGCACAAGTTTCAAAATGAGCTGAATATATAACCCCCAAATCCGAGTTCCCTTTCTCTAAGCTCACCAGCACTTACAGAAAGGTAGCACTAGATACCGAAGTTCTTTCATACCGTATGGACTGCTCAAACAAGGAAAAAAGGTGATTGTTTTAAGCAAAAAGAAAATCAACCACAACAATTTGTGAGAAAGGAAGTGTCAAAGAATTTGTATGCACTCAACAGGACTAAATGAAACCTATAACTTCACATTGACATTTATATGTAGAAGATGGATTTATTTGGGCACTTAAAATCCTATCTGGTGCATAAAACTCATAATTTTTACTTTTCCTGCCACAAAACAAAAAAAAAACCTAAAAAACCACCTCAGTATCTCTAAGAAATTGATGCTTTTGTATAAAAAAATTGATTCAATTACAGTTTTTTTTTTCAATAGGAAAATTTGCAGTATGAAAACTAACAGTGACTTATACCATTTGCTCTTTTGTTTAGATCTGTGCAACAAGTAACCTGGTTACCTACTAAAAGCACTGTGATAATCAAGTCCAGCAAACAATCTCATCCTAGCTTTGAATAGGAGAGCGCTATAGAGTGAGATTGAGAATCCTTGCCATACACCTAGTAATTTCAAAAATTAATTCACCTATTAAAAAACTCTCCAGAGCATGGATCCCACGGAATCAAAGCATCCCTCATTCTCTCTTGATGTCACTCCTGTTCACAAGGCCAGAGGAAAAACAATGGTGAACTCAAAGCCACAAGACACATCTGAATTTCAAATACACAAACACAGAATGTTTTTCCGCTGGGTTTGCTAAAGTTCTTAAAAGCTCTTCCCCAATACACAGTTTTCTTTTGAAATCAGTTTAAAGCTAGATGTTCATAATTTCCTATTTTGCTTTCTTAGTCTAAATTTGAATCTGTGCAGATTCAAGTGAAAGGTAGAAGTCTCTTGTAACTCCTGGTAACAGCATCAAGCAGGATTTAAATTCAGGCAGCAGGTTAATCCACTGAGAACCAGTTAATACTTTTTTTGTTTTGTTTATGTTAAGAATGGTTCAATTGCTGCTTTCTGGGGAGAGGAAACAATTCCACTGTAATATACAGTAGAAGTAGTATATGACAAGAACTTAGATTCTACCCCAGATCTTCTCTTACAATGATAGACAACTTTATCACGTATTTCCATTTGTCTCCAAAATGCAAATAATAAATGGACTATGTACCTTGCATGGATTTATCAGCATACGGGATGTGTTGGTGAATCCTACTCTAAGAATCTATTATTAAACTACACTCCACTCTTCTAAAGCCTGTTGAGCACTTATTGCTGCAGAAGAGCTTGTACACATTAGTATAAGTTGTGACATGTGCACATCCCTACTGTGCCTGATCAGATCACTGTACCTATGTGCTTTGTCGATACCTATCATTGTATCAACAATGCAGTTTCTTAAACCACCATTTTCTCATCAGCCACTATTCCGCTCTTATCTGGCACACTGCTGTGTGCATAAACACTAATTACTGGCCTTCTGACTTGGCACCTCAGTACCTTTCAGACCTGATGGAACATCAGCTGTCCCACGTTTCCTTTCAAAGCACAAGGTGGCTATTTCATCACTAAAATCTTTGAATGTTCTTAAAAGTAAATAATATCCTTCACCCTTGGAAATGGAGAAAGTATGGCAACGATTCACAGTGTGGGATTTTTAAACACTTCATTTTCATCTAACTTGAAGTATTTTATGCCTTTGAAATAAAGAAGCTAACATGAGATGAATTGCCTTTCTGCCTAACAGCAGTGTGTCTTGCATTAATGATCAATTACACCTACATCCAAGAACAGACTTGTGCTAAGAAAAGTAATAGGATTTAAACTTGAAATTACGCTGAATAGAATTGTAGCACTTTTGCACCTCTTTTCACTTATATGAGAAGATCTCACAACTGGTATGATAATTCTATATTTAACACAAAGTAACATTTGTTAGGTGCATGGTTGGACTTGGTGATCTTAAAGGTCTTTTCCAAACTAAATGATTCTATGATTTTGCCAAGAAAAAATATCATGTGGTATTTTTCAAACCCATAACCAGTTAATTCTTACTGGCATCAACCAGGGAACCCAAGAAACTGACCTTTGGGGCTACTGGGTTCAGTTTTTCCTCAGACTCATGTCAACTTCCTCATGTCACACAGACTTTGCCTCTTTTCTCCTCTGTGGAAAGAGGACACTACTTTATCTTTGTCAACACAATGCTGCAAAGCTTACTCGATAGTATCGGTAAATCACTCCTGGTATCTTCAAGTGCAAGGCACTCAAATTACTTTGGCCAGTAGTTTTCTATTACACAGAAACGCACACTGCGCTTCCAGCTATCCTTTAAGATGTACAGACTGAGGTGGTTCGGGGGGTGGGGGGGGAAACCACTAAGTGTAATCCAGGCTTAAACATTTTTGTAATAGTGTGTCTTTCTCTAAACAAAGTTGAGTCCTTTATTTCCTTTCTGATACAACAATACTTGTCCCTTGTTTCACACTAAGTTGAAAAAAAGATGAAGATAGGTTTCCCTGAGAAGGTAAGGACACAAAAATTATAAAAATTAGTATAGAACCAAGGAAAAAAACCAAAAAGTTTGCAGTGCAATCTTAAATGAAACTAAACATATTAACCACTTTTATCACTAAAATAACAAGAACAATTTGATTATTGCACACAGATTCCTATAGGAAGATGTACTTTCTACTATAGTACTCTTTCAGTCTAATTCAGAAAGACAAATCACGAAGCAATTCCTGGAAATTAAAATCAAAATAAAGTAATACAATAAGAAGCATTTTAAACATTGCTGGTGGAAAAAAAAACAACTTCAAACAAACTGCCCAAAGAAGTAGCAGATTGCCAATTTCTTGATAAACATTTTTTTGAGTTGATAAACTTCAGTCCAGCACAAGGTGCCAGATTCAATACAAGAAAAACTGAATGAGTCTAACTTGCCCATGATATACACAAGGCTAAACAAAGATCCTTCCTGGCCAAAGAAAACTATATATACTCCTTATGCCCAGTATTATGCATGGATTCAGTGGCAACATCCTTCCTAAAAACTCACCTAAGACGACATGGCTCCTTTGTCTCTTAATGAAATTCTTAACTCAAAAAAGATTTAACACAGATTTTCACAATGACAGACCACATAAGTGACTGGATTGTGATTCCACAGCTTTTGGAGCATCCCTTGAAAAAGGCCACCTCCTATTTTCCACACTGTCAACTTCATAACACAATCCTTACTCAGACAAAACTCAGCTGTTCTCATGGAACAAGGCCTGAGCAGGGAAAATGACACATGGCACTTCTGTGAACAAATGAACACCTACATTTCTTTCCTGAAATATCAGGCTGCACCTTATAAACTGGATTCATTATCAGCGAAGTTGACAGTGCTGCCTATCATTATAATGAAAATTGTCTGGCAGCCTTAGAGGTTATGATGTCATGCCACTTACATAGTTTGAATTTAAGTTTGTATGCCAGGTATCTGCCAGGCTGATTACCATTACTGCTGTTTCACAAACGAAAAATTAACCAAAGACTGTTGCTGAGAATATATCTACAGGAAAATATTTAGTTGTATTAAGATATTATCAAGACTTTCTCTTCTTTGAAATGCATTATTGCCTTCCTGCTTTGAATCAAGCAGTTTGAAGTTTGGTAGGGAAGCCAGGGGATTTCTTTTGCAACCAGAGAGGTGGCCTTTATGGACCTTATGAAAACTTCTCATTTAACCAATAAATCTTTGAAAAACTGCAGCTCTTATGCTCAGCAGGCACATATTCTAGCAACCTGAAAGTTCCAAAGGCCCCAACTTTAATCAAAATTTTCCATCCTCTTGGAAGCTCTTGCGCAAAGTCTCTACACTGTTCACACACCCCAACATTAGTTCTTAGTGGGTTTTCAAGGACTGCTTAGAGTGCACGCACTCCAGAATATACCTGATGAGGACATTTTCATGTGTTCGTTCTCCACTACCTTTGTAAACTTTCAGTGATATGTTTGGACAGATTTAGATTCTGCTCCTTTTTCTTTTAGTCACACTGGTGAAGCAAGATGGTACTTAGTACCAGAAACATCCAGGGTTCCTGAAAGATAAGAAGTCTTTACTTAGAAAATTGTTTAACAAATCAAACAGCCTGAAAACTTGATGATCCCACAGTTAGTTACCACTGGAATGAGGCGAAGAGGAGTTTAAGGACACTTGAGGAACCACTGAACAGATGAAAAAACAAATATGTCAACATTTTATTTACCTTCTTACAAAATGAACTATTTTCAGGAGTTACAGGTGACTCCAAATATTCACTCTGAGAATGTTTTTCTCCATTATTTTCCTTTCTTTACCCTTCTCTGCTTCTAGGTTTATGTCCTAAAATGGACAAACCCGAATAGCTTGGTTGCTGAGATCTGATTCTACCTGAGTTTCAGCAACAGAAGTGAAATGATTTTGGCACTCAAAATGATTTCATTGCATTCAAGATGGTGTCACAGGTTCACCACAGACACATTCCAGGTTTCTGGTACAGAGAGACAAAGTAAGCATGTATCTTAATCCTGGGAAAGAGCTACAGCAGAATCAGTTCCTTGGGCAATTATTATGGTGGTCAGTCAAAGCAACAGCAGATGCATCTCAGTAAAACTCAGACAATTGACATTGTCTGTTTGGGGACAGCACATTTTAGGCTCAAATCCAGGTCCTGACTCATACTTAGATTTTAAACAAACACCCTTAAAGATACAGGTGTGTATAGATGTAGATTTTATTTTTGTAATCACCCTTTTGTCTTGTCACAGCCTACAAGTGTGACATATGAACTAAACTGCTTTGAGAGAATGTGAACTCTACAGTCCTTTTGAAGGTAGCATTTCTCCTCATCTCAGTGGGAGACTCACCCAGCATGATTGATTCCATTAATTCCAACTAGTTATGTGCTAACGGTCTTTAACACACATAGCAGACATAATTTTATAGGAGGTGGGAAGATGAACTATTTTCTGAACTGACTCACAACAGAGGGACACCAGCTTAGGGGTTTTGACCCTCCAAACCAATGTGTTGATCTTAGAATCATACCATTCAAACAAACAGTTCAAGAAAAGACATCAGTTTAGCCACAAAAAAAACCCCCATAAATTAATGAACTGTTTCAGAAGTAAGAGCCTCCACTTCCAGGAAACTCTTTATCCACTACGGGAAAAAAAAAAAAAATCTTATTGAAGGCTCCAAAATTTTCAAGAATATCATGGTTTGGGCTGGACGCAGAATCATTGTGAGATTTATCCAAGATCAGAATGTAAGTACCAGGAAGCATTGGAACAGGCTGCCCAGGGACATGGTTGAGTCACCAACCCTGGAGGTATTTAAAAGATGTGTAGATGTGGTGTTTAGGGTCACAGTCTAGTGGTGGTTTTGGCAGTGTTAGGTTGATGGCTGGACTCCATCTTAAGGGTCTTTTCCAACCTAGACAATTCTATTGTTTCCTACAGTAATGTTCAGACAGCTCAACCTAACGCCTACAGGAAACAATATTCAGGTCTTTTCAAGGTTTTCCAAGGGCAAACACATAATTCATGTCTCAACGTATTCCTCCCCATCTGTAGGATAACCATCTTTTCCTCACTTACTTACTAGTAGGATTTGTGAGGACAAATTCAGCCCCAGCATAAACCAGGACAGCACCTATTGAGCTCTGCTGAGCTTTTACGTTTTATCCATATAAATACGGTTTCACTGAAATTTGGCTATTTCTCCCTCAGACCAGTTTTCAGAAAACCTCAGCCTTCTTGTCTCCAATTAGCAAGCACACCAAGCATATTATCTCTATTAAAAGGTCCAGCTTGATTGTGAAACTAGATTTTCAAAATAGTATTTTTCTAAAACCAAAACACTCATATGCATGTTTGTGTGAGCAGATGGAAAGCACATCTGTTTTAGTTCCATTGATGACCTTATTTTAAAGCAATTAAATATTCCTGCATAGTACATGTGATACAAGCACACCAAAACGGGGAATTAAAACCAGTGATTAATCAATAAGCTGACTATTTCCATTGCCAAAATGGAAAGATAAAAGAGAAGGAAATAAGTACTAAAGAAAATGAACTTTTTAACCCATTTCCATCACAAAAGGGTATGTTATAACTTTATCATAAATAAATATCTATATAAGCTTGAACAAATCAACATAAACTTACAGAAATACTTCTTATAGCCATGTTCCAACTTCACATGTAAAAAAACTAAGCCTCAGTGGCACAAGCCAGAATACCATAAAATTCCAGTCTTCAGGGAAGAATCAGACAGCCAGAATTCTCCTTCATTTTTTCTAAGAGCATTAATTATTCTCCACATACATGAAGTGCTCAGGATCTGGTCCTGATAGAGTGCAATCCTTGTGATTATATGCTCTTTATAGAACAGAAGTGCTGTCACATTGCCAATAAATCCTCTACACAAAGTTTCAGAGTGGGAGGTAAAATTTTATTCTCTATGACAATGAGTGTTTAGAAAGCAGCTAATGATACTGCCCAAGAGGCAGACAGGCTAGAAAGAGAATCACGGAAGCAAGTAAAATTTAACTCTTAGATTTTCATTCAGTCTTGCTTTCCTGGGCCATTTTCCCACACTTAACACTCTGTAGCATCAAGAACGAGCAATTCTTATTCTCCTGTTCTTATTACAACCGGTATCTCTAAGACTAAAGAGGAATTTAAACAAGTTTTCAATATATTTAGTGGAGCACAATCCACCTCTTGAGATAATTAATAGCACCACAAAAAATCCTTGGAAGAAACACATGCCTGCTTCTCATGCTGAATATACTTTTCCCTCAGTATAGTTTTGCAAAGAGTACACTGAGCATTAAATGAGTTTCTGATCACCCAGGGCAAGGTCAGTGAGACCATCACTGCTGTCCCAAGCAGAATAATGGAGCTATCAATAACAGTTAGATCAGGGTTAATAAGTGGAAGATAATGAGGGGGAATGGGAGGTCACATTGAAACACACTGCAAACTCCTTGGCTTACAAAGATGTTCTGCAGCAGGGCTGGCTCCTATTTCCACCTTGTCCATAGAGAGACTCCATTTTTTACTATGCATTTAAACTGATTCAATCTTCATAAGATGTTCATTTTCCTGTCAGCTTCAGGCAAATAAGGGCCAAATCCTGCTGCGTAATTGAGTTCCTGCAGTTCAGAAAAAAACAAAATGAGGCCAAAACTGAGTGAAGAATATTGCAGCACAGAGATAGCTTTGTCCCAAGTTCCAGTGGTTAATAACAATGAGATAAAAATATCTGGATTTATTTTTTCAGTGCATTGCACAAACACACATAGTTCATCCTCACAGCTCTGCAAAGACAGATTCAAGGGGTCTAGTTTGTCTTGCACAGCACGCTAGACAAGGTCATGGCAGCGGTATCACCCTACGGTCCACCCGTTTGTATAACCCAACACCTATCACTTTTTCTCCTTGAATACACAGTTGAATAAATCTAATACACATTAGATTGTGCTTAACTTCGATATGTTCTCCAAAAACCTACCTCCTCTGTGCAAAAAATAAGTAAGTTCCTGAGTCTAATATTCAAGAGCCTGGAGAATTTTCACCATTTCAGAGCCCAGCAGCCCAATCCAGCTCAAAAGCAGCATAACAGTACCACTACTTTGCAATTACTGACACTCAGGGAACACGTGCTGCTCCGCAAGAGCGCCGAAAAAGGACTGTGCATGAGTCAAATGTCCCACCCTTCAGTTCTGATCCAGTCCTTGGGCTTTGCCAGCAAGTCCAGGAGCTGCAACCACAGCTCTAATTTTTACGTGGATTGAAATGTTACAAATACACTAGTCTGTGCTTGTATGAAAACTTTCAGTAAAACATTTCCTTTGGCTTCTGAATGCTGAAAGTGTTAATCTAACACAAACTTCATTAAATAGGTTAATCCAATCCTCCTAGCAATTTACCTGCAGAGTTTCTGTGGTCTCTGCCCAAAGCCATTTTGTGGTATGACGCGTGATCTACGCTCTACCAGTGTGTGGTAATTAAGACTGGCTGCTGACGAAGCAGCAGCTCCACTTGAGTGTGAAATCCCACGCAATGGGATGCAGTAACACCAACCCCTGTCAAACCACTGTAGAGACCGCTAGCTCCTGAGTTCCCAGTTGGATCCAGGCTGATGTGACAACTGCCTGTTCTGCATGACTGGACAATGATGGATTCCCAAAGCATTGTAGGACTGTAAGATAGGTCACAGTATGGAAAAGACTGAGCACTGTTATGGTGGCCCTTCCAATCTGTAATTGCAGACACTGACTTCTCAAACTCTACACATCACGCCATCAAGGTTTGGACCTAAAACCAAAAAAAGCCCTTAGTGTGCTTTAGTATCATAGCATAAATGGACAGTATTCAAAAGCTCATCCACACAGTTTCCTGGTTTGGTTTTATTTTGCTGTCTGGTGCAGCTATCTGTACCTCTTCATTCTGAACAATGTGGTTATGCTGAGGTCTGGAATCATCGCTGAAGTTGAATCAGAGTTATACATTTTTTACTGAAGCCATTTCCAAAGAGATGCACAATGTAAAGATGCTGAGTGAAACCAATTGTTATAAGGCCATTTTTCATCTAGAAAATAAAAGAGGCTTATGAAAAATGGTCAGTTGTGTCTCCTCTCACTGGTTACTTTAGGACTCACTTGAATGAGTCTTTTACCACACTTCACCACTGAGCAATTATAATTTCTTACATGTCACCGTGCACTGTAGTTCCAGCTGCACAGCCTGGGACAAGGGCTTCTTCCCCCTGCACCCTATCACCATCACCTTTTTATTCTACTAGCGTCACTGTTGGCATCAGGATTGTCTAAGAGCTGCTCTTTGGATCCACATCAATCTGACCCCAGTTTATTCAGCCAAAGAAACATCACTTCTCAAAAAGGAGTTATTTTTTAGCCTCCCCAATGCTCTGCACACACATAAAGAATAGTGAGAGCTTCACCAACAAGTTATCATTTAGGTAGGTCAGTCTGTGCTACACTGTTTATACTCCTCATTATTGCATTAACGCTAAGCTCCCACAGACATGTATCTCCTGCATGCCAGTCAATACAGAGGCAACAGGGGCCCAGAAATAAAAAATCAGGTTGGCTGTTGATTTATTGGTGTAAAGGAAGGAACAAGACCTAAAAAAAAATGGTGAATGCAAAGAAAACACCACTCTCTTCCCCTTAGATGTACATATTCACACACAAATCCACAGTTAACACACTGCTGCTCTTTGCATAAGTGCAAATCAGCAGTACCTTTGAGGAAGTGTTTTAATCAATGTGAGTATAATTTGTTTCTTTGTAGAGTTACCTGTAGTTTAGATAAACTTATATTTCCTCATACGTATTCCAACCAAAATCTATTTGGTGAAGAGATTCTACTCACTTTAATATTTTCCAGCCAGCCTTCCTGATTCTCTTGCATCCTGATAATAGTTCATGCAACATACCACACCCTCCCTCCAGCTAAAACCCTACCCTCACCTGCTTCTATATTATGTGACACTCCATGATAATTTCTTTGGGGGAATAAGGGCACAAGGTTAGAAACACCAGCTGCATTTTTCAGGATCTCTCTCTGCTAAAATTTCCATTTGGAGTAAAGATGTAGCTGGCTTACTAACTCTCAATAGCTCCCAAATTAAAATAACAAGTATTTCACAACTAAACAAACCAGGGAGAGAATTCTACATTACAACAAGGTCAGTGTGGCAATGCAACTGCCAACAAAAACTCATGTCTAAATTTGCATAGAGCTGGCAGCTAATTGGTACATTTATGAGCAGGCTCTTCAAAAGGCAACTATAAAGCTGCTTCAGACCTGGCTGTCTTCTTGATACAATACAATGAAATACAGCAGAGGAGACTTCATGTATCTGTTCCTAGAAGATGTGCAGTCTAGATACTGATGAAGGCACATTGGATAGTCCACATTAAACAGGTAACTGTATAGACTTCATTTGTTGTCAGCATGGTGTTTTATACAAGTATTACTGTGGGGTGTTTTAAGGAAAAGGAAGGCATTGAAGTGTTGAATTTTTAAAATTTTACTTAAAGTCTAAAGGAATTTCTCATAAAAGTATAACGGCATGTGGTCACATTGCATCTCCTCCTTCCATGAACATGCACTCTGACTACATTGCACCACTTTTTTTTTTTATAACACTCACATTTTGAAAGTCACAAGACTCACGCAGAGCATATAAGCAGATGCTTGCACTTATCGTCAAACAGTCACCAAAAGGTACTCCTACACAGAATATCATGTTTGCTCGCATACTCTTTCATTTTTATTTTTTTTTAAACAGTCTGGTATTTTAGCATTGCCAGAGGATTGTAACATCCCCACCCTGATGCCACCCAGCTCTGGGATTCTCTGCCACACCAAGGAAAGGTCATTCTGCAATATGCTGCTCTCTGCCATTTTGCTCTGAAAGTGGTTTTCCCCTCAAAAGAGATTTCCCAAACACATGCTCCCTCACCTCACTTTGCGTGGTTCTTGCACTGCATTGTCTTTGGCCTTACACCAGGCTCATTCAGATAATCAATGGACCTTTCAAACAGTCATCTCCTTCCTCCTTCTCACACTAGTCTGGCTGTGTTAGAATGACAGCTTGCCTGCCCCTAGGGAAATTAAACTGTCGATCCTAATCCTGTAGAGCTGTAAGAGGGCACTTCTCCACCAGCTCTCTCCCTGATGTCTACACAGCTGGAATCTCTTCTCAGAAGAGAGAGAAGAGCAATCAATAGTGTCTCTTGAAGAAGATGCCATCACCAGCACAGTAGCACTTAACCACTGCAGTGAACCACACGCTTCTGATTAAGACGCCTGGGCAGGGGCAGATTGATTTGTCTGTCTGCACAGCATATTAACCATGACTCAAACTCATCAGCTTCCCTCCTCCTTCCTCACACATCTCAGAAAGGAGGGAGCATATTGGTGAACACGGTGCTTGGATCCACAGACTGGCAGAAGAAATGCTGATCGCACTCTGTGAACTCAGCTAGTGAAGTAATGAAGTGCATGGCTGCAACTCCTGGAGACACATAAGGAAGAGACAAAAATGGCCTGTTAGATTACACTTAGACCATCTCCCCAGAGACTGGTACAAAACAGTGTATTCTTTAGGGCTGTGTTCAGTCCACTCTAAAGTGACTAGAGAGATTCCTCAGGAGACTATTCCAGAGCCTAGCAGGCTCCACTGTTGGTAACAACAAGAAGGTTTTTTTCCTCTCAGTGCTATTCAATTTAATCTTTTCTCAGTTTTCATGGTGTCATTATTCCCTTAAGATCCACTTCATTGAACCACTCAAAGGCATTCCTTTCTTACACTCCTTGCTGGTGTTTGCAGTCTGAGACATTTGCCACAGGAAAGATTGTTATTGCCATTAGCTATTTTTGAAACACTGCCACTGTATCATGAGCACTAGACAAATATAATCTCTAAGGATGCTCTCTAACCCAGCAATTTCAAGAAGAAATAGAAATGGGAAGGAAGAGTAGGTTAGGAAAAGCAGTGAGATAGAAAGGCTGCAGACACAGTACTGAAGAGCAGAGACTGTTGAGGAATCTGATGTGGCAAAGGTGCTGGTTAGTTCTGAGAGGGTATTTCCATGCTGGCATGCAAAAAGGTCCAGAAGGGCTTTATTCCTATATTGTATCAGCTTCTGTCACAGCCTTATATCAAGACTCTAATCCCTCTTAAAAAGTCAGTGCACACAATTTAGTTATGGCCTTGTCTAAGAACTGAGCTAAGTAAACTATTGCTCAGAGTAGCCAGGAAGCAGCCAAAAGATCAGACATTCTTATTTTGCCCAGCGGCTGCTGCTGCCACCATCAATTAGGAAGATTTAAGGATATAGAAACAGTAGTTTTGGAGCAGCAGTCAATACAAGATTGATTCCCACCATCAATCACTCATAGGAACAGCAAACCTGACTCTTCATAGCTGTCTTCCCAGCACAGCAGTTTCATTTTTTTCTCCCTCTTGCTCTTTTTCTCATGAAAGCAGAAGTTCAGCCACAACTTTGTGCCAACCCTTCATCCCTCTGGGAAACAATACTTAGTTTTAGCGGCATGCTGAAAGCCCCAAAGCATCCTTGTCTTCAAACATTCCTCTTTTCTTCTAAACTTCTTCAAACTTGATCACATCTTCATGACAGCAAAAAGCAAACATAGTATTTCACTGCAGCCGCTTCTATGCCATAGACACTTTTTCCCCATACAAACCACCACTTCACCCCTTAAAACCAACCAAAGTTCTCAGAAACATGCTTAAACAAAACCTAGGTTACAGCTGTCTAGCCTGTTGTCCCCTCTGTCCCTTGACAAGATGGGTCAGCATGTGTATTTCTAAATCTTTCTGCAATATCACTCTCAGATACAATTTCAGATGCGACTTACTACTAGCCGTATTTTTTGGCACGGATTTGCATCTCTCAGAACGTGTCTGATTCCTTCCTACTATACATGTCAGATTCTTTTCCTTCTTACAGGATAACTCTGTGCATGTTCCCACTCGCATGGCAGTGACACAGGCATCTAGGGATCTAGATGCTATCTTTGCACTTGGTCATCTCACCTGCCTAGAAAATTTTGCTCTTCAAGAGAACTGAAAGTGATGAATATGGTCTATATGCCACCTGTCTCCTTTTTCCTTCAGCTTGAGTTTTTTCCTTCCTTGCCTTAGTAGTCTCAAAAAGCCCACGCCTCTATTTTTTGACTGTCAATATCTGGACTTACGTTAATTCTGCGTTGGCAGCACTTGCAGATTCCAATAAAAAGCTGTATTATTCCATTTCTTAGATCAGCAACATATGGCTCGTGTAAAACCAAGTTAGTGCAGCACTTCACTTGACACCAGCTCTTTCCAAATTAACACATTACTGTTGACTATTACCCTTTCTGTCCTCTGCTCCTTCAGCCACATTTCAATCCAGAGTTCTATAGCCCTCAGCTCATACATACAGTTAATTCATATTTGAAATAGACTTTTTCAGCAATTACGGAAAACACAAAGGAAAATAATGCCACTGATTTCTGCAAGCCATAATATGAACTAAATCCACAGGCAGGGATACATCTCTATAGCCAGTACCATTGGAATATTAAAAACCAGCCTATATAATTATACCCTTGGGAGCCGTCCCATATCACAGCTACCAGGTGGCAATTTCATCCCATTATATGTTCCATTAAGTAGGCAATGGCCTAAATGGTGTGGAAAGATGAATGTGTTTTCAGTTGATGTAGCCTGTAGAAGGACTGAGAGATTTCCATGGCAGGCAGGAAAAATGGCTTTTCAGCAGAGAGGAGAGCTGATGTCTTCACGTAAGTGGGATAGTCTTCTGGCTTTTATTTGTGGCTAGTCTAGTGTTCACCCACAATCAGAGAAAATCCCTAGCTTCTCAGCTCAGAACTAGCATTTACATAAAACTTGGCAATAAGGGAAGTCCTGACCTCACTGAAGTTAAAAGGGACTTATCTCCCATTCAATCAGGGGTTTTAATCAAGAAGGGGACATGAAGAGAAAACAATTCTTAAGAAACTAAACTAAGTCCCTTACCAGCCCTTTCTCAAATGGAACCAAACCTGACTTTTTGTATTACATGGGTTTTGAAGTTACTACATTAATTTTCCCTGACCCTCAACATTTTCTTTGCAAACACTATACTCCCTGAAGTCTGACATCTCTCCAATCCCAGTGATGTTTGTCTTCATCTCTTCTCAGCAGATCTCTTAGATCTGGGGCTGAATAAGAAAGAGACTATACCTCCTTTGCAAGCCACATCAAGGAGTGCCTTTCTTCCTCTGAATCATTCATTCTTGATCTGTACACACAGCATAACAGAATAACTAATGACATACTTAAGCAAGCCCACATGGCAGCAGTCAATGGTTCTGTAATTCGACATCTCACATCCAGCTCTGCTTTGAGTCCATTTCCTAAAACAGATGGACCTTACAAACCCAGAGGCAAATTTAACTTTGTTCTGAATTCACTACTGTTGGTGTGTTAAGCTGCTTACGATTACTAATGAGCTCTATTTCCTGTTTTGTTTATAAAAGGTACTGACTATCAATCTACTTCTGAATTTTGAGTGTTTTGTACTCAGAACTACCTGGTTTTGATATCAAAGAGGGAGGAGTCACATTTTATATACACCTATATACAAATATTCTACATCATTAATACTTAAGTTAAAGCATTTGTGGGATCTGACCGTGTTCAACTTGCAGCTTTTAACTCTCCAACTTCCTGGAAGGGAGTGGAAGTTTTGCTAGAAATACCCTACACCTACAGATAAAAGCATATAAATTAACTCACTTTTCAAATATCCTTTTTCCTGTTTGAAAGATATTTGTGCGATGAGGCTATTTTCAAACCTTCAGCAATTACAGATGATTCATTCCACATTTCCTGAAGTGCTCCTGATCAAGTTTGTCAAGCAGAAAAGTTCTCCGGAAAGCTGTGCTCTGGTAGTCATTATGCTTTTTCCACTGATGCTGAAGTAGTCAATATTTTAAAGGCAGTAAGTTGCGAGGTTTATGTATTTCCCTTCACTGCAGATATGACTTGAGGATTCAGTTCTTCTAATGCATAAACCAACACTGTAGAAAGCCAGCTTGGGAGGAAATCTCTTATTCCCTTATATTGCTCCCATATTTGAAGTCTGAACCCATTGCGTATAACAAACACCTGGGAGCATAACGGGAATTATTCTTCCAACTCCATTACCACAGAAATACTGTTAGACCAGGACAGACTAGTTTCATTT
Source organism: Charadrius vociferus (assembly GCF_000708025.1). Lineage (NCBI taxonomy): Eukaryota > Metazoa > Chordata > Aves > Charadriiformes > Charadriidae > Charadrius > Charadrius vociferus. The sequence goes on from NW_009647212.1 coordinate 1,718,962, forward strand.
TTCTTTGGTAAGGTGCTCAACGAGCTTAACCTTTGTTTGAAACCTCTGGGGCTTTAACAAAACAAGTGCTGTGCTGATAGCAGAAAGACCTTGTCAATGCATCCCTCCAGTGGGGGTACTACCCAAGTACAGACTGGGCATGCGCTTCCCTAGGAGAAACCCAGTAGAGCAACAAAAATACTTGTCATTTCTTTAAGACAACTGTACCTTTTCTGAAAAGTAAACTTAAGATGATTAAACCTGTATTGCGTTTATGTGGCAAGGTTTTGGTAGCAGGGGCTGCCTCTGTGAGAAAACACCAGACTCTGCCCCCATGTTGGACAGAACTGTGGGAAAAGGAAGGTGAGAAGGTTTTTTTAGTTCTGTCCGTTTCTCACTGTCCTACTCTATTTTTAACTGGCAGTAATCTTCTCCAGGTGTTTTCCAGCCAGCAGGATGTCAGCTTGGACTATCATTTCAGAAGCTCCAGTCACACTGTCAGCAGGCCAACGGAGCCTGCACAGGCATTGTTGCTCAATTAAAACCATGACACCCTGGTGACTCAATTTTAGACTAACCTACTTGTAAAGATGCCTTCACCTGACATGCAATAACTCCCTGAATAATGAGCAGCATCCTGGCTCTAGAAGGACATGCCAACCTGACAGCCCAGAGAGAACTGGGAGAAAGCAAAAATGAAGTTGCCCCATAGTAAAGCACCTTCTGTATAAATAAGTGACCTTGCAATTGGTCAGTGTCAACTGCAAATACAAGTATTATCCGCTTCCCTTTTCTCAAAAGTCATGAAGAACCCATGGGTACCTCTTAAACCTGCTTGGGGACGCACAGGTTTGCTTGTAGCCATTGTCAGCTGTATCATGAACAAAAGTTAGAACCACAGAATTTCCTAGATTGGAAAAGACCTGTAAGATCATCTAGTGTCATCATTAACCTAACACTGCCAAGCCCACCACTAAACCACGTCGCTGAGCACTATATCTACATGACCCTTCAATACCTCCAGGGATGGAGACTCCACCACTGCCCTGGGTAATGCGTTCCAATGCCTGATGACCCTTTCAGTAAAGAAATTCTTCCTAATATCCAATCTAAACTTCCCTTGGTGCAACTTGAAGCCATTTACTTTTGTTCTATCACCTGTTACTTCACAGAACAGGTCAACTCTCACCTCTCTGCAACCTCCTTTCAGGTAGTTGTAGAGGGTGATAAGGTCTCCCCTGAGCCTCCTTTTCTCCAGGCTAAACAACCCCAGTTCCCTCAGCCACTCCATGTAAGACTTGTGCTCCAGACTCCTCACCAGCTTCATTGCCCTTCTTTGCACACGCTCCAGTGCCTCAATGTCCTTCTTGTGATGAGGGGCCCAAAACTGAATGCAGTACACTCAAGATGCAGCCTCACCAGTGCCAAGTAGAGGGGCAAAATCACCTCCCTGGTCCTACTGGCTACACTATTCCTGATACGGGCCAGGATGCCATTGGCCTTCTTGGCCACACTGACAGCTCATATTCAGCTGGCTATTAATCAACATCCCCATGTCCCTCTCTGCTGAGCAGCTCTTCAGCCACTCCTCCCCAAGCCTGTAGCATTGGTGAGGGTTGTTGTGGCCAAAGTGTAAGACCCAGCATTTGGCCTTATTGAAACTCATACAGTTTGCCTTGGCCCATCGACCTAGTCTGTCTAAATCCCTCTGCATGGCCTCCCTACCCTCAGGCAGATTAACACTTCCACCCAGGTTGGTGTCATCTGCAAATTTACTGAGGGTGCACTCGATCCCCTCATGCAGATCATTGATAAAGGTATTAAACAGAACAGGCCCCAGTACTGAGCCCTGGGGGACACCACTCATGACCAGCCGCCAACTGGAATTAACTCCATTCACCACCACTCTCTGGACCCAACCTTCCAGCCAGTTTTTTTACCCAGCAAAGTGTATGCCTATCCAAGCCATAAACAGGCAGTTTCTCCAGGAGAATGCTGTGGGAAATGGTGTCAAAGGCTTTACTGAAGTCCAGACAGACAACATCCACAGCTTTTCCCTCATCAACTAAGAGGGCAACCATGTTGTACAAGGACATCAGGTTAGTCAAGCAGGACCTGCCTTTCACAAACCCATGTTGACTAAACCAGATCATCCAGTTGTCCTGTGCATGCTGCATGATGGTACTCAGGATGACCTGCTCCATCAGCTTCCCCAGCACTGAAGTCAAACTGACAGGCCTGTAGTTTTACAGACCCTCCTTCCAGCCCTTCTTGTAGCTGGGTGTCACACTGGCTAGTTTCCAATCTGCTCGGACCTCCCCAGTCAGCCAAGACTCTTGGAAAATGATGGGAAGTGGCTTGGTGAGCACCTCCGCCAGTTCTCTCAGAACTCCTGGGTGGATTCCATCCGGCCCCATAGACTTGTTTATGTCTATATGCTGCAGCAGGTCACTGACCATTTCTTCCTGGATCGCAGGGGGATCATCCTGCTCCTGGTCTCTATCTTCTAGCTCATGGGGTTGAATCCTCAGAGTGCAACTGGTCCTATTACTAAAGACTGAGGCAAAGAAGGCATTAAGCACCTCAGCCTTTTTCCTCATCCTTAGTCACCATGTTTCCCCCTGCATCTAAAAGAGGATGGATGCTGTCCATGGCCCTTCTTTTGCTGCTAGAAAGATTTGTTATTCTTTACAGCAGAAGTCAGGTTAATTTCTAGCTGGGCTTTGGACTTTCTAATTTTCTCCGTGCATAGCCTCACAGCATCTCTGTAGTGACTGTGTGTGGCCTGCTTTATCTCCCAGAGACTACAGACTCTCCTTTTTTTCCCTGAGCTGCAGCCAAAGCTCTCTATTCAGCCAGGCTGGTCATCTTTGCCACCAGCATGGCTTACAGCACATGGGGACAGCCCGCTCCTACACCTTGAAGACTTCCTTCTTAAAGAGTGCACAGCCTTCCTGGACTCCTATGTGCTTCAGGACAGCCTGCTGCATTAAGGGGTAAAGTAGTTTTGGCAGAAAATAAACTCCCTTGCGTTCTAACACTCCTCACCAAGGTGGGAGGCGAGGTGCATCTAGGTTTAAATTCTGAGTGATGCCCAATTCACCACTATCAGTCCAGGGGCGCTTAGTATAAACTGTTACAGTTCTGTATACACTAACAGCAGACTGCACCTTCAGCCCAGTCGTGCTCATGAACTAACACGGCCACTCTTTGGTCACATTCAATGAGAAACCCAAACGACTTGCTGCCTACACAGTGCAGTTTATTTAGGCAACAGATACACAAGTTTTTTGGATTGCCGCTGATAGTGACTGCCTGCAAAGCACATGCAAATACTAAAGATGCTCAGTACTATAGCTCGGTTACAAATGCACTAAAGTTATAAAACAACTCTATACAGATTTGTAAGTTTCCCGGGGAAGCACTTGATGTGGCCAAGTGTTCAAATCTTACCCACAAGCGTCCTCATGGGGGGGAAGAGAGGCTCAGCCCGTCGACTGGTCCCAGAAGTGACAGCAGTCTTTGACAGAGTCCTCCTCAACTTGTTCACGGTGGTGTCTTCCCTAACACCCTCCTTTCTTGGGCTACTTTTATACTATTTCTTATCTCCAAGGTGGAAACAGGAGGGGGAACCAGTTACCACCCATCGCTCTTACCTGTCGAGCCGGCGGCGCTCCCAGCCCCCTGCCCGCCCTCCCACGCCGCAGCCCCCCGTGTGCCGCTCCGGCTCCGCGGACTCTCTGCCGACGGCTCCCGCTGCCCCCCGCCGGGCGACTAACACCGCCACGCGCTTTTGCAGCCGGTTTATAAATACCGCCGGGGGGTGTGGCTCCGCCCCCTCCGCGTCACAGCCCCGCCCACGCGCTGCCGGTTCCGGCCCAGGCCGGGCCCACCTCCCGCCTTCCAGAAACTTCCAGAAGCGCCGAAAGGCGATTCCCTTCCCCAGTGCGGACTTGGCCGCCCTGGAGCTGGTCCCCCGGGCCGCTGATTGTTGAAAGCGTTTGGCAACCGGGGCAGTAGCTGAGAAGACTGACCCTTGGCAGAGCTGCTTAAAACGGGTGTTACTCGAGTCGCGGAAAATTATGCCTTTAGCAACAACTGCATTATGAATCCCTTCAGCTTCAGGCAGATGATATTAATTTTTTCCCACCGGTGGCACAGCAGCGGAGGGCAACCGCTTCCATGTCCCGCAGATCTGACGCTGACAGCTGTGCGAAAGAGCGTCCACAGCTGGTGCAGCTGGCCAGTAAAGAAAGGGAAAGTCAGACCCTGTTCACTAATTGGGAAGAGTTTGCCAAAGGGTATATTGTATTTTGACTTGTCTGCCCATGAGGTGTGTGCACTATTCACTTATTAAAATGGGGAACTTTAAAGCCAAAACAAACTTCTCAAGAACTTCTTCAATCTCTGCTTAATGTTGCCTTGTATGAAGTTTTTAACATTGGTATAGAGAAGAAAATAACTTTTTGACTACTTGTGAAAATGGGTTCCCACCCACCAGAAACTTCTCAGGCAAATTCTAATGCCTTAAGTCCTGATTTCAAAATGATTTTGATTTGCAGTGGCATCCTGCTTTTCCCCCAACCCCCATCTCGGTATTACATTTTCTAGAAAGACTGTGAAATGCTTATACAGGAATACCCTAAGAAATAGGGAGTAATTCACCCTAGAGTTCAAAAACTTCTCTGTTGTCTGAAGCAATTGCTGTACATTTTTCCTACCTCACAGAAAGAAGGGTTGTCTTTTGAACACATTTTGAAAGTGTATTCTTATCATTAAGTACGAAAAAAGGTAATGGTGAGGCCAGCCATAATATAGATAATATATAAAAAAAATATATTACAGATGTAGAAAATCTATCTACTAAATACATACGCTATATGCGCTTCATATGCTGTATGTACACTATATGCTATACAGAGTTTTGGACGGGGTCATTTCAAAACTCATTTCAACAAATCCACTGATGCTTTTGCAAGTACCACATTTCTTAATAAAAATACACTGCTGCAGTCTTGTTTTATTTTGAGATGCTTACAGATATCCTCTGTAACAACAGAGAACATATTAAAGAAACATGGAAAGGTTTATATAAATACTAAAATCATTATAAAAGAAAAAAAAAGACAATTATTTTAACCAATTTCTACATTTCAGTTGTTATATCTGAGAATAATAGTATGCAGTTGACATTTCAGGTGTTTCCATATGACCCTCTCAGTATATCTGTGCGTAGCAGAAGATGAGTTCTTCAGTCAGACCAGTGCTTTCACGCAAATATCCCCATGCTTCATAAAAGCATCCCCAGCATTAGGTGGGTTTTAATGACACAGACTGGAGCCTGGAGGGCACAACAAACTAAATTGTGCATGTTATACCCATTAACAAGAGAGCCCTTTATTATCCAGCGATTAAATGTGTCTGCTGGTGCATCTTCCTGAACAGACATGTCTTCCTGAAATGTGTTTCATGCAATACAAGGCTTTCTGACTTACAAGGCAGGTACTGAATTTGTTACGGATGTCTATTTTCTGCCTGTTTTAAAAGAAACATATCGACTTTTCTTTTATCCACGTCACCCTGCTTCAAATGTCAGACATTTCTGAAGCATAAAGGAGCAAGTTGTAGCTTTCTCAAATTCATTTAAATGTAGTCTATAGAAAATAGCCTTCACCTGCACAGCTAGAACCTGGGCTGCTGCAGTTCTTCTGGTTTCCTCCTTTGCAAGAAGAGCCCCTCATTCCCTCTCTTGTGACTGAGCACCAGATCTATTTTGGACTGTGCACTCATTTTACTGTCTCAAATTAAAACAGATAAGTAGAAGATACAGCAAAATTTAATCACAGTCTGATTTACACCCCTTGCCCAACTGTTGCACTGCCATTGCTGCTTCTAAGAGCTTTCTATTCCTCAGACTTTTAATGGGGATTTTACCCCTCTTTAAGGACTCCCAATTTTGAGTCCCATCCAAAGAATGTTTCCTGTTAAGATGTTACAGGATATTTCTGAGATGGTTGCTGAAATTGCAAAGTACACGTAGCTTTCTCTGTTGGGGACAAAAGACTGGATGAGTTGCTTTAGAAGAGGTTTATTTCTCTTCACACAGCTGGATGTGTTCTCCTTCAGCAGTCTCAGGCTTTAAATGAGTCTGTTCCTACATCTTTATTTTACACCCAGCAGCAGCTCTTTTCAATATATAAACCACTAGCGAATCTGACAGAAGAGCTCTACTCTTAATCTGAATGCTTTTGGTATAAGAACATCTAAATCCATCAACAATTAACTACAATGGTTTTGGGGAGCATCTTCAAAATCTCAAAAGAATTCAATGCCACCAGCGCACATCAGTTTCCTTGTAGCTGTAACTAACTCACATGTTACCCCATGAGGTTTTAAAAAGAAAGATACAGTTTGTGTTTAAATTACTGTTAAAAATTTCTTTCTGTCTTTCTTTCTTGTTTTTTTCCTCCCTGGGACTGTGTTCTGGACTACCCACCTACTCTTCAGTTGCCTATGGTGTGGATTTTCCCAGTTTCATCACTTTCACAAGCAGACCACATCAAATAACCTACAATAACTCATTTCATGGATGGAGAACAGCTGAACAAAACAAACAATAAGCTCTCTACAGTATTAATAAAAGGATATTTGTAAAGCAAGTCTTTATACAGAGGTTGCCAAGCATTGCAATAGTGTATGCTGTTCTCAGACCTAACAATGTTCACTTGGCATTATTCAGTACTTGTTTCACAGAATACCTTTTAGTGCAGTTGGTGGTCCCTGTAAAATTTCAGGAAAAGGGTTATTTCCATTGTACACCAATTTCCAAAAATCATCAGGCTGCAATTTATCTTTTTGGGTTTAAGCCTCTAATTGTGAATACTGCTGAACTAAAGGATTTTTCTTGAAGTATTTTTGTTTCTATTGCCTGGTAGTGCTCTTCCTGACAATTGGCACCTGCAGTGGCTCTCTAGGTTTTTTTAAGGTTGTTTGCCTTAAAAGCTGCACCATAACCTGAGACTGAATTGCTCAAAACTGCCAAAATTGATTTTTCCTGATTCAGAGTAAGCCCTTTTCTTTGTATACACACCTTTCTACCTGACATTTACCCATAGTTTTTCGGTCCTGCTGACACACACAGCATGATGTGTTGATTTTCTGGGATCTCGTTTATGAGTTCCCTTAAATAATCACCCAATGGATGGTTCAAGTCTCCCTTATGATTCATGAATGTCGCATCACCTGTCAAGGTATTGGCGATGATCTTGCATTTCTATAAAAAATGCTAAGTGATTATAAGCAGGGGTGAAATGGGCTATGAAAATGTTTTTATTACTAATGCGTAACTGTCTTTGGCATGCTGCAAAGGCAGGCAAGCCATTTCATCACATCTACGATTGTATAATGAACCCTGGTAATTACCGAGAGGGAGAATACTAAAGGCATTTACTGGGATCAATGGCAGTCCTAAAAAAGGAAAGGCTTATTTTTTGGCCACATTTACTACATGAAGAATTCTAGAACAATTTAGTAATCCGGCATTTAGTGGGGCTCACTGATTAATTTTCTTACTAAATTCAACTGCCATTCTGACCATGCAAGTGGAAAGAGATGCGGCACATGATAATGCTGTCAATTCCCAAAATAATTGAGGGAAGAGAATGTGTCATAAAAAGTTTTGGGATGCCCATTATAATATTGCCTGGTTTTACTTACAGAAAGGAATGTAGTATCAAAAAAAATAGAAGTAGATGTCATCACCAGCTTTAATTCTGTAGCACCAAAGCACCATAATTACTCCTCCTTGCAGACAGTACATACCTGGGCGCTAAGGGTTGTGACAGCCAAGTCTTGTTTAGAGAAATCCCCAATCTCTCACCCCAATTCAAGCTGTGTGGTTCTCCGTGTGCTCCCAGTGGGCTCTACTGGCACATTCTCATCTTTTGAGATAATTGGCCTTTTTCTGTATCTTGTAATAAAGAAAAAAGCATTATTCCCACATCCCTTTAATTTTTTCACTCTGTTTTAGAGTAAGAGGAGACACAACCACGGAAAAAAATATTACATTGAAATCCTGTGGATTTCCTGTCTATTTACAGAATCACACAATGGTCGGGGTTGGAAGGGACCTCTGAAGATCACCTAGTCCAACCCCCATTTATAGCATGACCATCTAAAAAGAAGGACTTGCTTTCAATTCCTCACCCTAAAACTCCTATATGTATTTTTTTTTTGTCTGCAGTACACACTAGCCACTGAATAGATGGAGACGAATACCTGTCTCCTATTCCTGCTTTGAGGAGGAAGTACTGTGATGCTTTGAGAACATAAAGCTGTAAATAGCTGTGAAGACAGATGCCTGGGTCATGCACTGAACAATATAAATTTCCAGTCCCTTCTTTTTACAGAGTACTTATATGCTAAAAGGCCAGTTCTTTATGTAAGTCAAAAGTCTTATTTCAATATACTCAAGTAATTCCCCTTTTTCTCCCCAGCTCATTCATGTCTCAGATTCTCTATAGTATCTCTGTAGAGATGTCTCTGTAACACCTCAGATTCTTTCCAAGCACACTGACATTAGCTCCACAGTACCTCAGACTGGGTAAAGGACCAACCTAATGCTGATTATTTTTTTCATTTCAGTCTTTCATACACAGTAAGAACCCATTTACCTCTGAAGTCTTAGCAGTGAGACCTCACCAAAGGTTGACAGGTGGAATTCAGAGTTTCTAAACAGAGCACTTAGAAACTGTAGTTCTCTGCATGCTACACCTTCTAATCGGTAAAATCCTTCAGCAGCTTTCCACCAGCGAAGCAGCCAGGTGAACTTTGACAGCATGAACCTATGAAGGTGTACATCTCTGGAGCTGCAGATCCATAAAGGTCTACATAAATGCCAAAATGCGTTGCCTGTCTTCTGCACACAATCAGGTCATTGAGAATATTCTTTTCTACTGAAGTGCATCAAAGAATCCATCCCCATGAGCTATGAGTGCTCGTAACGCTTCCCTTCACGGGTATGACTGCTTGCTCTGTAAGAAAAATGACAAAACTTTTAATCTGGCTATCAGTCACTTAAACTCCTGTGTATAAGCTAAACAAACTACAGTCAGGGCATGTCTGAAGCAGTTCTTAGTGCTTGCATGTGCTCTGTTCAAACAGATGGCACTGGATGCTGCACATGTAGTTACGGCTGCACAGTTTTGTGTGTCTGGCATGACTTTTGAGCTCATTTTCCTCCAAAAAATTTTTTTTCATGCCCAGACCTCTAGATTTAAGTTTATCCTGTACCTAACTGAAACAAGTCTTGGAGTATAAAAAGATTCCCGTTTTACATAACCGTTGTAGTGTTTGATCTGTGAATATTTTCTGAATGCAGTGCTGATTGCTGTCTTTTTTTGTCTGACTATTCCAGTGTCTTCTGCAGTTTTTTTGCTGCTACTGCTATTTCTACATCCATGGGGACCCCGACAGAAAGAGACAGGGCAGCACAGAAAGCACAGGTCACTAAAAATGTTATTTAGATCTGCTATATGCTACCTCTTTTTGTGGATGAACGTGCTAGAGAGGACAAGATTTACATCCATGCAACCTCAACTACAAACAGATGCAATTTCAGATTGAGTTGAATTCCTTTATTCTTTTAAAGCAGCTTACTGATCCAATTGCAGAAATCCATGTCAGAAAATCCCTTCATTTATTTTCAATGAAAAGGTCAGACAAACTATCAAACAGTAAGTACCACTGTAGAAAATAACCTTGCAATCATTCATTTCACTAGCAAATTGCTATATCATTATGTCTAGGACTTCAGAAAGCAGTTGGCTCGGTACATGCCTCATACCAATAAAGCCAAATCCTTCTGAACAGATCCCACCTCTTGCCCTAAACCACACTGTGGCCATGAGAAGCCAGATCTTCCCTGGGGAAAAGACCTCTCTCCATCCCCACCCTCTTCAGCAGGCTCTCTGCTGTTACTAGCAACTAGGGAGACACGGTTTTTCGGAGGGATTTTCAGAGCTTTCTCTCCTCAGCTTCCCCCAGGACATGTTATGCTAACATGTCATCTTCAGAGCCTTTCCTGTTGTGGGTTGGGTTGTTTGGGGTTTTTTTGTCAACAAACACCCCTTAGCTTTTCTCACCCTCTCAGACAACCTCTGACTCTTTTTTCTAGAAAAGAGTTTGCCTCCTGAGGCCCTCACCTGCAGTATTTACTCTGTTTAAAAGATGAATCATGTCAATTTGAAGCTTCTAGACTTGCTGGTGTTTAACATGTTTAGTTGTATACCTGTCTGAAGTTAGTATTTTGCCTAGAATTTTGCTTTTCAGTTCCTGTCCTTTGCCCATCCTTAGCATATCTTTTGCACAAAGCACAAGCTGTACAGTCTGGTTTGCAGAGGCTTTACTCCTATTATGAATAAGGTTCAAAGGCCCTGATCGTTTCCTTTTTTTTTTTTCTTCAAATTCCTATCAGGGTACATTTCAACAAATATTACAGCAATAGCATGCTGTATATAAGCTTTTATTTAGCAGTAGCTGCTCAGCTGGGAGTCCTGGGAATCTTATCCCCAGCCCTGAAATGTATGCTTAGAAACTGGAAATCCTGAAAAACTGAGCACACACATGCAAAAATATCTACTTCTTATCAAGTTGTGAAGTGTCTTAAAAATGAAAGCCTGAAATCAAGTACATCTAAAACATACTTACTGTAGCTTTTTTATAAATTTGTCCACAAAACTTGATATTTTTCCTTTTCTGAGGTCTCCTTTTATTTCTTTCCAGCTTCTCAGCACCCTGAGGGGATCTGTTTTTGCCAGAACTGTTACTGTTACACCTTTATTACATAACTAAAATAGATTTGTAAACTGTAAGATGTACAGTATGGTTAGAGTTTTTCTTAAATATGCATTGATTTTTATAACATTCAGAGCTAACTGATATAAAATAGCAGAGAAAACAGAAAGTAAAATGTAGTATTAGCACACAGGCTACAGATACGCCATCTCCATCACAGACTTTCCTGCAGGTTTTTAGAAATTTTTCTTTCTGCTCTGGTCTTAGTCACAGGTGGTCCCTGGCATTCCAGAAAAACCTCTGTTTTTTGATTAATGAGTAAATAAAATGCTAGTATGGAGTCTTACACGAGAAATACAATCAATGACACCGATATTTCCAAGGTGCATACTTTTCTGGAGAAAAGTATTACAAAGTATTAATTGTAGTATTGCTGAGGGCAATCTTACCTTGCCTCATGAATTACTTAAGGATTCCAGTATTCCAGCATTCAAGAGAAAAGCCTTAAAGCAAGATATAAGCAGTGATTAGTGAAGGTAGGTATATACAATTTTTCTATCTGAACACATATAAATGTAGTTGTAAAAGCAGTTATAACCAGTACTGCAGTTTTGCAGCAGCCAATTTAGGGGGTTTTCAGACAGAAGAAAATAGGTAAATTTAAAGGAGGAGTTTTCCTATCCTGCAGCAGGAAGGTTACTTTCAATCAAGACGCAGTGCCGTGTGAAAATGTGAAAAGTCCCAGAAGTATTCTGTGAACTGATGGTGGAGATGACCACCATCCTACATCACCTCTGCATTTTACTATGAAACTTACAGCTTTTTTTCTTTGTAATAGCAAATATATTTCTCAAAATATATGGTTCTACACTTGAAGGATATTTCTGTGTTACTCTGAAATGCAGAAGAAGAATTTAGGTATTTTTTCTTCTAGCCAAGGACTAGAAATGTAATGTTTTTAAAAACAGAACAGAGACTCACAAAATCACAGGCTGCCAGAATCTCTGGTAGAAGAAAAAACCCTTCATCTATAGGTGTAATCTCGATATATCTGTGGCAGAAGTAGTAATAGCTGAGCACTCCCTGAAAATTAATATTATTAGATAGAAGTAGTTGTTATCTCTTGATTCTCCATGTGCCTGTCTCTATGCCTTAAGGCATAGCTTTGACCTGCATCTCATGTGTGCCTGTATGTGTTTGCATGTCTTGCCTGAAGAGGCATCATTAGGATAGATAGCTGCTTCTGTATTTCACAGAATCCCTCTGGTTGGAAGGGACCTCGGGAGGTCTTCAGCCCAGCCTCCTGATCAAAGCAAGGTTAACGCTGAAATTAGACCAGGTCGCTCAGTGTTTTCTCCAGCTGGGGTCTGAAAACAACGTGCTTGCACTCTCCCCTTTTCAGTTGCTGTAAGGCTTCAACTTGGGGTTGCTTCTGAAAACTTGAACTAAAATGGGCACTGTTAGGCGTGGGAATCAAATCCGTGCAGATTCACATCTAGCACAGTTTAAATTCTATGCCTTTAGTACTTGGCTACCTGGTATACGACTTTTTAAATTTAATTTGATGTACCTAGTACCTACACAGACAGGAACCAATTACAAAAGGACAAATACGTGTTTTCAGCTTATTTTATCACAGAAGTTAAGTTTCATTACATGAATCATATATTTGCTTCTTTAGCACCTCTAGGTTTTTCTTTCAAATAAATGCTTTTCAAAGAAGTAGTTTATAATCTCTGTTACAAAGAGTTCATTCGTCATACTGTGTTAAGGGTTCATCAGTCTGTTCAATTACTTTAATTAAAAATCATGACGTAAGACCTCAAATCCTTCCACGGCTTTTAAGGAAGCACCACGGCAGTTTTTTTCTAACTAAACAAAGAGTCCGTCACAAAAAAAGAGTCATATCCCAGAACTAAAATAACATTAAGAACAGAGTCCAGGTTTAGTTTAGCATAGGAAACCCATAGGTTTTGTTCCAGGTTTTCTTGGTGATGTGCAAGGAATGCAACCAAAAATCTACTGGCTCAGGGAATCTGTCCCACAATCGTTAAGACACAGTTAAATAAGGCATGTGTGACAAGGGTTTTCTGAAAATATTTCATAGCTAGGAAATGCAAACATCCTATAGCTTTTGAAGTACTTGAAATGTCTTTTCTTCCCTGTCCTGCGTGCAACAGACCTTGTTTTGTGTACGTAGCATTTGAGGGCCTCTCAATCTCTTATATAACTACTCAACTACAAACATTATCTGCACTTCACAGGAAGGCTGGGTGCAAAGGTATATAGTAATTTGCATAATGAAGCTGCTGAACAGAGACTTGAAACCAGATCTCCCAAGTCGTAGCCGCTATCTGACTTCCTTTCTCACTCTGATGGTAGGTCTTATAATTTCACAGCCACACTAAACCAAATGTGCATCTCTGTCATCTGAAGCCATCAGCCATTTCACTTGACCTGATAATCAGGATGTACTCAGGGAACTATTGTGTGTGTGCATTTGTCACTAGCACCTGCGTTTTTGTCCATCTGTATAGCATCCCTGTAGGTTCACTGGGGAAAAGATCCCCATCTTTCCTCTCCTTCCCCTGCTTTTGGTTAGCAAAATAATCACTGCAGGTAATCTGACATCAGATGATTAATGCAGGGAAGGGCAGATTGTCTTTCAGAGATCTGTAGCTAATAAATCATAGAATCATAGAATAGTTTAGGTTGGAAAGGACCTTGAAGATCATCGAGTTCCACCCCCCCTGCCATAGGCAGGGGCACCTCCCACTGGACCAGGTTGCCCAAGGCCACATCCAGCCTGGCCTTGAACCCCCCCAGCGATGGGGCCTCAACAACCTCTCTGGGCAACCTGTTCCAGTGCCTTACCACCCTCAAAGTGAAAAATTTCTTCCAAGTGTTTAATCTAAACCTGCCCTCTTCCAGTTTATAGCCATTCCCCCTCATCATATCACTACATGCCCTAGTAAAAACTCCTTCCCCAGCTCTCCTGTAGGCCCCCTTTAGGTACTGGAAGGCTGCAGTAAGATCTCCCGGGAGCCTTCTCTTCTCCAGGCTGAACAGCCCCAATTGTCTCAGCCTCTCCTCATAGGAGAGGTGCTCCAGCCCTTGGATCATCCTTGTGGCCCTCCTCTGGACATGCTCCAACAGGTCCATGTCTTTCTTATGTTGGGGACTCCAGAGCTGGATGCAATACTCGACGTGGAGTCTTACAGGAGTGGAGTAGAGGGTCAGAATCACCTTCTTTGACACTTCTTCTGATGCATCCCAGGATACAGTTGGCCTTCTGGGCTACAATTGCACATTGCTGGCTCATGCTGAGCTTCTCGTCAGTCAGCACACCCAGGTCCTTCTCCTCAGGGCTGCTCACCAGCCATTCCCTGCCAAGCCTGTATTTGTGCTTGGGATTGCCCTGACCCACGTGTAGGCCCTTGCACTTGGCCTTATTGAACTGCATGAGGTTGGCTTGGGCCCACCTCTCCAGCCTGTCCAGGTCCCTCTGGATGGCATCCCTCCCCTCCAGCGTGTCTACCTCACCAAACAGCTTGGTATCATCAGCAAACTTGCTGAGGGTGTACTCAACCCCACTGTCCATGTCTGCAACAAAGATGTTGAACAGTACAGGTCCCAGTACCGACCCCTGAGGAACGCCACTCGTCACTGCTCTCCACTTGGACATCGAGCCGTTGACCGCAACTCTTGGAGTGCGACTGTCCAGCCAGTTCTTTATCGACTGAGTGGTCCATTTGTCAAATCCATGTCTCTCCAATTTAGAGACCAGGATATCATGTGGGACGGTGTTGAATGCTTTGCACAAGTAGATGACATCTGTTGCTCTTAGGCTTTTCCCCTTGCTTTGACCAATCAGTTTAAAATTCATGAGCTTGAGCCATACCACTTCTGAGGGCAGTCTCAGCCCAAATTAAAGAGCAATTCATCCCCAGCCAAAAGGAGAAAGTCCACTCAAAGTCACAGTCTCTACAGTGACCAAAGCGCAGAGTTGCCTTATTACACCACCAGCACAAGGGGAGTTGATGGAGCCAACACGAAGTCATATTGTCCTATTTGCCCTGTCACCATAAGCTTTAATGTAAGCCTCATTGCAAGCTTCAGCGGTAGAAGGCATTTAGCATAAACTACTAATGTTCATAAAGTTCTCCAAAGTCCAAGCATTGCATTTCTTTCCACGGCATGTCAGGGTTTCAGACCTTAAGACAGTAGGTGGAATAAGTAGGGCAGAATTGCGGTGACTGTGCAATCATTGCGGAGCCTTCTGCAGCATCTCTTTCCCCAGATCCTCTTTAATTGAGACAAAGGTCATACTCTAATGTCAAATTAATGAAAGATAATACAGTTAGTTTTCCTTAGAGACATGTCACTTCTTAGCAGAAAGCTTCAGTGAAACAATGGCTTGCAAGCTCCAGAGGATACAGTTCTCATCCTGTGTCTTTTAACTGTCAGTCACACCTACGGCACTCTTGAAACCAAGATGCAGTTGGATGGTTCACCTGGGTAAGCTGTTCATTCAAAGCCCACATCAAGAGGAGACAGATTCATCCCAAGGTCTCACAAAGGTCACAGATCTTATGTTGACTCCTGTCTGTCTCTCCCTTTCATTCTTCAAACTAGTAACACTACTGCCACAATGCTAATGAATCCCAGTCCATGGTTCTTGTCTGCTGCCTCTCTTTATCCAGTAAAAAAGGCGGCTAGGTGCAGGGATTCCTGCTTTCTGGGTCTATGTGAACACCATCAAGTAGAGAGCTGCAAGGAGAAATCACCACAGTATTGACTCCTCCCAGCTCCTGCTGGACTTGTCCCCGGGATGCATAACCAGCGCAGATACTAACAGGAGGAAAATTTGCTTGGAATGGAAGACGACGTAAGAAGCTCTCGTTGAATACCTTGTCAAGGCTGGGGACGGAAGGGCTTTCACCACAGCCTGCCTGTCTTTAGACAGATGTAGCTACTTCTCACTTCCCCTGAAAACTACCCTGACAGCAGTATCTGAAGGGCTTTGCAACAAGCTTTTTGCAAAGTGCAGCTCTCCCCGTATCTCTTGCCTCCAGTCAAAGGTCCTAATCCTTGCAGCTGATTTCCCTTCCCGCTGAGAGTGCTGCGCCTCTCACATGCTGCCATACATTTAAAACGTCCTTCTGGAGCTCATCTCCCAACCCGCTTCTCTCTCTCCTCCCCCAGACTCTTCTTGAACTGATCTGTTGTCAAGTGTCTTGTCTTATATTTGTCTCGCCTTATCCTAAAATACAAGCTCCTTGGGGCAGGTAACATGTCTCTTTCTATGTGTCTGAAGTGTGTGCTATTTGATCCCACTCTGTAAATGTTTTAGCATAACAATAGTACCAGAGGATGCTTGCACATCTCAAGTGTCAGGCCAAATAAAAGATGAACATTTTACACTCTAAATATTAGCTGCTAGGGTCTTCTGTTTGTAGCATAATTGAAAGACATTATTGTAATTGGTTAGCAAAGCCACCAAAATTTCAGCACAGGCCTCTGCAAAATGAAAATGAATGAAGCAGCTATGGAAATAACATCTTAATAAGAATAATGAAATTCAAACCCCTAGTGCAAGTACGGTGTATAATCCATTACGTGGCGATTAGATAAGATATAAATACCTCAAGGATATGAGATTATTGATGTGACATAAGTCATCTGTTTTCGTAACCACAAAATGGCAAACAACAGGCATCCAGACACTGCACAAAACCTAACTACAGCCTTTGCATGGAGGGTGAGAAGAGAACTGAACAACCCGCACTGTCAGGCAAGGTCTTATTCTATTTTGGGTGCAGCTTTGTTGCTGCATGGATGTTTTTTTTTCTTCCTGTTAACCTCGATAGTTGTCAGGGCCCGAATCAATTTTTAATTAATTCCCTGGATCTGAAGCTCAGAGGATGAAGGTTCAATTCCCAGTCCAGCCACGGTGTTAACCTCTTTATAACTCAGTTGCTTGCTCATGAGATGAAGCAAAAAAGCTTCCCTTTACCACACACATGCAAAGGAGAGATTTGGTAATTTTCATGATATGTTAAAACACTGTGTCAGTGCTGGGTACTGATGTACTCAGACAGCTAGAAAACCTCAAAGAGACTGAAAAAGGAAGCATCAAGGCTGGATTGCAGAGCATGGGAGCTGAGGAGGGGTTGACTCCTGGAAGAGGTTACTCCTCCCAGGGAACTCAGCTGAAAAAGCTGGTAGTTTTTAGTAGATTGTCTCTTAGTTCTAGAAATTCCCCGTTTCTCATTGGTTTTGAAGTGAAAACAGTGTTAACAAGTCTCCGAATCCCTCCCTGTTCAGCTGGGAGAAACCCTCAGCCAAGTGCATGTTATTTCAGTGAAATGACTTACCCTGATGTTTGTATCATGCCTGTTTCTGTCGTGGTCCAGCACTTTATGAAGCAGCATCAAGCAGGGAGGAAGCTCAACATGAAGGCAGCACAGGCAGCCGAGAATTCAAAGGGTGGCAAAAGTCCAAGACTGTTTATCTCTCTTTACAAAATCTCCAGTGCCACCCTAATGCACCATAAAAGACACAACGGATCTCACACTAGGCAGATCTTCTTGATTTCACCCAAATCATCCAGCAGCTCCCTCAGGTAGTGAGGGCGTTTTGCAGCAAAACATGTTTCAGTTGTGGATACTTAATGCTCATGATGTAATGACACACCATGGTCAGTGTAGCTAAGTTAAAGGGACAGCAAGAAATACGATGCTCCTATCGTGGATTCACCACACCCAGCTGTTAGCCTGAACCAGATATGCCAGTGGTAGATGTAACACATGCACGAACACTGCATCTTAAATGCAGGCCCTGCATTTCCAGTCATTGAGCATAGCTGGGGAAAAAAGTATCTCTTCCTTAGCTTAAATAGACACCTAACTTCATTACAGAGGGCGCATGACTATGCATTTTCAGGCTGAGCATGCTATAATCTATCTCACAAGATTTTGGCAGATTTCTGTCTTGTCTGGGCTTTGTAGCAAGTCAGTCAAAGGCTCCTGATTAGAAAGGTCTTTTGTCATGTGCACAGCAAAAGACTACAGGACAGCTAGGATAATTCACTGAACTTGGATAACAGTGTATAAGTGATACCCTTCAGATAAATACAGATGGGAATACTTAGCTGAAAGTAATGTCATAATCTACAATAATCATTAATGTAAAACCCAAAATCCACAGTCTTACTTCCTTGCTCAGCAGTAACTAAACCCTTTGATCTCAAGGGCTGAGTCTCCTTTACTCATAACATCCTCACCAGCAGATTTCCAGCCATAAAGTGATTACAGGAATGAATGTATTCTTTGGAAGGAAAAATTGCAGCAAGCTACACAGGTTGCTCTAAAGACTTAAAGAGAACAAAGGGAATATTTTATGTTCTTGAAGTCTTTCTAACGTAACTTCAAGCCCCAGCTGTTGTGCAATATCCTTCCACAATGACTGGAGAAGTGTGTAACATTATAAGAAGGCTAAAGTGTGGTCTCCTTTAAGACACACATCCTGATGTTTCTCTTTGCCTGATCTACTGCTGTCCAACACAAATGTTACCCAGGTGATCCCTCTCCATCTCTTGCAGAACGCCTCTTTGTGCTGTGCTTTTTAGGCTGTCCCCGCTTAAGCCATGCACACTTCATACAGATTTCATTAATGTCTGAGTCATTACATTTGTTCAGCAGTTAATGGGAAATATTAAGTGTACTGGAATAAATAAAGCTAAGTGGAAGAGGCCTTAATGTTTAGCTTTCAGTAACCTCTCTCTAGCCACAAGCCCTCACTTTCCACATATTACTGTCTGCACATAATCTAGAGAATGAACTGCAGGGAAGGAAGGCTTGAATAGGAAGATACCAGGGGCACTACCCCAGGGTAGCGACAGGTTGCTCCCAGCTACCTGTGTCAGCAGTAGCAGTGGGCATTTTCAGCCCTTCAGTGTGGTAAGTGTGACTCCGAAGTGGCTTGCCTGCAACTTGTGTGACAAATGCCACAGCTTGGAAGCTCGCTTTGTGTTCTAGAGATTAAGGAGAGGTTGAAAAATTTGAGTTTCTGTTCTTGGGTCTGTCACTGGGTTATGTTGTGTGACCTTAAGGAATTTTATTTTATTTTATTTTATTTTTTCACATTTAACCACCCCACTACATCCCTTTTCCTGCCTTCTCCATTTAGATAGGTGCTACCCAAGTCAGATGCCACACCCTCTGCACATTTGAAAGCTTCCTGATCTAATGGGGATCCTTTCTGGATAGAGAGTTAATTCCTGGTTTTTTTGAAGTCTTTTAGGTATAACCTGATTGAGCACCATGTACCAGGTGCAGTCTCAATAGAGCTACTTGCCAGCTCCACTCCCGTCTGCTCCAAAATTTACTTTGCTGCTATATTACCCTCATACCTAATTACTATAATCTCAAGCAAGTGAGGCCCTGGGAGGAATGAAGACTACAGAATATATAATTGCCTTCAGGATAAAAAGATTCCCTTGTGAATTCAACATTGTCTGTCTGTCTTAAATGCCATAGCATTTTCCTCTCATCCCCTTCACCCCGCTCTCAGCTTCAGAGGTCTGCAAACTGTTTGAACAAGAAACACATGTTGACATGGAAACATGTTGGGTCAGTTTTTATATCTGTGTCTCATTCCCATGAATGTTTTTATATTATTGCACCATCTGATATTTCTACGGTATCCCAACTACAGCATTTTATGCTCTTGTGTTTTGTTTTTAACCCACTGTAATCTTTTCAACTTTCATCTCTTCACCCTTACTAAGCTTTTTCTGTACCCATAATATCAACATCGCTATCACTATTATTATCAAACAACCAAAGCAAAGAATCCTGTTTGTTTTGAAGTGTATCTAAATTACTATCTCAATCTCATCCTCACTGAAAACCGATTCGTGTTTTCTGTCTTCTCATTTTCTCTAAATGCTTTAAGAACCCGTTGCTGCCCTGTGCAAGACCTAACTCAGCTTGACTTCTTCAATTCTCCTTTTTTTTTCCTACACTTACCAGCTTGTTTTGCTGCTTTTTTTCACTCTTTATTTGCAGAGGTTTCACTTGTTTGCTTGAGTACACTTCAAATGCAGACTTATATATATTCTCCTCATTTCTTCTCATCCTAATCTGTTCTCTGTTCCTTGACAAACAATATCCAAAATTCAGCTCTAAAATACACCACAGAATAGTTGTGCTGATGACCTTTTTAGCTGACAACTAGGTCTGAGCCCTATTTTCCATGCCTGAAAATCAGAACCACTGTTGCTTACACTACAAAGGCAGATACTCCAGCCACCCACAGCGATCCCTACTCTGTGTAAAGGAAGAGGTTACCTAGGACAAGGAGGCAATTTCATGTATTTCTGCAGTGAATGTAGCTCAGTGTTTCCTGGGCAGGAATCAAAGATTTCCTTGATAAAGTTCTTGCCATCTAGGCAGACTCTGTCTTCTGTCTTCTTTCTGGATTCAGCTAATCCTGTGTCACACTTTTTTTATATTTGTGTTTATCATTTTCTAAAGGTCCCTCCTGGGACATAGCAATATAGTCAAGTTTGTATTATACACCTACAAACCAACCTCAGATACTCCAAGGAATGTTCCAGGCTTTTTGTGTATTTTAAAACATTTCTTAACCTTACCCCCCCTCCCCCCCCCAATTGCTATGCAGAAAGAAAAATAAATACTAGGTGCTGAGGTGCTGCCATAGAATCATAGAACGGTTTAGGTTGGAAGGAACCTTAAAGACCATCTAGTTCCAACCCCCCTGCCACAGGCAGGGACACCTCCCACTAGACCAGGTTGCTCAAAGCCCCATCCAACTTGGTCTTAAACACCTCCAGGGATGGGGCATCCACAACTTCCCAAGGCAGCCTGTTTCAATGTCTCACCACCCTCATAGTGAAAAATTTCTTCCTGTTATCTAATCTAAATCTCCCCTCTTCCAGTTTGAAGCCCTTACCTTTCATCCTATCTCTACATGCCCTTGTAAAATGTCCCTCTCCAACTTTCTCGTTAGGCCCCCTTCAGATACTGGAAGGCCACAATAACGTCTCCCCGGAGCCTTCTCTTCTCCAGGCTGAACAACCCCAACTCTCTCATCCTGTCTTCACAGGAGAGGTGGTCCAACAGGTCCATCTTTTTAATTATGTAAATGAAGAATTTTATGGATGAGTTACGTGCAGTAATGTCTTAGGATGGGAATATCCATTGCTGGAGGGCTAATCCATTCTTTACACTGAGGCTGGTCAGTACAACCTTCATAGATATTACTTTTACTTTTCACAAGCTGCTTCTTCAAAGTGAGTATTAATAGGCATTTTCACCTGTAAGAGATGGTCTAGATAATGAAGATATGTGGCTAATTATGATGGAAGTCCAGCCACTGTGCTTAGGGTAATGCAGTGGGATTTGCTGCTTACTCTGCCTTAAGGAACATTTTAGATTCCTTTTAATTTTTAATATTACTTTTAAATCCCCTTCAAAGTTGTTTCTAATAATCTGGAAACTTTTAACTGCAACCTGCATGCTTTACCAGCTACAGATGCACATCTCCAACTGCTGAGTTGCTGTTAGAAACTAACACCAGGCTGTGTGCCTTCATTCGTCACTGTAAGCTTGTGAATGACAAGTTGTATACCCTTAGTTAATGGTGGCAGCTGAGTACCATAGTTTCTACTAAGTACAAAACCAGTGGTACTGTTCAGAGATCAAAAAACTCCAAGTTCCTGACAACCTTTGGAACCATCAAATGCAGTACGGAGCTACTCTTCTCATTTCTGTCTATCACCATCCATGCACCGGGTATATATTTCTTTCCAAGGCAAGAGAAATGACCCTAAAGCCAAAAATTCTAAGCATGGACACTGGTTCCTCAGTTCTGGATCCCAGTCAAATCAAACTGTGAAACAGTACTGCTACTTTTTGGAAATAACCCATGATGTCAGACTTCCAACATCCAAGATGGCAAAAATCTTACCAAAGAATTAATGCCATTTTACATTACATGTATTTAGACTACATGTCGTGTGAATAGTCTAAAAATATAGGGTTTGATCTAACTTTGCTTTACTACTAAGTCAAGTAAAACTCAAGACATGAACTCCTGTTTTCACCTAACAATTTGTAACAGTCACTCTTATTGTCCAGTTCTTGCGAACACCTCTGATCTTGCATACAATGTAAGCCACAAAAATGGCAAAACATACGTAGCTCACTCTTTCTCCTGTACATCACAGCTCAAACATGCTTCCCAAGGCTGGCACGTAACTATCCTCCAGTGCCAAAAATAGTGTTCTTTCTGATCAAAAGTAAGCAGAAGCAACATACCAGTTATAACATGACGTTATCACTTGAAGGCCATCTGAATGGTTCTTCTGGTGCTGTTTGTGTCTGCCCCTGCTGCCTGCGCTAGGCTTAATGCAGCCTGTGGTGAACTGGTTAAAACAAGGGGAGAATAAAACACTCGAAGGGTAGTGATACAGCAGGTGGAGCCACAGGGAATGAAATTACATCAACATACAGACTTTCTATGACTAGAATAGGAAATCTGTTCATGCAATTTATGATTTCTGTGTGAAATACTGAACTCCCTATCTGTATCACAGACACTATTTTGCATATCAGTGCTGTCTTCAGTCTCACTGCTTCTCTCCAAAACGCAATTCTAACGCTTAATGAGAGTGTCAGTAATTTATGCAGCTCTTTTTTATGCATGTAACCTCTAAACAACAGGCTGGATCACACCCCAGAAAAGTAATTTGTCAAGGAGAGGTCATTTTTGATTGCAAAACCGGCCACAAAGGTCTATGATTATGAGAGGCAACTGATCCAGGAGTCACTGCCTAGAGGTCAGGAACGACGCTGTTTTCAAGGTGTTGTCTTGTGGATGCCCCATCCCTGGAGGTGTTCAAGGCCAGGCTGGATGGGGCTTTGAGCAACCTGGTCTAGTGGGAGGTGTCCCTGCCCATGGCAGGGGGGTTGGAACTAGGTGACTTGGAGGTTGGACTAGATGACGTCCCTTCCAACTCTAACCATTCTGTGAGTCTATGATGCTGTGTTTCTGTGATCCTTCACAAGCTAGGTGGAGTGTGGGTGCTCATGGCAAGAGGATTATCTTGGTGAAGCAGGGATAACTCTGCTTTCCTGGAGTCAGGCAACACCCAGAGCCCAACAAGAGTGAAGCGCCTTGCAGTTACTTCGTTATTTGTCAAACAATTTCTCTTGGTTTGCTTGGTAGCTAAAATACTGGGGATTTCTAGACTTCTGCTCCCAGCTAATGTCTCTGACTGTCTGCGCATAGCTGTTGCATATGCCTGACTTGAGAAGCTGTTAATCTGCAGGTTGCTTTTGGGGAGCAGGTGTTTTAAGTGAAAGAAGAGTGTGAAGAAATCAGCATTGCTTCTGGGAAAAAGAAAAAAAAAAAAAGCAAGCACTGTGAGCTCCAGACTGGTGGGGTGTGCATGGGCATCAAGCAGGCCTGGACCCTGGAGCACTGCCTGAATCTAGTCCTGGGGGATTTCATCCACTTGGCAGGTTCAATGGCTGAATCCCTTGCCGCTGTGGTCACTTGAGAGGGCAAACTGACCATATTTCAAAACCTTGTATTAGCTTGCAAGATTACAAAAAGGCCATCTTTTTGTCCTGTGGGATCCTGCTTCACGGTATAAATAAAGAAAATGTCTTCTTCAATTCATTATGATCCATGGTACTGAGATACAGCAATTAAAACTAAAGAGAGTGTTGAAAAGGAAAAAAAGCAGTTCCTCCAGATTTCTCTGCTCTAATACAGATCTGCAGCTTCAGAGGCACAGGGAACCAAATAAGTAATTTGGAAACACCTTGGTTTGTAAGCACGTATGCAGGGATAGAAGTGTTAGAAAAGCCAAGAATAAATCCAAGTGCTGTATTTTGCAGAGAAATCATCTGAGCTTCCCAAATTCTCTTCTTGCTTATGTTTTAAGGGGTGCATGGACAAGGCTTCTATCGATCAGCCGTGTGCAGAAGTGTAACAGCAAATAAAATGAAAAACCCTTCTGGATAATTGTTACAGAACATGTAGGAGATTTGGGGGAAAAAATCAGAACCAGAGATGTGCCAGGGGAAAAAAATCATGATATTTAAAATGCCAGCCTCCTGTGATCCCCTCTATCGCTTATTTTGCCACTCACAGCTCCCAGCATGGACTGCTGCTGCCATCTACTGCCATCTGCACAGCCAGGAGGTAAGTTCCCCTCCTGGATCCTGGCAATGGGACTGGGGGTCAGAGGGGGCGTCGGGACATGAAATATTTTTGGACAATAAAGGAAAAACAGTTTCCAAGCAGAGAAAGGGATGGGAGAAAGCCTCATCACCAAGATTAAAAAACCAAGTATAGCTTTGTCCATTAAAGATACAATGCAAAAATTGTCCACGCTGTGATATGGGAGGCCTAAATGGAAATGCTTTTGCTCTCAAAGGGGAAGGGAAGCCCACATCTGGATCCACCTTTCTGTCATGCAGTGATCTGAACCTATTCCCAAAGCCTTAAAGGTTATTAGTGACATAGTTGACAGCCTAAGTTTAGCCCCCATTAGATGACGAAATGACCTGCACAGCAGGAAAGCTAAGGAATGAAAAAAAGCCTGGGGGTAAGTCCAAGTTTCCTAATTCATTCACCTGTGCTTCACCTGTTCTAGGGACAGAGGGCTTCAGACCCTGGTGATAGAAATCCTGCACCTGACCCCAGCTTTAAATTCCCATCAGCAAAGGCTCAGAGAACAGATTAGCCTTCAATTATTGCAGGTATTTCTAAATGAAATCCAGAAGGAAATCATACTTTCACAATGTGTATTGAAAGACAGAATATGAAAAGAATGGGAAAAAATGTTGGCAGTGGAACTATATTGTGTCTGTT
Organism: Charadrius vociferus; assembly: GCF_000708025.1. Taxonomy (NCBI): domain Eukaryota; kingdom Metazoa; phylum Chordata; class Aves; order Charadriiformes; family Charadriidae; genus Charadrius; species Charadrius vociferus. The sequence goes on from NW_009647212.1 coordinate 1,743,646, forward strand.
AGAACCCAGTAAGAGATGTGCTGGATTTCATAACCTCTGAATTTCACACCGCTCCATTACAAGTGGCAGCAAAGATCGGACCCAGACCTTCCTGATCTCTGTTCATATTTCTTCTCTGTTAATGTTATATAGCAGTCTTCATTAGCAATACCAACCTACCCAACAGTCGCAGAGGGCTGAGAAGCAAAATAAATTAGCCTTTCCCCTTCTCTGTGCAGCACTTGTTAGACTGTATCTAAGTCAGCTTAGTTTAGTAGTCTCTAACTTGACTTTATTACATGACCTGCAATGAACAGATGAATAATTTTAAGTTGATTTAGCTAAGCACAATAGTAAAGTCAGGTTTTTCTTCCTTATACCATTTATCTTCAATAGTTACACTACACTATATGGGCACTTTCTACATGGATTAAAATACAAATTCAGCCTGTATGACTAACATGCATTTCTGGTACTATGACTATGTCATATCTAAACATGTCATCGTCTTTATTCTACACAAAAATCTGTTATATAAAGAAGTACTAAAATGTCTATAGAGAGAACAAGTCTCATGAGGAGCGGCTGAGAGAACTGGAGAAGAGGAGGTTGAGGGGAGACCTTATCACTCTTTGCAACTACCTGAAAGGAGGTAGTAGCGATGTGGGGGTCAGTCTCTTCTCCCAAATAACAGGCAATGGGAAAAGAGGAAATGGCCTCAAGTTACACCAGGAGAGATTTAGATTAGATATCAGGAAAAATTTCTTCACTGACAGTGTTGTCAAGCATTGAAACAGGCTGCCCAGGGAAGCGGTTGAGTCACCATCCCTGGAACTATTTAAAAGATGGGTAGACGTGGTGTTTAGGGTTTAGTGGTGGACTTGGCAGCGTTAGGATTACGGTCGGAGTGGATCTTAAGGGTCTTTTCCAACCTAAACGATTCTATGATTCTGTAAGTTATAATAGCACTGATGCTGTGCCCCAGCAGTGTGATTGAAGCCAAAATGCTGTCCTTGTTGGCATAGCATTGAAGTATTCCCAGGATGTCACTCCCTCTTCCCTCATCTCCTCCAGGAGCCAAGCTACCAAAACATGCCCGAGAAAAAACCCTTTGTAGACCTGCCTTGCTCTACGCTTCAACAGCCAGATTCCCCCATAGATCCAATTCTCTAATGAAATAGGAACTAAAGTTTTACAGAAATGTGCTGGGCAAGAAAGAAGGCAAAACATGTGCTAGATAGTCCTGGGGTTTGTGGTGCTATTTTTCTTTCAGGCTTTCCTTCAAGACAGGAGTGTTTCCTTCTAAATCAGTTGCCTGAATGTTTCACTCTTGATATGGAAGCTGAGCTGAGTAGGTGGCCTTCCTTGAGACACTGACAAAGGGTGTTCAAACAGCAACGATTATTATGACTGGTTATCTGAGGCTCAGAGTCATTTTTTGACAGTGTTTTTTAATTTTTTTCTAGAGTCTTTGTCTCTTGCTCAGGCTTTGCTTCTCATTAGGTTCCTGATTCAGTGTGCCTCTCCTTCACTTCACAGTAGGCCAGGAGACAGTCTCCATCTAAAGCTTCTGGAGGACTACTGGTCATTACACCTCTTTTGGTCTCAATGTTTTAGAGTGTTTCAGGGAGCTGCCTGTGAAAACTTTGTTTTCCAACAGCTCGCGTCAGCAAGGAGAGCGATGTTTTAGCTTGGCCCAAACCAATGAGTTTTGGCCTTTGCTAGGAATGAAGTATAACTCAGAAGAGTTCCCAACCACGTGCTGCACAGATGCTTGTCCTCAAACAAAGCCCACAGAAGGGGTGTGGGGGTGTGACACTGCAGTCCTCTGGCAATTTGTTTCTCAGCCACACTAATGAACCACACAGACTCTGAAGCCAGAGCCAATGTTTCCTTGCAAAAGGCAGGATAAATCCAGTATAAGAGAGACTGTGTCCCAAAAGCTGTGCAATTTAAATTGTTAAGATGGAAAAAGTATTATTAGTCCCATTTACAGGTAAGAAAGGAATGCAACTTGGTCCTCTGCCTATCCTTAATAATACCCTTCCTGTATGACAGCTGTCCTGGTTTGAGGTAAAACGGAACCAAGCAAATACACATGTGCCATCCCAAAGGACTAATGCAGATGCTTAATAATGAACAAAAATATTATGTAGCAATGAGCCAACAAACAAAGATGAATCATCTACCAAATTAAAATCACCAATAGAATTAGGCATAATATTATTATACAGGATATAAATTATCTCAGATTGTATTGATGAATATTCACAGTGTTTATCCGTACAATATGTAGCAGAAAAAGCCTTTTGGACATTTCACTAGATGTTCTCCATCACTATGGAAATATCTACGTAGATTTCATTTTCTGCGCAGTTTGAGTTTTTGTCTTTGCTTGCATCTGAGATCTGAACATCAATGCACAGAAAAAAAACCCACCTTTTTTTCCCTTTTAAAATCTGGCAGATACAGTTGCAGGGAAAAAATGTGTTTTGTGCTTACGTGCTGTGCACTCTTACCCCATGTACAGCCACTAGACCATCACATCTGCCATGAGAAATGAAACAAATCAAGAGCCATTGAACTCTGTGAATTGTAAGAGCAAATCAGCAGAGGGGGATTCTCGCAGATGTTTCTGGAACTGAGACACACAGGGCAATTCAGGGTGATCAAAACCCCTTGGCTTTCCACTTCAAGACATGGTGAAAGAGAAGGTTGCTAAGCTGGACTATAATCAAAACATTCAGGGCATCAACAGAGTCACAATTTTCAAATGGGATTTTTTTTGCTCTGTGTCTGCTGTTTTATTTATCACTTATGTTTTCTGCCACTGCATTTACATGCACTTAAAAAAGAATATGGGAAACAAGAGGAAGACTACTGTGGTATAGCACAGATCTACTTCTGCCTCTCCCCTGGTATCCAGTTCTGACTTGTTCAAAGCCATCTCTAATATGAATTGGTTTCAGGAACAACGAATTTATGAATTCATAAATTCAATAAAGGTCACACTCTTCCAAGTTACTAGCGGTTTGATTATAAGGTGCACTCTGCTGCTATATCCTGACTACTTATAATGTTTCACAATGATGCCTTTCTTAGAAATAAAGGGCTATCCTCAATATATTAATTCTTAGTTACTACCAATCTTTTTGTTGCTCTTCTGCTGTATGACAGGCTTTTCATCTTATCTTATGTTATTGCTTTGAATTGCTGTGTTCAGTGAAGCACCTGCTGTGTTTCTCTCCAGAAATGGATGCAATTCATTGATGACTACAATGATCCTTTTACACACACTATAAATCAGTGTTGCTGTCTTTCAGAGTCAATAAAGACTGCCAAAACTTTGAATGCTTTCAATGCATGGTGCACTGAATGTTCAAAAAAATGTCAAAAATAGACACAAAAATGAAATAACCCACTTCCCCCCTCCCAAAATTGTGGCTTCTTCAGAGCTGAAAATGGCCATTAGCCCCGTTTGACTACTTTGCTCTGCTGCAGAAGTGATGTGGCCATAACCTGTTTACCTCTCAGCACCTATGTGAACTTGACTTTACTGTAAATACCATTCCAGAGTTCTCTAATTCTGAGAGGTATTGGCAGCCTTGCTCTTAAATTTCCTATTTATAAAAACTATTTATTTATCGTCAGTCAAAGGTTTCCTCTAATCTGCCACAGGCACAAGAGAATGAGAGGAGGGAGTGGAAACAAAAATGAAGGCAAGTGCATTGTAAGAGGTCATCCAACAAGCCTGCAACCTAGAGAAGAACAAATAGGTCTTTTAAAGGTCCAACTTTTCACCCTGCTCTCAGGACTCCCAGCAAGTGAGATGCATTCTAGATAGAACAACTGTCTCCTGAAGATAAGATACACAAAATCCCAAAATCATTAAAACTTATTCCCTATTTCTAGCCTGATTATGGATTCAGAGGAAAAAGCACACTTTGTTTCAATTACGAGAAAGATTTCCAGGAGCATTGTCGCTTCTTTTGAGACTTGCAGTTCCACTACTGACCTATGCACCCTGGGAGTTGGATCTGTGCACAAATACTTTTGCTGCAAAAAATAGTCCACTATTCCATGAGCTGAAAGAGGAATCTCATGGGTCTTCAAGCATATATCTACTTAGGTTTACAACTACTTCTGGTTCATTGATTTTAAGTGGGCTCTCTCACTGGTGGAGACAAACGCGTACTGGGAGTTTGCAGGTTCAGATCCTTATCGATCATCTTTCTTTTCTGTTGGCAATTAACATCGCTCAGACCTCCTGTCACATTAGGTTAAAAGCAGGTCACAGCTCTAAAGCTAAAAATATAAAACAGCCAACATCTAAAATGCAGCCATTAAAAATGTCAGTGACCTCTTCTTTGGCAGAGCTTTGCCTCACCTTCAGATACCTCCCAAGAGTTGGGTGAAACTGAGTAAACACTTTTTCTAAGTCACATTTGTGAAGGTATTTTGTGTGTTGGTCCCCAGTAACTTGTTATGACCGTATGTAGCATATATTGGGAGGTTATCTTATTTGACGGATACTGCAGACAGTAAGAATTCTGATGAGACTACACTAGTTTAACACAGTTGTCCAATTTAATTTGTATTTGATGCAACCATTCTCAAACATGGTGCTAATTTGTACAGAGTGTTGGACTTTAAATAAAGTTTTAAATGCTGAGGAAATTCCACTGTGTCATCCTATTTAGACTCATTAAGCAATCTTACTCTGCTATCATCTCAAGAAGCCTTGTAGAAATCATTAGATTTAGTCCAACATTACTACAGAGTGATGGGGAGCAGAATGCATTGCCATGTTGTAAAGACTGTAAATGCAAGTTTTTACACACAGATAAATGATGATAAATGTTGTATCTTATTTTCCAACATATCATCCCTCACAAAAGCAGCCAAACAAATGGAAATGGGATATGACAACATAAATAATATTCCATCTCCACTTGTCAACTTCTTCCTGCTGTCAAATCAATAACAATATTTAAATTATTTTTAAAACAGTGGCATTGTCATGTTGAAGCCTCAAAAATGTCTGCTGTGTATATCAAGCCATGTGTTTATTTTACAGGAGATGTGGAAATATTGTTAAGGTGAATACAAGGAAAGGAGAGAGTGTGCCTAGTGTGCCTTACGGTGCAGTAGACTGCAAAGTCTTTCTTCCAATAAAGCCAATAACAGCTTCAGTTCTGACCACTGTTATATCTACAATCATATTTAGTAACTCAAATAGCAGTAACATAATACAAGCTACTTGAGCAACAGGTAGGGAAGCCGGAGGGGACCACTCCTGCCAACTCAGGATCAAATCCAGGCATCCTTCTCATGAACAAAATAGCCACTGCAGTCAAAGTAAGGTCTGAGTAAACTACAGATCCTTCTTTGTGCAGCCAACTCTCTGTAAACTCTCAAAAAGTAGATCAGAAGCCTTATGATTTAGCTTGAGATCACCCATTCTTTAAATGAAGTGTTTAAATGGCTATGCTACACTAAATACATACTGACGGGGGAAACTCTCATTTCCATCTAAGTGTTGTGTTATAGTCTATGTAGGTGGATGTGATATTCATGAAGCCAAGTGGCTGAAAAACATTAAGCTAGTTTTATAACAAACCTTTTCAAAAGATTTTCCCATTCTCTGGAGCATGTCACTGCTCTCCCTCACACTTCTCTGATGGCAGTGGGAAAAAAGCTACATCGTGCATGAAGTACATTAAGTTAGCTTGTAGCACGATAGCTTCTCACACAGAAAATGCTTATTGAATATACTATTCACAACCATTAATCACATGCTGAGTCTATGCATTGAAAAATGGGAAGGGAGAGAGAAGGAAGATGGTCTGGTAGCACTGTATCTCTAATCTTTCCTCATTTTCTTAAGGGAAAAGTGGCCTGAGTGACAAAGAGCAATTGAACCTTGTTGGCTTCAGCACTTACTGGGTGGTGGGGATGAACCTGGTGTTCTGAAGAACATGCAAGACAGCCACCTTTCTGCAGTACATCTAACACCTATTCTACGGTGGCACCATGCAGTGCTAATTCAACCGTTTTTAGTTCATCTAAAATTCAGCACTTTTCCTTCCATGTTACAGTACATAAAATAGAGCTGATAGTTTCAATAATTTCCCTCCTTCACAATACAGTTTCTAATTAGGCAGGTGCAATTATATGTAGGTGTAAAAAGCAGACTGCACATTATGAAAACATCAGCATTTATCTCAGTGAAGTATACGGCTCTACAGCAGATCTTCTCTACAGGAAAGGTATCAGAGAGGTACAGAAGAGGCTGAACCTTGAACACTGTGTTCAGGTTTGGGCCCCTCACTACGAGAAAGACATTGAGATTCTGGAGCATGTCCAAAGAAGAGCAACAAAGCTGGTGAAGGGTCTAGAGGAAAAGTCTTATGAGGAGCAGCTGAGGGTACTGGGGGTTTTTAGCCTGGAGAAAAGGAGGCTCTCTACAATTACACGAAAGGAAGTTGTAGCGAGGTAGGGTGCGTCTCTTCTCCCAAATAACAGGTGGTAGGACAAGTTACACCAGGAGAGGTTTAGATTGGATATTAGGAAAAAATTCTTCACCGAAAGGGTTATCAAACACTGGAACAGTCTGCCCAGGGAAGTGGTGGAATCGTCATCCGTGGAGGTATTTAAAAGACATGTAGATGTGGTACTTAGGGACATAGTTTAGTGGTGGTTTTGGCAGTGTTAGGTTCACAGTTAGAATCGATGATCTTAAAGGACCCTTCCAACCTAGGTGATACTATGATTCTATGATTCTAAGAGAAAACCCACATAATTACCCTATTTATAGAATGTAAATATGATGGGGTTTTAAGCTGCCTGGCAGAGAAACATGAAAATTGTCAAAACCTTCTCCAGCTATTTAAGAGTCGTGTTTCTCACACTGATGGGCACCAGATGCTCCAAAGGAAGGTTGCACTCCAAGCCTAGAAGTGCTGGTGAAAGGCTGAGATCTAAAATTGTGCCAAGCTCTGAAAAGGCGTGCGCAGCATGTCACAGCAGGACAGTAACAGAACATGCAGTAATATACTTCTTTACCCATCCCTCTTCACCTCAGCCTCCATTTCAAACTGGTTGTTGGGTGTAAGCCCTGTGGAAAGCATTTCAGGAACCTTCTCTGAAACACCCAGTGAGACTGGTGGTATTTATGAAAACTTCTGGTCATTTTGTTCCTTAGATTAATATTCTTTTCTTATATATTGAGAAAATATTGCCTTCAGTGATGACCTGCTACAGTCATTTTCATGGTGTAATCGCCTGTCTGAGAAACAATTATCTCTCCTTTGAATTTCTCAGTATATTTCCCTATAAACTTTCAGATACGTTTTTCTATAGAAGTGTGATAATATTAGTAAAATTGACATTTCAGACAAGAAGAAAAATGTGCATCAGAGTGCTAAAGAGGAATGGTCTTGCTGGATATGTGCTTTTCCCAGAGATTGTTCAACAGCCTTGTATTCTACCCAAGAGATACCCAGATTCCTACACCAGCTCTTATTTCACACTTGACCTATTTTGATCTCTTTCCATTGGTGAAAACAGTAAGATGGCCTTTATTTCCTGAAGATATATTTAGGTGGGTCTCCTCCTGATTCTTTTCAGTGAAAAGGAAGGCAATTCAAATTGTGCTGGAGACCTATACTTGTGCTCTCCCACTGCACAGGTAAAAGCCCAGAATAGCGACTTTTTTTTTTTTTTTTTTTTTTAAGTGGCTGACATTTTATTCTGGTTTGAGGTCAAATTTATGACTTCCCCTTTTTCTAATGCTCCATAGCCAACTGCAGCACTTGGCAATCCAGTTGGTATTTGCTGTTTCTCACCTCAGCACCACCGTAAGTGTTCTGCAACAGAGCTTGATCTTCAAAGTGATCTGTGAGGCAGCGAGGATTCAGCCCTTTCTGCTGTAGCTGTGTTTAGGCTACAAGGAAAAAAGGAGTAGAAACTTCATTTCAATCAGCAGCTATGACTGGAAGAACCTAAAAAAGTAGATGTCATAGACTTTATAGTCGCTTTTATGATTATTATGGTACTTAAACTCCATCTATAGTGTTTTGTTCTTTAATGCTAAAAATTACCATGAGATTCCTGTTTCATTGCAAGTTAAGGGACAGTAAAGTTTACATCAAAAGTGAGCAGGCAAATTGTAGCAGGTAAAATAGGCCTGGAAGAATGCATCAGAATGCATTTAAACTGATAAATTGGAGCATTAAGATGTGTAACATAAGCGAAGTTTAGTTTCCTAATGCATACGCACACGTTCACGTGCACATGCACAGATGTATATATTATACACACAGACACACACAGACACAAGGCTGCAACTAATTTTCCAAGCTGCGAGACAAATACATGGGCAGAATCACCTCTGTCTCTAAACAGAGAGGGCCACTTTTCTTCTCATGTAAATTCACCGAAGACAGGGGAGTTACAACAGGGAGAGGTTTGACCCAGAATGTCAACAGTTTTGAGAAAGAAGAGCTTTTATTTATTATGCAATTATTCACACAGAGGGACTTGCTCTCTCTTTTAAGAGGATGTGTCATGCAGTTTGACGTCCGCTGCTTCTTTTGCAGAAGCTGCTTTCCCAGTTCGGGTGATGGCAGAACAAGCAGTGTCAGGGACATGCATATTTGATTTGTTTGTCTTTGCAGTAGGAAAATAAAGTTTGCAAGACAGCCATACCAAAGTATGTTGCATGTCCTAGGACAATGCAGAAGCCGTGATTCCTCCTGCCTGGGTGAAGAAAGATTGAGATGAACTGTGATGCATATCCCCCACACCTATCTGTTTCCTGCTCTTTTTAGATCTCGTTCCTCCCGTTTCCTTCTTTTGATAATACTTCAGTTTGTTTGGCTACCAGCAGCACATCTTCCTCCTACTGCATGTCTAAAACTCAGTAAAATAGGACCAAGGAGTCCTTTCTGGCACCAAGGCAAGTAGTTCAGGCTGGCTTGTGTACCCTTGGTTTAGAACTGCCTTCCCTCAAAACATGCTGGCCATATTCATGCTGCGCAGCACTTCCCTCAGGGTCTCCTTTCAGCTGTATATGATTTCTTTACGGCCCCACAACATAATTACAATCGTTTTGTGCTTTCCTTACAGTTAAGATCCAAAGAGCAAACACACAATTACATAGTGAGGATGGCTGGGTAGAATAAATGCTTTAGTTTCTTCTTTGGCCCTCATTTATTTAACACCATGCACATAATGATTTTGACTGTCACCATTCCTACTATCTTAGGTAGCTTTCTGGAGCAGATTTACTATGGTCCCTATACCATTTTGTGTCCAAGATGGCAGCACAGCTGCCTCTAGCCAGTAGTTACTGGAAACCTTCTACTGGATTTCCTTTCCTCAAATATAGAAGTCATTCCACAGAGAATTATTACTACTGCCTCTCCTTCTTCCTTCAAGCCAAGTACATTACCTTGCTTATACACCTCAGTCCAAGAGCTTGCCGCACCTAGTCCTAGACATTCAGCCAAATACACAAGTCACCCTCAGGTCCTCTGTGCTCAAAGGCAAGAGATGGTGAGATTCCCCTAAGCCAAGTCATCTCAGAACTTCAATATTTTCTGTAGGTATCTGCATTTTTCTTCTAACAATATGGATGCCAAAAGCAATCTTATTTGAGCATACTAGTTAATATTTAAAGCTAGGAGAAAAGGCAGCCCCTAGAAGAAATAAACAGACTCCCACCATGTCTCTCAGTACAGGTCTTAAAGGTAGATATTCAGTGATGCTGGATCTCTCCATCAGCGAATCATTTCCCCAGGACCAAAATCCAGGCCCCATATAGAGTTCCAAAGCAAACTCTTCCTACATCTCTTGGCAGCTAGTTTCTATAGCAACAACCTCAGGTTCCCTGTCATCACTCAGCGTATTTATTATTCACCTTATAAATCAGATATTTAGAGGTAAGTATGAACTCCAGAATCTCAAGAAGCTGCCAACAAATACAAATTCAGAGATCAAATGCTCAGTGGGAGCAAATTCCCCTATAAGCACTGTGTTTCTTGATAGATACCACCCCTACTTTGCTCTCTTTCAAAGAATGCAGTTATCTAACAAACAGCAAAATGCAGGACATACACAGGCTACAGACATTCCAAGCAGAGATTCATTGTCTTGATATCTCTAAGGACCATTACTGTGCCTCTTGTGCATTGTCACTAAGCAAAGCTCATGGTGGTTTCCAGTCTAAAGAGGTGGTATGGGGACTCACTCAAAAATGAAATCATGAAGACAGTCATTGAAGTCCTGGGGACAACATTGCTGAGTTCCTCATCAGTACTCAAGAAAAGGTAGCACAAGGTAGTCTCTAGGAAAATCTAATCTAACCTTCACAAGAAAATTATGTTGTCTTGGAGTTTAATCAGTATGTTAGAAATTTCATGCAAATTGACTAACCACTAAATTCACAGTTACTGTAAGTGTTACAAAACTCTGTCTTCACCTTGTAAGCTGAGATACAACAAAAAGATGATTTACAAGCTGGACAGTCAGTGTATCAGCATAGATAGAGTAAATAAGAGAGATCTTTGAGAGTAAACAAGAGAGATCTTTGGTTTTGTGTATATGTGAGCTTCCTCCTACAAGGTGGGGTACTTCTGATTGTGTCTGCCTATGGGCCGAAAAAGGGCTTTTATCTTTATGTGGTAAGAATCTTAAATAGCAGTAATTCTCAGTCTTCAAACTCAGGGACAGTATGGTGCCAACTGCTAGATGAGGTTAGGAAGAAATTGCTTGCAGAAGTGTTGTGACGAACTGATTTATTCTCCTGTAGTGTCTATGGAATATATACCACACAAATTATTGGTCTGTATTGTCAGTTCCAAACTTCCAACACAGTATCTTACATAGTCCTTTAAACTGTCTGCGGCATAGATCAATCTGACCACAGTGACACATACCAATCACTGTGGTCACCGATAAAGCAAAGACAAAGAAAACAACTGAATAAAAAAATAAGTTATCATTGTGTGGTGACTGGATCCAGACAATGGCAATGCCTTAAATAAACTGTCCATATGGAGTATTTTAGGTCTGATTCCAGAGCATTTCTGTGTGCCAATCTTATAAAAGGGGACCAAAAAAAAGCCTGGAACACATAACTATTCACCACGATCAAACTCATTTAAAATGCATCTCATAATTAAGGATTTTGAAAGAAAAAGAGATAGATTTTGTCCAATGAATTATTAAAGCATAATGGGGTCCCCTAGGTCCCAATTAGGAAACTGATTAAAAAATGTTTGAGTTTAAAAAGCTGCAGGTAGGGAGTTCTGCTCTCAGCTGCCTCGAATTAGCATATTGATGGCACCACTGCTCTAGCTGGAAGGAAAAGCAGAGACCCAGCACACGTTTTGCCAGGCCAGCACAGCGCGTTCTGAGCACTCCTGCCTCAATCCAAGGCAAGAATTACACAGCCAGGCCTGACCAGCCACAGCAAAAAGAAGTTACGGCACAGAAATGTACCGGGCAAAGTATTTGCTGGTAGTGGTATTGGGGGAAAAGGCATTGTGATTGGAACAATATGGAAAAAGAGCAAATGCTAAAACAAGACAAAACCCAGGAGGTTTCTGGCTTGGATGTGGCAGGACGTTAATCTATGGCCTTGAACCGAAACGGAGCTATGGCCTCAGTTTCAACATATGGTGAGGTTCTGGCACAAAATCAGAAAGTTTTATTAGAATGGCCCTTAAATCTGGGTTAATTTCTGTCCTCTTGAAAATTTCGGAGTACCAGTCACAGTTGGTTTCAAACTGGAGCCCACAACAAGGTGGTTCGTTGGATATTACTTTCATTTTCTGTTCAGAGCTCTTAAACATCAAGCTGATGCTGGTATAGTGCCTAGCCACACTTTCATCCTGGAAGTAAGTTATCAGATCTCTCAGGCACTTACTGCACCCTACAAGTCTTCGTCAGCGCTGTGGACCCTGTCAACAGGTGCAAAGGGAATTTCCTACCACACCTGCCCAGCCTGCCTTTCTGTCTGTCTCTGCCCCACCTAACACAGCTTCCCTCACCCAGAAGCAAAGGGGAGATTCTTAAGGCACCTTTGTAGCAGCTATTAGGGAAATCGCTTAAATAAGATGCTCAGGAGATGCCGTATGAAGTCCGGTCTTGGTGAGTTAAGGGAAAGCAGCAGGAGGGATGGTTCTGATAGGCTGTGAGAAGAGCTCAGAATTGATAAGCTGGTGAACCTTATGGAAACTTGCACGCTGATGACTATTACATGAGAAGAAGGTGAAAGTGACTCATGTTTTGGTGGAAATGGGGTATTTTTTGGTAAAGAATATCACTTTTGCTTCAGGCAGATCATTTGGCAGGAGACATTGGAAGGTTCACACATCATCAAGGATTACTCTGGTAGATAAGGTTTAAGCAGTCATGCAAATGTGCCGAGATCTCTGGTGATGGAGTTGAGAGGAAAATAATTGGGTTTTATGGCTTTTTTAGTATCTTGCAGCATTGCTAATAAAAACAATAGCACTGAGGTACTACCTTGGCATTTTGTTTATCGTGGATAACTATGCAGTCTTTAGGCTTCTGATGGCAGCCCACTGCAGAAGCACGTGTCCAAGCGTGGAGGGAATCTTCCTTGGTTTTCAGCTCAAGGACTCCCTGCTGGCTTCTCGGGTTATCACAGCTCACTCTCACTTGCATGGTTTTCCTGCAAGAAGATATTTTTCAGTTTTTGAAATGGCTCTTCTCCCAAAAAGGCTGCATGAAGAAAAAGAATGAAAATGCAAAAGCCAAGAAAGTCGTGGTTATAGGTCCCACAGCACCTGTAACTCGGCTCTCCTCACCACGCACAGTATATTGTAATATTGAATTTGCTGCTAAACTGATGCCTTGACTGCACTGTATGCACAGTACATTATGATGTTTTTGACTAGTCAGCTTGTTATAGTCTGTTATATTCTAGAGGGCAGATTTACATCTACTTACCAAACTTTGTTAGTCTCCTGGCCCCATTCTGGTCTCCTTCGTGACCTCTGTCATAGGTACTGGACTAGACTCTTATGGGAAAGAGGATTTTGATAGTGCAAGGATGGAAGAATGGCCTAATGCTTCCCATCTGCACAGCCCTGTACAGAACTGTGCCAGGGAATGGCTGTGGGAGAGAGGACACATGCTCAGGAAAGAAGATGTAATAAGTCACTCAGCTCTGAACACATCGAGCTCACACTGTGCAGCCGGTACTGCTGGTTTGGTGTAGCACAGTCATAGGAACAGCAGTCTCTGATAGTTCTCAGCCTTATTAATCCCAGTCCTCAGTGAAGGTTTTTGAACCACCTTCTCAGAGACTCTTTAGTTCCTCCTCTGAGGAACTAACCAACACCACAGCTAAGTCAGTACTTCTCACCTGCTGCTGCTTTTGAGAAATGTTCTTCCCATTTCCTCGAGCAGGGTATACCTCTGCCTAGAAACAACATTGTGTCTTTGTGAAACACTTGGCTAAGACTGTAAAACTACTAAATACCACACTGCATGTGGGCTGAAACAAAGCTGTTTTCTGGAGAATTATGATCATGAAACCCTAGGTTTGCAGATGCACACTCAACAGTTTTCAGAGACTACACATCCACGCTTTCTTTGGAAATGCCACCTAAAAATGTCAAGTGATGCCAACAACTTAAATCCAGACTCTGAAAGACTCTGTGTGTATGTGAGCTGCCCTTTGTGCACGTCGGAGAAATGAGTGCACAAGTTCTTTTTTCACATCCTGTCCTCCAAGGGCACTCAAAGACCTATTGCCTTGTATCTCTGAGTGTAAGATGAAAAAAAAGACGCAGTGTTGCCTGCTGTGCTGAAGACAACAAAAGTAACACAAGAGACCCTTCACACAGCAGTGAATGTTCAAGAAGAGCCTCTGCGAAGAGAAACAATTCTTTGTGGAAATCTCTGGAGTGTTGCTCAGTTCTAAAATTGGATATATATTCTGATGAAGATATGTACAAACAAAACAGCCATCCTGGTCAGACAAAAGGTTAGTCTAACTCAATATTGTGTCTCCGGGGACACTGTAAATGCATAGTGAGAAGTATGAAACTAGGGCAAGCACATAGCAATACTTTCCTAAATACTCTCTCATGCTCCAAATATTTGTAGCTTTAAAACTGAGCCTTTAAAATATGCAATCCTTCCCTCAAGAGGAACTCAGGTCATGAAAGGAGAATGAAAAGAAAGCAGTTGCTAAGAGTGGATGCACACATTGCCACAGCAACATCAGTTGAGCTCTTGAATCTGTGCACAGGGGAGTTGCTGTTTTGAGACAGGAGAGGATGTGCTCTCATGCTAACCTTGTAGAGACCCTTGTGGTTAGACAGGCCAACAACAACTCTTGACTACTTCCTTTAGACCTATGAAGTCACCTAAATTCATAACTTTTTCTTTTATAGATCAACCATTGGAGTTAGGCAAAGAATACTTTTCTTCTCAAATGCTCTATATTCACCTGTATCTTGTTATTTTTAATAAAATGCATTCATGTCTTAGGTGTATTTAGCTTCATTGCATTAAAAATTAAGATTCTGCTGACTTCTTAAAACTTTGCATTTATGATGCAAATCAAGTAGCCATCTCAAAAAAATTAGTTATTTTATATATATTTGGGGAATGGGAAACAAAATTATGATTTGACGGTCTTAGCTGTCAGTTCTTTTGATGTTCATAAATTGCAAGAATTCCATTACAATAAGGGGTTTCTGTGAAGTTTAGTAAGTAAAGTAGAGGCATACACACAGTTATGCAATTAAATAAGCGCACAGATCAATGCCCATTTATTTTAGCAACTTTGTGTAAGATCCAAAAGGGAAAATAAACACAGGTCAATGGGGAAGCAGAAGAAATCAGTGTGTTCAATCATCTCTTTACAGCTGCTTAAAAACAGTTCTAGAAAAAAAATCCTAAGGATGAAAAGCTGACATTTTCCTATGTTACATCACTCAAATTTATATTTCATTTATCCTAAATGGACTAGAATATCTGGAGTGCGCATGGCATATCTAGTGGCAGCTGGGTTATCAGACAATTAGGACTCCAGTTTGTGATGTTTCTAGAACCCCGAACAAGTGGTTTGCACTAATCTTAAGTACTCTGACTCTGCTTTTCTAGCAGTAAAGAGAGTTAGTACCAAGTGCTATTATTAGTAATTTACCATCCTAAAGCAGCTAGTGCTTCTAAAATCACCTGAGAGGGCATACAGAAATCCACGTGCTGAAGCATTGCTGTGATACTGACTCAGAGGGGGAACAACCCACACCCTGCTAAACTCCTGTGTTAATCCACCTAGCACCCTACGGGGCGGCCCACAGACCTAACACAGAGAGAAATCAGTGTGCATGTCCCCCTGTTGCTGTATTCAAGGTAAAATGTCTGAGATTTGAGGAAGCTGAAGAACTACATTAACAGACAGAATTTCCCTGGGCTGATTTCTAAACAGTCTCATGGTGACCCCTATGGGGCCCTACGAAATGCTCCAAGCAGAGCTCCAGAAAAGGCAATCAGTCGCTCTACCTGAATGAGGACACAGAGGAAGAATATGCATATGTAGTATGTATCTACCTTGCACGAGGTAGACTGGGGCCATTAAAGCCCCTTCTTGGAGACAGTCTATGTGTATCGATTTACTATTGCGGCTTACTTCCTTTGCATAAGCATTGTTTATCTTGCAAGACTACCCTGGGGAGGAGCAAACTACTCTGGCCACAGACCTGTAATTTAACTGGGTTTCTTAAGACTGGCCAGAGGAGCAAGTCAGGCAATTAATGGGATTCAGCTAGACATCCCTGGTCTCCTTAGCTCAGTGCAGACGTGCCCTCAGTACATGTAAACACAGAAAGAGTGTTTCTCCCTCACAACCTGTCTTTCACCAGATCTATTATATGCCATTTCATACATTGCTATCTAGAAAACTATAGATTCTTAACACTGGGAAGTAAGAACTACATTTTGGTTCTGTGTTTACATCTAATACAATGGAGCAATTAGTACTCTACAACAGTCTAATTGTTTCTCAAGCCACTGCTTCAAGCTGTTCCAACTTCATTTTTGCCAGCCAGTTCTCCTGCCTTCTGTAGTCTGCTTAAGATGCATGTTTACTCTGAGCCAAATCACCTGATATGGGAAGAATCTGGTCCCTGCCCAGATGCAATGAATTGGCTGCTACTGTCAAGTTATTCAAAATTTTGCAATGGCAGCACTGCTCCTAGCAGCTTGTTTTATTAGTTCCCAATTTGTATTAATTCCATATGCTGCAGTGTATTAATATCTCTCTTCCCTCTTGCCTGTAGAAATAAAAAATGTGATTTATCAGCAGCCTCTTTATACTGCCAGCATATAATTGCACGTGGGTTAATTGTTAAAGTTCTGAGGGAGCTATACTAAGGGATCAATCCTTTTATTGCTGTAGTAATGAGCTTCTAATGGTTGGCTGGTTAGACCTCCTGGCCTTCCAGGGAGGCAAGCTTCAGCCATCCCCCTTCTGTCTGCCCATTAATCATTGGTCTCCCATAACAGTATATCAAGGGCAACAGAACTGCACTACTGAAAATAGGGAGCAAAAAATGAGACTCATTGCATCTCATTATCTCCATTAATATATAAATAGAATAACAGTGCAGATAGTTTCCTCACATAGTTTGAAAAGAAGCCCTGGATGGCTCCTGGCCATGGTAAAACACATCAGGCTTGCCTTCTCTGGGTCACTGATTCACATCCTGGCCAGAATAATAGTGACCTACAGCCATTACCAACTGGTGGTGTGTTTAAAGCCTCACACTCTGGGGAATCAGCCTGGCATTGCTGACAGTTGTGACGCTCGTAGCTGGACACTGGAGACCAATGGCGGGTTCCTTCTGCAGGCCAGAGAGCAAACCTGCCAATTCAACTGCACTCCCAAGCTTGGAAAAAACTGAATGAAATTTGGTGCTGAAAGGAATGTTTTGTGTGTGAAGAAAAATGTCAAGAAAGGAAGGGAGGAGATGAGGCTGGTCTGTTCAGGTAATAGAGCTTAATGTCCATTACCTCTGTTGCTTGGGATAGACCATGGATGGGATTGTTGTCCCATATGGTTTGTCCAGTCCTATATTACCAACCCAATGACCTGAGAGATTAGCTACAGATACCTCTTTGGGACTTAATTTTGTATTGCTAGAAAGACTTAGGCTTACCTAAAATGTTCTACCGCAT
>NW_009647212.1:1760864-1867078 GCF_000708025.1 Charadrius vociferus
GCTGAAGGGATAACACACATGACTCCACTTATTTAACTGGGCGTAAGTTGCTATAAAAATGGTTCCTCTTCAGAGTATAAAGTATTTTATGTTTGGCACTGAGGACGCTGTCTATCCAGGCTGATCCCCAGTCCTAAGTCAGCTGAAGAGCCATCTTCTCTCCCTGCTATAAGCCAATGACTTGTGGAGAAAACAGACTCCAACCTGGGGCTTATGACTCAAGTGCCCGGCCATGTTTGGTGAAAACATCATCTTTTACAAGAGCTGTAGTCTTTTTTCCTGGAGATTTTAGACCTCATTTTCATGACAGTACCTTTTCTCAGTACCCGCCAGCAGGACAGCATAAAAGGTTTCACATATTGCCAAGTGATTGATTTGTGGAGTCAGTAAAATGGAGCGTTATTGAGTGAGCTACTTCCTCAAGCCTCTGGGTAGGGCAGGAAATAAAGCAGATGGACACACACTGCTGACAAACCAACAACTGTGCTGCACAGTTGCATACTGTGTCCCAAGGAAAGTGCACCATATACTCCATCCAGGATGTTACCTAGCAATTAAATGCTTCCTCACTGAGCCATTGACTGTGAGGTTAGGATTCTGCAATTCAGCTCCTTTTCAGGCAACTTGCGTATTTTCCGTAGTAGGAATTCCACAATCGGAACCTCTATATCATCTTGCAGGCAATAGCGGCACTGGATTAGCAGGAGGTTACACACAAGTCTGTTATGTTCTGTCAAAAAACACAGGCCAGGCTAAATAACACAAGGCTTACTGCACATAAACTAAATGATACCATCACATCTTGTATCACAGATTATTTCGACTAAAACACAAAGATCCAGATGATAACAACTGATGAGTGCAGTGTGTTTGAGGACCCGGTATTGAGGGAAGGAAGCAGCGATTTGGCTGTTCAGTAGGTAGAAGCAACATCTCATTTCCTGGCAGTTACCTCGTGATCTAACATGCAACCCACGTAGATGTCCTTCAAAGAGGAGGACCCAAAAAAGATTTTTACAGCCTACTTTTTTGAAATGAGTTCCCATCACCGAAAGCAAAGACTGTTCTAAATACTGCTGAGTAGGAAAGAGTCAGAAAAAAAGACAGTGATTACAAAAATCAAATAGTTCCTTCTAAAGAGCTACATTTAGAGAAGCTAAACTGAAGTTAAATTGCCAGTCTTATGTGCTCAAATTGAATTCTTGGTGCCACCTCCACACATTTGCCCTTGCACCTGACATGCTTCCCCCAGCCTCCTCCCCATCCCCCAAATTCTACACAGTTACAAACAGCCAAATAACTTACACAGGAGAAGGCAGATCACACTTGTCACAACTTTTTTCAGCATTGCCCTCACCGCCAATGGAGTCTTAGACAGCTATTCTCAGCCCAGTCCCTGGGATTCTTCCTCAGACAGGGAGGGCCGCAAAGACATCCTCCAGCTGGAGCCTGTGAAGAAATGTAAAGACAAGGTGTCATCAGGACAGTCAGTGATGGCACTGCACTGCGATCTGCTGGCTTCAGTGGCTCAATTTTGGATGCAAAAGTACAAGAGCCTTAACATCCTAAGAAGATACAGGAACTTTGTGATCTGTCTCTCCATGAAACAAAGAGAGCAGAGAACAGTTCTGAAATATACATTTACTTCTAGTTTGTGCATCCATAGTTTAAATTTCTTTGGCAATGGGCAAAACGTTTTCCTTTAATTTTGGTGTGCAGAGAAAAGTAAATGATACAGAAAGAAAATCAGAAAAACGTGGGTTTTCATTTCGCTTTCGTTCTCTCACCTGGGAGCAGCAGTAGGCAGACACTTCTGCCAGCGTTACTGCTTTCAACAGTAGACTACTGCTTTTAGTGGTAATACGCTGTTCACCTATTGCAGCAATCTGCCGGCTTTCCTGACAAATGGCCACGGCGCTTACGCTAGACTCCGGGCTCATTGCTCTTGCAATGAAGAGTCAGTCTATCCAGGCAATATATGGCCTGTCTGCCAGGGCACGGATAGTCCAGCATGTCTGGAGCAGGTGAGACTGAGTACACAGATGAGAGCTTCTACTCAAATACTGCTTTCCCCAGTGGAGATACAGACAGCACTGAGGACACAGATTCTGAAGAATATATCTTTGACTTTTTCACAGATTATGTGTTGGGGCTCTTATGCTTTCCTCTGCACTTCTGGAAGAAGCCACGCTCATGATCACCTCAGCACTGCATCACCTGTACCCTGGGGGTTTTAAATAGACACTCAGACATTCAGGGACTACACTGAGGGGGGCATAGGGTTGAATTCCCAGTAATCTTTCTTATTATCCAGTCGCAACCAGAAAAACAAGAATATTTATTTAAACAGAAATGTAAGACTTTTGCACTGTGGTAGACAAGATTAATAAACATTTTTTTGCTTGAATCTTTTGATACCCTTTATCATTCAAAGGAGAACTGGTAAAATGCAAAGTTTTTCTTTTTATACTTTGAATGATCAGTAGTGAGAAAAATCTTTTTGCAAGGGCAAACCAATTTAATATTTTAAGATAAATGCAGACAGAAACATCTGAAAGATTAATTCATAAAAAGATTCTTCTGTTCTTATTTATGTGCTTCCTTAATCTGCATAGAGTTGAGTTCTTGGGTTCCCGTCTTCTGTGGCAGAACAGGCATAGAATCCACCACCCTCCACCACCCTCAGTAATGGGACACACACGGCTAATGAACCCCTCCGCTAACGAACCACATTTTGGAAACTGACACAAAGTTAACCTAGTTAGAATTATCCATGACCCAATCCTGGAACAAATTCTACCCTTGTCCTTTGCTCCAATGCAAAAAGCACATAAAGTGAAAACTACACCAGATGGGAACCGATGTACAATGTTTTGCATTATTATTGCTGGCAGTGGTATAACAGAGAATTATGCTCTAATTTTCTAATTTGGTGGCATTTTATGGCCAGTTTGCCCAAATTTAAGCAGCTACGGGAAAGGCAGCAACCAATCAAAGCCCCGTCATCCAGAGGGCACTCTGTCTTTGGCTGTCAGCCATACAAATGCATAGGATCTGCTCCAACGTCTCTCTTTCAGGAGCCTGAGCGATAGCCCATTAAGGAACCCAGGTGCTACGTCTGAAATGGCAAGAAGAGCGATGGAAGCTCCTGCCAGCCCTGAGCTACGGAGAGCAGAGCCAGTCTGAAGGCAATGAAGTGCACTGTCAGTGGAAGCTGAGAGTTGAATAAACAAGTCCTGTTCCATCAGACTTTGCTTCTTAAAGCCTGTTACTTATTGTCTAGTAAATTGGAAGTCATCAGGATTAACAAGTTTCTGAGTCAGGCCATGGGAACAGCTGGACACCACGTGTAAAGTGCTGCAGTTTAGAAAGCAACATCTAAGCCCTTATTTGATCTAGTAAATTAAAGACTCACACTCACCTTCACAGCTCTCGCTACCCGTCACTTTAGGACAGCCACCCCCACCCCTGCCCTCCCATTTTCAAATAGGTAGAGGTGTATCTTAAAACAATTAGCAATTAATACAGTTGGCATGCAGTGGAAGCACCAGAAAAATTAGTGTCATCGATCATCTTTCAATACCAACTGCAATATCAAATAGAAATCTCATCTCCACATTATGATGCAGCTCAGAAACTGAACTAGTATTGCTATTAACTGAGATAAAACCCAGTTTACAGGATTTCAACCTTATTTGAAATTCAGTTTATTAAACGCATCTCACATTAAGCCAGTTTCATTATTTAAACAACATCATGCAATAAAAATACCTCAAGATTAAACTTACCATTTAAGTGATTTAGCTGTAAGTCACAAGGAGAATGGTCTCACATATCTCTTCCAAGCACAGATTAAAATACCATTCCACAACCTGGCATGATTTGCACTCTCTACTTGAGAGGAGTCTGGTCCTCGTATATTAGGGATACATTTCAAACTAGGACTAAGCATCCTTACATGGAAGATGCTCTGTGTTAGCAACAATTCTCCTCTTGCATATAGGCACAACTCTGTTGAAGCTGCACCCACTGAAGAGGAGAACCTGACGCAGGTAGTACAGACCTGTCATCATCCCGACCTCGACTAACAGGGGAGTTACAGGTCAGAAAGTAGATGTACTGACAATATTAGGCTGATGGGTCTGGAGATGATGCACGTGGAAGCATTGTTCGCTCTCTTTTCTAATAGAAGAACAAGGAGAAATCAAAGGAAAATAGCAGGCTGCAGGTACAAAAGAAACAGTAGGAGATTTCTCCTCACATAGTTAAGCTGTTGAACTCACTGTCACAGGGCATGGCAGCTGCTATGTGTTTACAAGGACTCAGAAGGCAATTGGACTAAATCCCAGAATAAAAATCCATCATGATTTAATAAGTACAAAGATACTACCTCCAGCTGATGAGGTCCTTGAGCCACATATCATTGGATGCTGGAACAGTGCACTGGGGACTTATTACTACAGGCTTAACCCAGTTCTTATAGTCATCCCCAGGCACCCACAGCTGGCCAGTACAGGCGTTTTATGTTCTTATCCAAGTACCAAAGGGATATGCACCCTATAAAAACTTGGGTAAATAGGATGAAAAAAAAAACCAACCACAGAAATGACTGTTGGATAGGAATAAGGAAAATTACCAGAGCTTCATGCTGAGAACCCATGCCTTTTGGGATTAGGTACGTATGGTTATATAATAAGTCAAATTCTCTCTGAATCTTAGGAGTCCTTTAATTTTCAGGAGCATCAAATTCATTCATATATCCTAGAATATTAATTTTAAAACAGAGGTCAAGTATGTACTAACTATTTCACTGTTCTACAGAGGAGAAGCAGAAATATTGTTACTGGCAACGGAAGAAAGGATTGTTCAAGTGTAATATTTCTTTGCCCAAGAGAAGGTTGAACTGACCTGTGGTTTCCTTGCACTCAGAACCACTCATCTTTCATCTGTGTAGTCCAGTGCCAAGATAATGTTACTACTAAGAACAACAGCAACCAAGTTGCTCAAAGGACTTATACCCATTTGTGAATTTTTACTTTTTCCATCTTCCAAGGGTGAAGAAACAACTCCATCCAAATTAAAAAGGCAGGCACAGAGTCAGTCGACAGGCAAGTGAGTTTTCATACACAGTTAATTGTTGTGTCAAGGTTTCAAGAAAATGATGCATTACAAAATGTTTTAAAACAGCATGTTGAATTTGCACGTGATCTTCAGGCATCTTCTAAGCCTAGGTGAAAAGTATTCTGGCTGGACACGCTAACAAAATATGATGTAAGCATTTATAGGGAAAAAAACCCAACCAACCAAGTGAAGCAATGAGAAACAGGTAGACATTTTCCTTCCCGCACTATTTAGTAAGCACTTATTAATCTTTAACACCTCTGCAAAACAGAGACTACAAGAGATGATATTACGCTTCAATAACTTCAAATAACAAAAGCTAGTCTATCCAAGGCTCAAACATTTTGGTCTGAGACATCCATATTCCCAACTGAGCCCCAGAAGCTTCCCAGAACGTGGTCCTGAACATTTTCTCAGGGGTCATTAAGCCAGCCCCTACCAGAAGTATGAATACAGGTCAGTAACACCCACACTGTGAGCCTGCATCCCCTCAGGGATCACATGCGAGCGAGGACACCTTCCTGCAACACCCGAAGCAGTGCTATCCCCATCTTTCCCCAAATCTGTAACCACCAGCCTGAAGCTCAGTTACCAGCAGGTCCCAGGCAGGGCTGGCCAGCCATACGTTCTGAGTGGGTTCTCAGAGTGTGTGGGAGAACCCACAGTCCACTGCTGCAGATGTTGAAAAGGCGGCGTGTCAAGGGAGCATGAGTGGAAAACATAAAGGGTCAACATAAAGGATCTCATACCGAACCATGAAATGTCCAATGTCTGTGGATTAATGCCACAGAACAGCACCTCTCCTGGCAATGATGTCTTGCACAATGCCAACCACAGAGTCACCATGTCAACCTCTTACCTCGCAGGAAGTGTCTGGATTTAGGGGAACGGAGGAATCAGATGTATACATCTTGCTCGAACAAGATGATAACAAACAGGCTAATACAACAGGAAGACACATATAGGGAAATGGGATTTTAATACTTGTCTCCCTGTTTAGCTGGAGGGAATAAAATATGCAAATGAACGACAGGACCTTAAGACATTACTAATGTCCTTCCTGTGAGCAGAATATTTAATTGCATGCATGCTCCTCTGAACGCTTACTCCTTCCAAAGGGGAACACAGGCCATTTTGGAGTGAGGATGTTGGGAGTAAGAGCTTCAGACAGATTTCATCGTTAATCTTAGATGCGTGCAGCCACTCTAGCCTTGAACGCGTGGTCTCGGCTTGCTTCAGTGCCCATGCATTAGGAAAGAACAACATGCACACACACGCACAAAGGAAGTTAACTGTGAAGGGGAAGATTATTTGCAATGCTGGAGTGGTTCACTGAAAAGAGAAGAAACAACCCTGTGACTGCATGTAAAAGGAGGAAGGGTTGGGATGAACATAGCAAGAGGCCACCAAACCACTTATGCTAATATTTTGCTTTAATTTTCCCCCAGTTGTTTCTAAATTACTGAAAGAAAATCAAATTTTAATAGCCAGGGTAAGGCTGCTAGAATACCACAATATTTAGTGACCCTAGAGGCAGGAGAGAGGAACCAGCAATAGCTGATTTGCATTTTGTTTTGTTTTGTTTTTTAAAGGAGAAAAATACCCATATATATATATATATATAATTCGTTCACCCAATCAATACTGAGGGCTTTGTGTCCTTTTGCTGTCATCAGATATGATACTGCAGACTACCACTGAACGACACTCTCAGATGCTGACCCCAGATGGGGCATTTTTACTCACTAACACAATGGGAGACAAAACTGCGTTTACTGCAACCTTTAAATTCCACTGCCAAATTAATTTTATTCTATGTCTCAGCCACATCCCCATCTCATCTAGCGCAGACATCCAATGTCACTTACAGATTAACATATTTATTGGTATATAATTTGTAGGTGCTTATCTTCAGCACTGAGTCCAGGATTTGGGGCACGATACCAGCACTGATCACTAACTGAACTTCTGGTTCTGTTCTACTCTTGGGCTTTACACATATTTCTACCCCCCTCTCAGCAGGCTATAGGTTGACGCAGCACTGTGCTGCACTCAGCTTCTTTTGGAAAAAGCATCAGGTCAGAGTTCAGCCACAGGCAGGGCACTAAGAGAGACATTAAAGCAATGGATGCCAGAAGGCAGAAAATGGTAAAGAGCACTGCAAAACCACTGGGCTCTGAAACAGCTTGACAAAACGCCATATTGTGGTGGCAAAGCAATTACAGAGTTCACAGTCTTCCCTACCAAGAGAAATAGGTCGGTTTTCACTTCTCCAACCTAGTGTTTCAGGCTCTCTGCGGAATCAAGCAGGATTAAATTGATTTCCACTTTGCTCACTTGCAGATGTACAATTAGTAAGTAATAGAAATGTAACTGCATTAAGAAAATCTGATACTAAAGTATGGATGTGTGACAAAAGGTAAATTCTGTGGCTAGAGAACAGAAGGCCATTACGATAAATTAATTTACTGTTTAAACAGCCTTGTGGCAGGTCCTACTTTTTCAGATGGGAAACTGGATCACAGAGTTAAAGAACTTAAAGAGCAAAGTTCCACCTTTTTCCCTCTGAGGCCTCTACTTTTCTTTTTAAAACTTTCAGTCCTGTTTTGCCCTCTCTAATAGAAGAGCCCATGCCGTAACCCTTCGGGGCAGGACATGCCAGGCTCAGGTCTGCTTCCAGTCACGGATTCTTTTAAAGATAAACGGATAGAGCTTAGCAGGTCAGCAGAGTAGGCTGGCGAGGAGTAGAAGGCACTGTTATCCATGTCAAAGAGCAACTTAAAACCATCCTTAGCTTAATCTAGCAGAAATCTTCCATGTTGAGGAAAAGCATTCAGGAGAGGGACTACCAGTGCCACCGTGAGGTTTGGTCCTGCATTCGTTCATTGCTAAGGCACAGAGGCATGCACAGAGGGACTCGCACTGCACATGCAGCTTATCTTGCTTTCCTTGCAAATACTGAATTTATGACAAAAATATAGGGAGGGGACAGAGAAACATAATATCTGTGAACAGCATTAAGGGAGTCTCCACAGGAAATGCAAACTATGTCTGCATCTTTTTGAACATGAAACATATTTTCCCTGTATGCTTCATTCAGTAGAAAAAATCCCAGACATTTTAGTGAATGACTGGATTTTCTATCTGGGCTTATCAAGGAAAGGCATTAATCTATTTTCATACCAGTACTAACAATTAGCTCTTAATGAGTGTTTTTCACAAGAAAAGACAGAAATAACCTGGTTTAAACTAAGGTGATTTCTGTACCTACTCCAGCACAAGGCCCCTGTGCAACATCAGCAACACATGTCAAGTGCTTGAGAAAAGGTTTGCCTGTGACCTGCAGCAGGGACACAGATAAATAGCAGATTTCAGAGTTCAGCTAGAGGTGGCATCACCTCCAATCCTTGCTTTGCCAGTACATTTCATCAAAGGCCTGCAATGAAAAAGCACCCACTTACAATCCAAAAAGGGAACTGTCATTTTTCAGCCAAAGATCTAACAGCACTTGACAAACCCGAAGGGTTTGACCGTTGTAATACGCTGGCAGTGCACTCACTGAGAAATGCTTTTGGGAACAAAGGAGACTGTAGCTTGCACGCCTCCCTGAAGGTGCTACACCTGACCATACACTGTGTAGGCTCATTTCGGTAGAGGCATAGACCTACGTGCTGCGTGGCACTTCTGGCACTGGCCACAAAGACAGACAGATGGACAGACAAACATTTGACCTTAATACCTGTGCAGCTAAACAGAGAAAGGAAACTGAGCCACTGAGTTCAGCTAAACTGAAGCCAGGACCCAGGAATTTTCATTACTATTCAACACACACTCGCTTTCGCACCTCCATGAATGCTTCTCCAAGCCCCAATGTTCATGGCTAGACCCAAGCCGTTTAGTGCTGCTTCAACATATGCAATTAGCGCAGGGCAGCCTGTTACCGCAGTGCTGTTTGATAATGAACTACTTAATGGTTCGATTAACAACTTTTAACAATTGCTCTTCTAATTTCCTCTTTGCACTGGTGTTTATTTATTTATTTTCTTCTACTCCTCCTTCCTCCTCTTGTCAGGCAAATATAACTAGGAGAGATCTAATTACCTGAGGATATTGCTTTGTAAAAACTTTGCTAATGACTTAGTCTTGCCTATAAACCCTGGGGTGTCAGCTTCTCATGTGTCAACAGCTTCCTGTGAAGCCTCATCATTTTGTATGTGAACTTTGATACATACTAGAAAATAAATGACTAACTCGTATAGCTTAATGTATCAAAAGAAGGCAATTCAGAACTAGCTGAAGAGACCTGTTCATTTGTTTGTGGATCTGCTTATGTATTTGTCAAGAATGTGCCACAAAACTTTATCACATGAAAGAGATTCCAGTGAAGTCTCTGACTTTAAACGGGCCTTTTTTCCCCTTCTGGCTGCTCTTAGCCTAGGCTGCCTTTAGCTCTGTTAGCTTTAGGGCGGGCTTTTCCAAAACTGTGTACCTTGAATATGACCAGAAGAGCAAATGTTCTCAGCTCTGCCACATAAACATCTGTCCAAAGCATACAATACGGCTCACTCCAAACTCTAGGCACTCTCACCTTGGAAATAGACTCTTCAGGTGTGTATTTGTCCCACAGTCCCTACATCAGCTCTGAAATGCTGCTTCGTCCTCCCATAGTTTTCCACTGGGAGGATGCAGGGTCATAACGCTTCTCTTTCAGCACTGCTGGTACCATCTGAGTTGGCTTAACACAGGGAGAATACAACTCTGCCCTTACCCTCCCAGTGCCAGTAACTCTCCCAGGTCAAACCCGCTGCTTTCTCCTCATGCACCAAAGCACTCCCAAGCATTTGACTGAACCTCTCCTTGATTTAACACCTCAGTTAAGGTCCACCTCAGCCACAGAGCAAGAACCCAGCCTACACCATCTCCAACAGTGGAGTTTCAGATGCCCTTGCTATTTGTTTGGAAGGCTAAACTTTGATAGTCAAGGAAGTGTGATAAAACCCACTTTACTAGTTCCTCTGTCGCATGCATCATCAGCATGGCACTATGGGTTGCAGGACTTGACCTGGCTTGAATTAAGTCCCTCAGTTGCATTTCTCCTACCATCTCCTCCTCATTCATGACTTAAGTCATGACTTCTAAGAGATAGTTTCCTGTAATTGTCCCAAGTGGTGCTATTATCACTTTGTGGGTTTCATCAGAGCAAGACAAGCTTTTGCCAATGGGGACAAGCATTTCTGGGCAACAGCTTTGCCTGGGAAAGTTTCTCTGAAGTCATATGAAAGCAAATCAACCCAAAGTATCAAAGAAACTAAAATATTGGAAAACATTCTACTCCTCAGAAATAAACCCCCCTGTTCTTTACAGAATAATTATAGATTATATGGTTTCCACACTCAGTGTAGTCTGGTTGGTAGAAGGTGGCAGGACAGACAAAGCATTCACAACCACAGAAAGCTGCCAGAACACAGATAAAAATCTTTACATAGAATCATAGAATGGTTTAGGTTGGAAGGGACCTTGAAGATCATCGAGTTCCAACCCCCCTGCCATGGGCAGGGACACCTCCCACGGGCAGGGACACCTCCCACTAGACCAGGTTGCCCAAGGCCACGTCCAGCCTGGCCTTGAACACCCCCAGCGATGGGGCCTCAACAACCTCTCTGGGCAACCTGTGCCAGTGCCTTACCACCCTTAAAGTGAGAAACTTCTTCCTAATGTTTAATCTAAACCTGCCCTCTTCCAGTTTATATCCATTCCCCCTTGTCCTATCACTACATGCCCTAGTAAAATGTCCTTCCCCAGCTCTCCTGTTGGCTCCTATGTACATGATACAAGACCCAAATCAGAACCAAATAATTTGTATTTTCAGTTAGGTTGTGGTTTCCTCTTGTGTCTAAGCCAGAAGACGGATTACTGTCCTGGATGTATAGCACCAGAAAACCAAACAGAAAGCTGTTGCTGCATATAGATCAGGCAAAGACTCTCATAAGCTTTCAATAATTCAGGAGTTACCTTG
The DNA here is from genome assembly GCF_000708025.1 of Charadrius vociferus. NCBI lineage: Eukaryota > Metazoa > Chordata > Aves > Charadriiformes > Charadriidae > Charadrius > Charadrius vociferus. The sequence continues at coordinate 1,772,002 of NW_009647212.1, forward strand.
TCTCCAGACCCTGCATACGATTTCACCTCCAAGACTATATGAAACCTTGGTCAAAATCAGACTGAACCACAGCTTTCAGCTTATCTTTGAGTAAAGGACTGCAAGCAGGAAACCTGGTACAATGTTCTCTTTCCACGGTGTATTTTTTCCGAACTGTATCGGTAATCTTCATAATTTTTTTCACCCTCATAACTATATGCAACACAAGAATTTAAAACTACTTTTCCTTCTTTGTAAGGGGCTGAAGCCTCACCAGTAACCAGTATAAAGCAACGATCTCTGTGATAAGGACAACAAGCACAAAATCTGAAATGCAAATCTTACCAGCATTTATGTTTTTATAAACTGTATTGACAGCAGCAGATTGAGAAGAAGGGAATGGTGCACTCTGACTTTAAAAAAATGCCACAGTTTTGTTGAGTCAGACAGTAACTGAAAGTCAGCTGAGCTTCAGGGAAGGCACAAATAGGAACTCTTAAAGATATAATTTACACTACTGACATTTAAACAGGCAAACAACAAGTACAGAGCAAAGGGAGCTAATTTAATAAAATAAGGGTTTGGCAGTGAGTGTTTATTTGTCTTGGAGGGCTTTTTTCTAATTTTTAAAGAGCACCATTCACATTGCTCATTTTCAGGCTTTGTTACATCCCTGATGGATAATTTTCCAGTTACTACCCTTATTAAAAAGTACTAGACTATTTCACAGCAGTAGTCCCAATCATTGTAGCAATACAATGCTATGTATTATGCTATTCATCTTCAAAATGCTCCATAAATATTAAAAACTAGACCATAACACTGCAATCTACCTTGAATAAAGGTAGCTTGTAGCTATTCCAGCCTTAGAACTTCATTCTCTGTACCCAAACACTGCAGTTTCATGCTGGCATCCTTCTTGCTCAAAGGGATTCACTGTAAGTAGAATTGTGGTTTTACCTGAGTTTTTATTCCTGAGGAATAAGACCTGAGGACTCTCTAAAAACCTAAGCTTGAGAGTGAGTACCACACCCATGAAAACTGGCCTTTCTCTTTCTAAGGTGTCCTCGATGCTCTCTGAAGGACTAAGTGGCCAAGGTAGAATCTCTACTAGAAGCCCATATACTAAAACGGTTTTCCTGAATTTAAACAGCACTGCATTAGGCTACACTAAAATCTTTATAAGTGGCACTATGCAAAAACTATGTCAACACATAGCCCTTAAAAAGCTTTATAAAATCATTCACTAAGATGCTAGGTCCGCTTACTAGCTTCAGAGGAAACACAGAGACAGGATAAGAGATTAAGATTTTCCAGTTTGAAGGTCCTTTCTAACACTACTCTTTCATGCCAACAGGGTTATTAAGAGGTTATTTCTAATGAAGACCACTTCCTATAACCTTCAATAGGCTTCATCCTGGTTATCAGTAGTTGCTTACCCAATACCTTGGGGAGTGGGGCACAGTGATCCAGCACTGTCTGTCCACACTGGAGTGTGAGTGCACAGGATTTCCAGGTGGACAGAGAAATTTTGATGTTGCTCTAATATTACATTGGGTCTACATAAATATATTCTGTACCAAAGATGAAGCTGTCACATTGCTAATTTATCTATCATCACAACAGATATATAACCTTGTATCATTTAGATCTCTATTGTATCTTCGAAAAAAGGATAGAAGAAAGTTACAACTTCACTAATATAGTGTTTATTTTAATGCAGAAGCACCTACAATTATATAAATGTTAAGTAACCACAGCTGATTAACTCTGTTAAGGTTAATTGCAGTTGAATGTAATTTAAAGATTCATTTGAAGTTAATTATATGTTTTTTTAATAATCAACATTTTCATATTGCATAAAACAGCTGGTAGGAATATGCTTCTATGACTATGAAGTCCCTGTTGAGGTCTAGGAGATACCGGGGAGATTTCTCTATGAAATACATGCAAATATTTTCCCTCTCAGCTTCAGACACTGGAATAGGGCCTTCACAAAATGTTGAGCAATTTTCTTCTGGAATTCAGACCACCTTCAGCCTGGCCCAGGCTGGGGCTGGTTTTGGTGTCGCCCAATAAACAAAAGGGTGTCTGCTGCTGCCAGGTTTGGTGGTGCCTGATTTGCAAAAGAATGGTCTGCTGCTACCGGTAGTCTGCACCTTGCAAGATACACACAAGCAAGTTTTGAGACAATTATTTGATGGTCCAGTCTCTCACAAACAACAAAGTGACATTTATGGGAGTTAGATCTTTCACCTACATTTTTCCACTCATGGTTCTAAAACCATGATTGTGATAGGCATCTATAAGAGTTGACAAAAATATGTGATGAGAAAGCACAGCCAAATTCTGCTATGGGAAGCTAGGCTCTCACCACCCAGTAATCTAGCAAACACTGTGCAAACAACTAGAAAATACATCTGAAAGAAACAGAAAAGAAAAGGGATGCTGACAGCAACGTTTGTGAATTACAAGCAGGGACTTCTAAAAGAACCAAGACCGGAAGTGAAAAGTCTCTCTTCATTCTACAAGCTATAAAAAACTAGCTGAGCTATTAATCAACTTTTAATTGACTTGACAGGGGATCACGTTGGGTCTGTGTTCAGTACGAACACGAACACCTTGCTGCCATTAGAGCATAGAACGATGCTGCTTCTGGTTCACACGGGGGTAAGAAATGAGGTGTCTTGTGTTCTATCTGCTATCTGGACCTTGTCACTGCAGCTGTGTTAAATTAGAGAAATTCCACATCTGAGACAGTGTCCTAATCCAATGAGAGGAAGCATTTCCATTACTTAAAACAGTGATGCTGTACACAGAAGAGAGAGGCAAAGCTCAGCAGAAGGATGAACAGAAACAAATGTCAAAACTTTCTCTAAAATTTTTTCCTTCTCTGCACTTCTGTTCAGCCAGCTTAGCGTTTTTTCCACATTGTTTAATTCTAACGGACTACATGCTGAACAGTCAACTATATTATCAAAGGTATTGTTGATTTTTAAGGTTAAATTCAAAAGACAGAAGGAAAACTACCTGGATTACTGGGCGCGGGGGGAGGGCTCAGTTAATGGTTTTCCAAATCTCTACTAGAACTCCAGATTTCCTTTTTAATGACACTTTCTATGTTTGGGGAATACAGATGTTTATTTAAATAATTCTGTAGTATACATTTCTAGTGGACTGGAGATGAAGCACAACACTGGCAGTATTTTTCTAAGCTCCTAGTCCTAAACCTCAGACATTAGACCTAGTTTGTACCTCTCTTAATGCCATAAATACTGAAATTTTATTCTGTATATCTTGAACCATGAATAAAGCTGTACCATCTTAACAACATTATATGGATTTTAAGTTTTCCTCATGACAGCATAGGGCTATCTTGCAAGAAATATTATCACAGACTTTTTAAAAATCTATACAAAATACAGACTTACTTTGGACATAGTCCCATCCTTTTTCTAATACAGGAATGATTCAAAATACTTGGCCCAGAATACACCTATTTTTCAATGATTTTTCACCCTCTTGTCTCCTTTCTGTAAGCCATAAGCCTCTAATATGAAATACGGAGCTGTACTGGTATACATTTTGGTGTCTGATCCTGTAATTCTTACATTCTAGGTTGTCTCCCTACGTCAAATTTGGGCATGTGATCCTTTCTTCCATACTTCTGAAAGAAACTGCCAAATGAACAAAGTTAGCACACATGGCCTTTAGTCAATTTATTCTGACTTCCATAATTACATGGAAGTACTGTCAATACCAACCACTTCGTTGTATTCACACTGTTTTCAATTCAGAGTGTCATCTTTGCAGTTCAGGCAACTATCTTATATTTCTTCACTTTCTTCACACAACATATCTTTCAAGTTATCATCACTCATTGTGACAATGGGAACAGATATGCTCAAATGCTGTATCCTTTTTATCTTCAGTCAGTTTCAAAAGCAAAGGATAATGTAGTATCACACATGATAAATCTATTTTTCACTAAATGCCTTATCGTCTTTCCACCTGTGTAAAACAGTTCAGATCTGAGACACCCCATGTCTGGCCACCTCAACACCTGCAAGACTGAAAAGGTCACAAAGAACAAGTTTAGTTGTTCCACAACACTTTGGAAGACTTCCTTTAAGTTCAAACAGCACCCAGGTTAAACTCCCAGTTCTCTCCACGTGTAACACTAGTGTCATGTCTCCTCTTCTGAGAACTAAGCACCAAGAATTTCCTCACATTTTTTTCCTTTGTAGACAACCCCAACCTCAAGGTCTGGTGCCTTCTACTCTCCACAAGTCTTGTGTCGCATTGAGGAATACAGATGGTGAACAGGTGAATAGACACAAAACCAGGAGAAATATTCTCTAGACTCTCCCAGTAACTCCATATGTCCCATTCCCCAATAATTACTGCCAAATATAATAAATAAAGCCAGAAGATGACTCAGCTACCTGCCACCAGTAACTTTCAGAGAATTATGTGTGTCAGAGTACTCTAGAGGGTTATATTGTTGGCTTGGCAAAGACAAACATTTATTCGTGTCAAGAAAAACAACTTGTAATACCATCTCATCTACCATAACATACCATCAAGATGATCTCTCAGAAAAGAAAAGTTAGCCAGACAGCTATAATTACTTCCCTTTATTGTGAAAGTTCCTTCTCCTTGTGAATTAATATTTTATCTTCAAATTCATCTCTTTTCTCACGTACTGGCTTTGCTTGTATTCAGATTTTTTGATTCCTCCTCTCCCCACCGCATCCCCTCACCCCAGTGAACTGGATAGCTTCTGTTGTCAATGCTTCTGAGCATCCTTTTGCTACATGACTGTCCTATTTAATTATTTTAGTTGAGGTATAAAAGCAAGAACTCTTTCTTAAACAAACTTGAAAACCTAAGCCCTTAGCTGAGCCTCCGGAGTCATTCAGGCTTGGAAAATACAGGTTTTAGTTTGGCTGTTCTAGGAAAGTCAGAATGACAGATACGTACTTACAGCGGCTATAGTAAAAATCACTGCACAACATTAAATAGTCCTCTCGATTCCCCCCCCCCGGTTTGAGCTCTGCAGCTCGGAACTGTAAGTGTGCAGGAACATGTTTAAATCATGGGAACTACTGAGCGGATCCCGCAGAGAGTGAGTCCCAGTGCTTGGCATCAGGCTGCAGCCACCAGTCTGGCTCTGAGAGGTAGACCTGTCACAGCACATAAGCTGCCTGCCCTCCGTGGTCGGATTCTTTGTAGAAGCACAAACACATCTATCAGTCAGGACTGTTATCATGATTGCCTCAGCAAAATTATTCCATTTAGACTCTCCTGTCTTCCTGGAAACAAATGCTGCAAGCATGAACTGCATGTAGGTGCAGTTACACCTACACAGATACTAATCATAGATTAAACGAGATACATGAAGCATCAGAAGTCATCACATTCTATAAACACAGATATTTAATGCATAGATACATGACTGGCAGAGTAATTGTCTGCTGATAATCTCTGTTTGTTTGATGTAATAACATAAGGCTTTATTTTAGGCTCTAGCCACAAGTACAGGATACCCTCAGACTTATTTAGCCAACTTTTAGTCGGAAGCAGAAAAAGGCAGGAATCCATAGTCTGCTAGTTCCTTACTACAACACAGAGGACAGAAAGCACTCTCTGCATGATAGGCTGACAAAGGATAACTTTGAGATGGAGTAAGGAGACTAGAACACCCTCCAAAGACACACCCGGGTTTGAGTAAAATAATTCCTTTCAGCGGTGTTTTAAAATTGCATCCCCAGCTTCAATCAAGTGCATCTTGATGTAACAGGAATACAGTTCAGAGGAACTCGAGCGACAAAGTGCTAAAGAATGTTTTACATAAGACAGTCACAGCATGAGGAGACTTGCTAAGAACTCTGCTGGCAGGAGTCAAGAAAGAGCTGAGCAACTTTAATAAGAAGATCAGGGTAAATGAAAGCAAAATTTTTTTAAAAGTCAGAAGAAGAAAAGGAAGGCCAATGTAATAGAAATCTTGTCTGACTACAAAGGCTGAGGAGATGAAAGGCAAAAGGAACTTCATGTGTTTTCTACCTTCTTGTTTTTGGGCTCAGATGCACCGGCGCATCTCTGCAAATGTCAGCGAGTCAGAAAGCAAATCAAAAGAAACAGCTCTGATCTGGGGAGTGTGCCTTTGAAAAGGAATACATCTACTGAGGGTGTAATGTGGCACATCAGGCCACCTGGATAATGAGGGGCAGCAGATGAGAAGGAGGATGAATTATGTCAGCTCCTAAATGAGAAGGCTGATGGCAGAGATGGGTCCATTTTGCCGGAGCTTTCATTAGGAATCATTTGTGTAGCAGTACTTTGGGCCTCAGCTTTGGCACTCTCTTTGCTGTGCAGAACAAGTGCTGTTGGACATGAGATTTCAAGGAGGTTATCTCCAGGTTGGAGCCACATATGACCACACTCTCTCCTCAAACCATTTCCAGCAAACTTGCGAAACACTGAGCTAAAGTCCGGTTTTGTCTACATTTTCCTAGAGCTTCAGAGAATATCGTGAAGTTAAAAGGAATTGCCTAAGCGTCGTGACTTGTGAACTGCATCTAAAAAGGTTGATTCACCTTTTAAGATTGCTAACCGGTTCAAGAATTTCTTTTCTGTTATCTAAAGACTTCTATCTTAAAATTGTAACAAGTAATTCATACATAAATGTAATGACAAATGTATTTTTCTGGTGAGGTTAAAAAAAAAAGGGAAATTAATACATAAATTGACAGAAGTTTAAATAAGCTTTTCAGATTTTGTCAAGAAGTTTTAGACAGCAAGTTTCTAATGGAAGTTCAGGAGATATGTGGATAAGTAATTATTCTGATGAATAAACAAAGGGTTCAACAAAGCAAGTTGAAAATGGCGTAAAAAGGAATAGCAGTGGTCTTTTTAATTTACTTTTAGCAACATGTTCACTTGAAGTCTTTACCTTTATTGTGAAATAAAAATAGGATGGATGTGTAAGCAAGAACAACTTGTTAACTTCTGAGAAATACAGAATTAATCCTGTAATGCTATTGCAGTGCTTTTTCTCATTTAATTTTGTGTTTTACTTCTACAACTATTCCTGTAACTACATTTCCTGTGCAAAGAGAATTTCATTGCTTGCTGCTGGTATTCAGAGAGGGAACTTTACGCTTACTCATGTGAACATTCAGACTATTCAATGTGCTGAAGGAACTGAAAAGCATCACCTGACTTAATTTACAGTTAATCAATTAAACTAAAATAACTAAATAACAAAAGCAGAACAGTCAAATCTTTTTTATTACAAATACATCTAGTGAATTAATTTAGAAACTGGACATTGCTATTTTTGTCATTAAAACAAGTTCTCCACTGGCTAATCATCACTTACAAACACCATGACAACAGGACAAGAAAGAGGATGGGTTGAGTCAGGTAATGATTAAGCACAAGGATTACATTTTGACCAGTGTTTGGACTAGCTCTACGGTTTGATTGTCACCAGAAAATTAGGTTCTTTTCTCAGGAAATTTTGCATTATTCTGCTACCCAGTTTCACTCAGAGCTACAAGTGGAAATACTGGGAAAAAAAAACATACTTGAAAACAAAGCCATGAATGAGTATATTTCTGTTCTGTTTCAAAGCCAGCCAGGGATGACAAAAAGCTCAAAGGAAAGTCTGTTCTAATGAGATTTCTCCTCCAGAGATTTTTGGATGCACTTGGATACACGTTTGAACCCTTCAGGGTTTATCTGATCAGAAATGAAATGCTGGGCAATCCTCATATGCTCGTGGGTCCAACTCATGACCTGGAACACTGTCTTGTGCTAGAAGTGGTAAAGCAATGAAACTAATAGCTTTATCAGAATTTAAAGGTTGAAACTGAATCAGGAGAAACACAAGATAATTAATTGGAGCCTAGTAACTTTTTCAGGGTGCTTGGTATCATATCTCAAATGTTATTGCAAAGCATTTCTACAAAAACAAAGGATATATATTTCACATGTTATAAATGAAGGTGCAATCTCTCTTTATCTGAACACATCCACATCAATGCTGGCTTTCACTTGAGGATGCAAAATTGAGATGGCAACAGAACGACAGAGGCACCTTAAATTGAGTGGTCCAGGGCAGAGTAAATTGATGGAAATATGAAGTTTTGCAGAAAGCAAAAGGATGTGCTGGCTGACAGCTTTTAAGCACAGCTGCTTTCTGGGCACTAGAGAACTGTACATTTTGCTACTGCTTCAGTATGTTGCCACTTTAGTAATTTAAATCTCTGTCCAAGACTGTAAACATTTGTGAATAAAATAGTCTAGGAATATACTGCCTGAACCCATTTTTCCCCTCTCAGAAGGAGAATACGCTACAACATGAGTGCAACCTGTTAACCAAATCCTTGTAATATCATAGAGACATGAGTCTTACACACAGCTCAAAAGTCCAACTGAAAAGAACTGTGGGAAACTCAGGTGATTATGGTTGGTGATTTTGAGGACTAATGCAGAACGGGGTGGAAAGAAAGTTTGAAGGAAATTGGACATATAACTTAGGTTTTAAAGGGTTACCAACACTCAAGCAGAAGTTTGTCCAATGAATAAGGGTTGCTAAGAGTGAGGGAAATTTCTCCACCACCTTTTTTTTTTTTTCTGTTCTGAATCACAGTAGTGAATAACACACAGCAGCATCCCTACACCATGGGGCTGATCTACAGTTCCCATGGAGACAAATATGGTTACTTAGTCATTGAGAGAGGAGGGTCCTTTCTCCTGTCAAATTTTCCTTAAAATTTTAGTCACCATATCGTATTGTCGACCTTCTTTTTTTTGAAAAAGGTATCAAAAAAGTTCAAATCATTGCAATTCTGGTCCTTACAATTCCAGATCCAAATGAAGTGGTTTTAAGACTTAATTCCATCACTGCTCTCTCATTGAAATGAATGGAGAGAAACAATTAAGGGCAGAATTTGCTTTATTGCTTGCAAAGCCCAAGGGCTTTCTGCAAAGGAATGCAGGGTTATGTCAAGCATAAAACATGAACGAGCCAGTACTGTTTGTTTCTGCTGTGTACTTGCAACATTTTTGCTATGTAGACATACTCCCTTTGCTTTCTACAACAACCCTTTCCATTATTATCAACTTTACCTTCTTGAGAAGCATCCTGTGCTTTCTGAGCCAAAGACAGTGTGTTTTGTCAGCAATCCAGCATTTCTGGAGTAGACAGGGATTGGTAGTATTTGCGTAGATTTGTTTGGCCAAAGATTGCCATATGTTACTTCAAAGACAGTAGTTTTCCTCCCCTCCTGCCCCCTGTTACTTGCCAGAAGTTTTCGAGGGTCTAGAGCATAAGCCAAGAGCAGAGTTCAGTTGTTTCTCAGTATTGATCTCTTATCTTCACTATTAGAAGTAGGGAAAATAAATCCGAAAGAAAAATAATCCAGACATACTATTTGGGCTTTTACATTAATTCCTGTGACAGGGAATAATCTTCAGAACAAGAATTACTCACAGCAATGAGCCACGAAGAAATCAGAAAACCTGATCTGCTTCAGAAACTTCTGAACATAAAGGGTGAGAGATTCCCTGAACAGTGTATTCATTTTAACTGACCATGCAGAGAAGAAAGGATTTGCAGAGGATCAGTTGAAGGTCTAGGTCCTTAATTAGCTCAATGGATTTTTGCACAGAGATGAGCAAGGGCCAGAAGGATGCCAGATGGGAGCAGTAGCCAGGCAAGTGATATGATCAGTGTATAACATTACAAAATGCAGAACCAAGTCAGAGGGAAACAGCTGTTCTATTTATCGCAAAGAACAAAGGCAACAACTGGAAGGAAGAACTGCAAGTCCTGATATTGGACATGAAAACAGACAACTGTAAAACATTAAGGAAAACAGAAAAGCACAGTAAGCATGACTGGACATTGCACCGAACAGGGTGTTCAGAAAAGATGGAGATGGCACTGAAGCAACAGAAAGTGATGTGGATAAATGAATTCATGTCAAATGAATTCATGTCAAATCAGAGACAGAAACATGCAAGTCAGGAATCAGAAACATAGTGGCTTTATTTTATAGAGAAAAAGTGATATTGGCAACTACAAGGCCTATCTCAATCAGGAAAAATCTGAAGGAATTAATACCGGTAAATATAAAACACCATAAAGCATAATGTGGTCTTATTTGTTAGGCCAACTGATTTTCCACAGAAATTAGGGAAAATCTAATCCATTAGACTCAAAGAAAGAAATCAAAATAGTTTTAGAGGAAAAAATATTATTTAGCATGAAGAACATATGATGTAGTTCTCAACAGAAAGATGAGTAAAGAGCTAGCTAGCATGAGGAGACAATTACTGGTGATTACAGTTCTATGAGCATTTAATGTAATGTTTTAATTAATTAACAGGAGATAAGGATGCCAATGGTATTTTCTGGTGACAAAAAAAAAAAATGGAGAAGCATTGTCAGCATAAATGAAAGCTTTTTTATTTATTTTTTTTAAATAGGAAGACCTTGCTGCTGTTAAGTGCCAAAAGCATTGAAAAAACAGTATTTCATAGCACAGAGCTGTGCTCCTAGGCTCTGTACCAGAACTACAACTGTACTATTGAATGGGGAAACCAAAAAAAGCACAACAGTGTGGGAGTACTAGCTCATCACTGTAAATACCAAGGAATGTGACTCTAAGCATGACAAACTCAATTCCAGGATATGTACAAGGTGAAGTATTTCCAGTGAAACAGAATGGTGTTGTACAATCGCGTTGTACAATGCAATAGCAGAATAATGTGATTCTACTCATTCCTGTTCAAGAAAAAATAATTTAAATTTGAACAAAGAGTGTTTCTGAAGGGAAAGGAGCAGTTATTTTAAGAAATGGCACCTGTTTGTCCAAGGAAAATGTGAGCTGATGGAGGGTATGACTGCTGTCTGTCAATACAGAGAGGACGAAAATTAATTATTCAAGCTAAAAAAAAAAAAAGAAACCCAACAAAAATGTGTACAGGCCAGCAAAAAATACAGACATTCTAACCTTTAAGGCAGAGAGGTTCTGGAACAATCAGAAATTGGTAGGAGTACCAGAAAAATTGCCTAGGTTTACGATGGAGCTAACGCATGACAAACATTGTGATGGGACTTCAAAGACTCAAGCGCCTGCTCTATGCCTTTGTTTGGGTGTGCCACACTGCTCCCTCATTGCTCCACATGTCTCCACAGCTTCCCAATTTACATACCATCAACTAGGTAGGTGCTCTCTCATATCTTGCCTGGGCCTGATGCAGTGACTGCTCATCTCAGTCCTGTTACCAGGATCCTCCCATCATACAAACAATCTTTCATCTGTGCCTCCTTAAATGTAATTTAAATATATATATATATATAAAAATATATAAAATACATAAAAATATAAAGGGTTAATAACTAGCGTTTGTATAGAAATCAGTTTATAAAGATATATATATATATATGAGATAGTTGCACATATGCTAGAGATGTAGTGCTTCCCTTACTAAAAGATATTCTTGAGAGTAAGTAAAGGACTAAACTGGAATCAATGCTACATTTGCTGTGTTCTTCATTAGAGCCACCAGAATGCAGACTGTGGTCCCAAATCTGGGTTCTTTACCCGGTGTGCAAGCCAATAACACACAGAGCAGAGGTACTTCCAAGTACATTCCATTAATGCACAGAAATGGGGTGCTCGTCCCAAACGGGAGCACACCTTAATTTCAAAAATCTTCACTTTTATACATTGATTATTACATATTCAAACAATTAATACATATTCATTGTTACTCTCTTTAACGATTGGCAGACTCTGCCTTCTTCCATTGTTCTCTTTTGAGTAGGTGGTATCATTTGGGTAGGTGGTCACTGAGTCGGTGGTTGAGATCAACCCCTGCTGGAATTACCTTTTACCTACTTCTCCTCTGATCTTGGCAGTTCCAAGTGGTTTTCTCGGTTTGCTGACCAGGCCTACAGTTCATCACTCTCTTGACAAGAATACCCTGCTTATCAACAATGGTACATTGTCTAGTGGTTAGTTCCTTAATTGAATTGTAGATATATCATGTCTAGTTACTATTTCTCTATTTTAGTATTAGGTAAATAATTAAATAGGGTCAGGACAGTATAGAGGACTTGAGCAGCAGCAGGTTTCCTTGTTGCTTCAATTACATTTTACATTTCATTTTGCTAGTTCATGTCAGTTTTACTACAACAGGAAAGATGTCTCTATCAAACACCACAGAAACATGAAATTTGAATGTTTGGCAGAACATAAATTCCTGCACTCTCAAGGAGCAGGCTCTGACTTACAACTGAAAGGGTGTTGCTGCCGCAGAGGGTCTATGGTGTGCAGCTGAGCAGTCCAGGTCCCTCCCACTGAAAGACTTAACACTACGCAACACTGATAATACAGTGAAATTGAGACTGATGATCAGCTGCTAACTCCAATGATTTGGTGACAGCGCACTTGAAATCTTTATTATCTGTTTTCTGGCACATTAACTGGACTGACTTACACCCTAAACTGCCGTAACGGTCAGAGAAGTCCCTCTGATGGCCATTATAAACAGTTGCACTGAATTCTTGCTCATTACTCCTTGTGAAAGAAAACCACTACATCTGGATTGCTACAAATCCTTTTCTGTTAAAGCTGCTCTGTGGCAGGGGAAATACTGTAGCTTTCCAAGCAGCTCTATAAGAAATCTCCCTGGAAATAAGGCTCCTTTGTCCTGAGAGAATGGGACCTGCAGAGCTCTGTCCTGTATCTCCTTTGAACCAAGTGGACATGGGATAAGTAACCTCAGACAACAGCATGGGAGCTCTTTCTTTCTTCAGCAAGTGGTATTAAGCACATTCACCTTAGCAGTGAGGTCTACAGGAATCCAGTGTGTTCAGGAGATGATGTAATCTGCATGGAAGAAATGGAGACTGCAAACCTCAAGAGAAAGAGAAAATGATTAAATGCAGAAGGCATGAAAGCCCAGGCAGTATCACAAATGCCTCCAAGAGTTTCCTTAGTCAGAATGAGCTTCTCTCAGCAGCTGCCATCTGCAGATCTGGTATGATGCTGACGTGTGTATGCTGCTTTTCCACTGGGTTATATTGACTCACAGAGGTGAGATGATGTCCAAGTAGTTTTTCTACAAGCTGTGCCCCAGTCTCTGATCCCTGGTGCCCTGGCCAGATAAGCTGACAGCTTCACCTCTTCATTTCCTCCCCATTCAATGTGGTGATCTCATTTATAATAGCAGATCAAATTTAGAGGATATATACATTAAGTTATACTGAGTCTCATTCAGAAGTGATCAAAGAGCACTATGTGTCAAGATTTTCTCTGATGAGGACATGACATCGGAAAGGATTCCCTGCTCTGTTTTAGAGTTAAAATGTTCACAAAGTAGAAAGAGAAAAACCTACTTATTCCTAAATCGCAATATAAATACACACTTTGTCTTCACTTTTTTTTTCCATGAGGTAAGAGATTCCCTGTAATGATTTCAAGAACGTCATTGTCTTGCTAGAAACTCAAATCCTGAAAGACACAATTGTGCCAGAGAGCCCAGAAAAGGAAGTATTCCCCTCCAAAGAATCAAAATATGTTTAAAATCACCCGTGTTCTGATCAGACTGGCTGGTAATGCAGTTGGAAGAAACGTTGTTCTGTACCTTGCACTTTTACTGTCTTATTACTGCATCTATTGATATTTGATGCTTTTCTTAAAGCTTCAATTTCTAGAGTCCTGAAATCCCTAAGGCTTTCTAGAGAATAAAAAACAGAGTGTATTTTTTTATGTGATGAATTTCCGTGAGGACTCATGACACTAAGAATTTTCATTTGCTATAGTAAATCAAGATTCACATTTTGAGGTTGGCACATCAGCCCAGAATTTCAGGATCTAGGCACCTCTTTCATTATCTTTTCTTAGAAGTGTCACCCACTGACACAATGATGTTTCCCCATTTCCTCCACCCTCCTCCATCACAGTCAAGCTGCTGCACAGACAGGCTGTGAGATGCCTCTGACTGCTTCACAATGCTGTTAAAAAGGGTATTCACCCTCTCTCTATGGTCATCTCTCAGGGAATGTTTTTTCAACATAAGTCAGCCTTCTCTGTTAGCAAGGAGAAAAACAGGGATGTACAAACATCCCTGTAAAGTAAGCATGGAGAGGAACGCAGAAAATCTTTGGAAGAACCATATTCAGAGAGGGTTTCAGGCCATCATGGTGCACAAATACCCACATTTCCTTCTACTATGTTCAATTTGATGATTCTTAATTAAACCCCTCTGATGAGTCCATATGACTTAGGACTCAACAGCTACTTAAAGGAGGTTGTTTCTCATCCCATTTGGGAATCATCCAATAAAGAGCTATCTATTTATTTCAAATATAATCCCTGTTGGGTCATCCTTGAACTCCTTACAAGATGGCATCTGTGCTGATACACAAAAACAGTAGCACAGCTGACAGTTTTAACAGATCTTATGCATTAGGAGTGGATGCAAATTCAACAGCTCTACTGATCAAGTTATATGCAGAATAATAGGCGAGATGCCTAAGGACTCTAGGAGGGATCTGACCAGAGAAAAGGAAGCAAGACAGGAGAATTCTCCATTTCTGTGTGTTGATCACAAAGAAGCTAGCTAATTAGTTTGTCAGGTAACATGGCATTCATCTTAACAAAAAGACCACAGGGTCAACAGCTACAACAGCTACATTAGATGAAATTCCTTCTGACAGAATACCACCCACAACCTTACTGTATTGAGGGTGCTTAGAACTGTGTGTAGGTGGCAGAATATTCCAGGTCTAGAAATGTGCAAAATCAAAGTCCTGAAGTCCCTGAAAATTCTGTCAAAAGTTAAATTATTTTCCATTGTCATCTCACCTTCTAAGCAATTTCATCCAGCATCAGTTGTATCTGTGACTTAAGACTTGAAATAGCAGCCATGTGTTTTCATATTCCACACCTACTACATACAGCAGAAACACCACTTAATAACATCATTAAACTCTGTAAAATTCTTACCTAGTTGAACAATTAATTAAATTAGACTGAAAGTTAATACAAATACTTTTTACTGGGAAATAAGTTGTGCTATTTGGTGGTTCCCGATTCCACAATTCCCATCACACGCCAGTTTATCCTAATCAAGATCCTTTCCAACATAATTGGAGGGTGAAGAAATATGTGAAAATTATATTAACTGAGGGGCATTTTCAAAGGCAGTCAGTGCTAATGAGTCCAACAAGGAAAACTATAGCCAGCTATAAAAGTAAAATAGCATGACGCTTAACCCTTTGATAAGGATGGTAATTAGCAGGGAGGTCAGGCTTAGTGTTAATGAGGTAGCTTTTTTTTTTCATTGAGATTAAATTTAACAAGGCAAGTGGTCTAAGCTATGCAGGAACAGTTGCTAAGTACCATCCAGAGCAACATGAAGAGGCAGATGCAAAATACTCTAATCAGCAAATATTAATGAAAATACTGTTACCTATGGAAACCTATAGCACAGGGATAGCTCTGGTGGTTTTAAAGGCATATGAATGATTAAGGAGGTCAAAACCTTCATCTTGTTATCTGAAATAATTTGGCCAGTCTTAAAATTCCCAGCCTACAATCTATTCTCTGCCAGGAGTACAGAAATGTGCAAAGCTGATGTAGAATATGAGGAGTCCTTCCCTTCTGCCAGTGCAACCAGCAGACCAAAACCGGGCCACAGCACTCAAGTAATTCAAATTGCACAGTGCATTCTGATGGAGGACATCACAGACTACTGCCCTTGGTCTCACAATGACTGTTCAGCATCTTCATCTATGCAGTGTTTCTATATTCATGGGAATGCTACTTTCTAAACTATCTGCATAACACCTTGACTCTTCAACATACCTAAAAAATCCTTTGGAGAGAAAGGAAATATTATTAAAATGAACCCTACAGATCATCTCCTACTGTTACTTCACCAACTAGTACTGTTACTACTACTACTGTTACTGTTACTTCACCAACTAGATGGCAATGGATTTGAATTTTCTTCCTGGAGTGCTGAGAAAGAGGTTACATACACATCGCTCACCACCTCTGCAAGAGCAACCATGAGGCTTTAGCTGTCTTTGAGTATTAATTTTCACACCCTGTGGCACACTCACATTGTTCCCATTGCATCATGAAGTGTTGAGCTTGACTTTTCCTACTAAGCCCATTTGTGGTTACGTGATGGGATAGGGCAATGGAAAACGGACTTCATTGTTCACTCCTCTTCTACAAGAACTTCTCTCTGTTCTTGCATGCAGTCTAATGCCCATATGCACGTGGGCTTATGTAGAGCAGCATGCGTCTGGCATGAGGCTCTCCCCAACTGCACACCCGTGACAGCAGTGTTTAAAGTGAGTATTTTTTTTGGGCAGGGATTCTTTTTGCCACACCTTGTCCATCAATTCAGTATTCAGGGGAGCTTTGAATTCTTTTTGCTTGTTCTTGTTCTCTCCACCACAAAGCAAACACCAGGCCCTGTCTTCACAGACACTCTCTTTGTCATCCACTTCAGAATTAATGGGGCTATTAACAGGGAAAATTAAGAAGATGTGGTTTGATTAGACATATCAGCAATAGGTTCTGGAATACTGGCCAAGTGGTATTTGGCCAAGTGGTTGGTTGTCTGTCCCCCTGTTTTAGTACCTTGATTCTCTTCAGTGAGCACTGTACCTTGGCAGCTGCTCAGGAACCCTGAGCAATTTTCAGATACCAAATATTATTATTAAGTATCAAGTACAATATCAAATATAGCCTCCTACTCTCCAAATCCCACCGAGACTGAGATAAAACTTCTCATAGTTCTTGAGAAGACCTGAGCATCTATAACGTTCAGGAAACAGACATCAGTTCCTAAAGGTCTCAGATCAACCTTTTTCATCAGCCCAGTAACAACAGATTTTTGTCCAACATTTTCAGGGGGTCACAACACTCCAGAAGGCCTTGTGAGCAACACACAACTTTGAATAAACTTGACTGCCACAAGTACTCTCAGATTCTTCTCACAATCAGGTCTCTGAAAACCCTCCCCACTTTTTCAATACAGAAAATGGTACATGTCATTACATAAAGTGATCACTGAAATCTATAAAGCTTGAGAAATTGCTTATCTCCAGCAGTTAACAGACAAGACTCTCTGTTAATGCAGGTTAATGTGCTAATAAACCATTTGTTAACAGCAGTAATTGACCAGTTGTGAGAAAATATGCTGTATTTAATGAATGTCAGGAAGACAGAGTGCCCAGAAACCTGCCGGCATTGCTATTCATATTCTTGCTATCTGTGGCAGTGGATATGGGTAAGTGGTTACTTCTAATGGCAAATTGCTGTCAGAGCCCATTACCCCATGCAACAACAGAGCTGGACTCTGTGATAAGCTAAATAAAAACAGGACCTCAAAGCAAACACAGAAGTTCTCTCTGACCACCTGTTGCTCCCCACAGGTTAAAACTTCATATATGATCTCCCCTCTCCATGAGATTCGCCAGTTTAACAGACGAGCTAGCTTTTCCAAGCAGGCCAGCAGTCCCTATATATTAAGGAAGAGTAGAAACAAGGCCTTAGGGGCTCTGTCCTGCCTTTCGTTGAACCTCTGAAAAGGCTAAAACATAATATGGAGCCCCAAATTATAAGGGGAAGCAGGGAGGGACAAGTTTTTATGTTGACAATTCCCCAACCATTCTGGTATCCTCATATCTTCTGATAAAATTTCCTGCCCAGCTTGCCACCAAAAACTAATAAAATGTGCTTCAACAGAATTTCATTATTTTTATCCTTCCTTCCCTTCCCACATTTTTCTTGCACTCCTATTTGCAGTTGAATGCAACAGATTAAGTAGCATTCAGACTTTCTTTCGTTGCTTTCTTTTCACTTTTCTATACTCCTTTTTGACAGTACAGCTTTTTGGAGGTTGAAGTCTGGAAATGCCACTGAGAAAAAGAATAAACAAAAAGGAAGCCATTCAGTTGTTTGCTTCCACTAGCAAAAAGTAGGAAAAAGGGACAACAAGGAGGAAGATAAAAGAATTGCATGGCACTAATACAACGTCTCTAGTTTTAAAAACTAAAAGGAAGCCAAGGATGGGAGAAGGAAGAAAAATGTTTGAGGAGAGTTTTGCAAATATACGCTGAAGACTCATGTCAACTTTTGATATTACAAAGACAGTAATGGCTCTGGACACAGTCAAAACCAAGGAAGGGCTCCAAAAAGGTGTAACTAGGTAGCACTCACATGGCAGCAAATCTAGGTAAGGACCTTCACCTTGGAAGTTTTACAATATTTACATAAGAACAAATTCATCCTTTCAGATATTCCCAACAAAACAAGGTTGTAGTAATTCCTACTGTTATAGCAGGAATTAATTTCTTTATGGCACAGAATGAATTATCAGCATTCCATATTTTTACTGAAATTTGATTATAAAAATCAATTTAAGCAGCTCCTATTTACCTTCTCGTTTGCAAACATTCTGGAAACATAATTCATCTTTCACAGGCATTCATTGGATTCCAGGAAAGAATACAGGATTTCTTTTAGAGTATTCTTATCAATAAATGTATAATGGCATATAATGGAAATATGCTCTGAATCAAGACAGTTGAATTCAAGTAAAAAAGCTACTCAACATAATTACCTTCTAAAACTAAACAAACAAAAGTTTCCCAGTTTAATTCTGAAAAGTACCAGTTTTAAACTAATTAATTTTGGAGACATTGCTAATAAATCTTAATATTTCCCAAGGAATAATGAATGGCTTGTAATTTAATTTTTATTAAGCTGTTACTAAGTCCTACGTTAATTAAATCCAGGCATCAACAGCAATTCCTCCAAAGTAAGATCTGAAAATGTAAATAATGTATTAAAATAAGTAAATACCATTGTGTTACCCTGAAACAAGATGAGCCAAAAGCACAGAGAGAGAACTAAGGAAGTCAGAACTAGAGGGAAATTCTGTATGCCTGTCTCTGTCATGTAGATTCGTTCAATATTTTATAATGCCCGCTGAATTTTGCATGTATTTCACATCAGCGAATCTCTTCATGTGTTAAGAGTTGGCAGCTGAGGTGCGTTCTGTGAGCAAAGGGCTTGTGAAGGAACATTTTCCCTGGGGCTGAGATGAAATAAAAGATAAGGAGGGATGAGAGAGGATCACCAAACAGAGGAGCTGCCCCCAGGGGCTTACGGGAACAGCCTCTAATAGGACAGAGACTCTGGTGCCACACGCTCCTCTCCCTGTGCCCAGACAGACCTTGTTCCAGCTGTGCCAGGAGTCAGTGACAAAACTCCAACTGATGGCATGGGAAAGCAGCAGACTCAGTGAGAGCAGAATTTTATGTGTGTACATGTCAGGTTTCAGGGGTGTGCATGGAGAAGTTTAATAGATGGACCGCATCATAAACAAACATGGAGGGAGAGACTTTTGAATCTTTCTCTCCTTCCCTGGCAATATATTAATATGTCCTGTTATCCATATTAGAATAATCTCTAGGGATCTCAGTCAAGCTGGAGATCCACTATATTAAGTATTTATGCGGTAAGAGAGAATCCTGGAAGATCTTACAATTTAAAAATACAATTTAGGGAAAAAAGTAAGAAAAAACTGTCTAGCGTCATATTTTGGAGCTCAATTAATGCCAGAAGATTGCCAGCAGCACCACTGGCATTTGCTCATCCACCTCCTAGCAGACAAATTAGCCATGCTAATTTTACAAATGGAAAGTGAAGGACAAAAAGGCTGAAGAAATCATCCAAGTTCACATGAGAAGTTGCAGAGGTAGCAGTAAAAAATCCCTCTATAAGATGACCAGTTCTTTAGGTGTTGGAGAAATACCTCTCTCTTAGGAACAATTCAGCTTCCACGTTTATTAGGGTGTGCCAGTGAGACCAAAATACTGAATCAGAATATCTGGTCGGCTATACTATGATTAGGCATCGCAATGAGAGATGATGCTGTATATTCAGGTAACAGGAGATGCTAAAACATTCTGCCCTGAAATGAGGCAGCAAACACAACAAAACAACAAACAAACAAAAAACTCACACAAATCCAAAATGTCGCTGTTTTCTTTTTCTTTGTAGCAGAAGAATGTTGAAAAGTCTGTGTGTGAGTTGACAGCCATAGAAAAGTTTTCCATTCCTTTACATAACCAAAACCAGACTGTGTAGTCAGCCATTCAACCTCTGCTGAACAGGGATGGCACACAGTCTTCGTAATGCACTGCTTTGTAGACACTGCTAACCTCCCTCCAGACACAAACAAACCATGCTGAAGAATCATTTCTTACCTGGACCATATCTAATCAATAACGAAACTAGTTCCAGTCCTCCCTCAGATCACTCTGAAGTCTGTCTCTGCTCCAGCTCTCCTGACAAGAGTTGCGGCTCACAGAGCTGGACTACAGCAAAAGAGGGAGGGAAAAAATAAAAAAAAAAAAAGGAATTATTAGAGAGGAGAAAATCAGAAAAGAAACTGGACTTTACTTCAGATTCATGCTACTATATGTCTTTCAGGTTGACTTCCCATAATAACTCAGCATAGCAACAACACAGAGGCCAGAGACACTGA
Source organism: Charadrius vociferus (assembly GCF_000708025.1). NCBI lineage: Eukaryota > Metazoa > Chordata > Aves > Charadriiformes > Charadriidae > Charadrius > Charadrius vociferus. Next base: position 1,792,582 of record NW_009647212.1, read on the forward strand.
CAACATTGCTAAGGACTGGCCCTATTTCAGAATGTGAAGAGCTACATCCTTCGACAAGACCCAGTGCAGTACAGCACAGAGAAGTGGCCAAGATAATAGATTTTATTTGCATGTATAGAAGTGCCTCCAAATAACTAATCACATAAAAGCAATGTTATTTCTTAATAATCCACTGAAACAGTTTTTAAGAGACAGAAATAAGGCCAAGACTTCTGGCCAGCATCTACCTACAGGCTGTAGCAACCCATTAATGCCTGTGATCCGGACATCACAGCTGAGAACAAGACAGGGACACCCCAAGCCTTGTTTCCATTCTCTGAAACAGCAAGGTGCATTATCCCTGTTCCATGTCTGCAGCTGATTAGTTCCCAAAGGGGAGTCAGCAGATGATCCTGAAGCCCAAACAGCCTGGTCCTGTGCTGCCTCATTACTAATTCTATCTATCATCTCATGCATTTCACTCATTCAACACCAGTCATGATTTTGGCTTTAAGTTCTTCTCATGTTGTTACTCATCTTAAGAATTCTGATGCTACTCAGCTCTCTTCTGATCAACAGTGGACGTGCAGAGGCCTCGTTACATATTATGGAATAGGTTGCAATGAAAAAGCATAAATTCCAAGAAATTAATGCAGTAACACACTCGCAATAGGAAAAAAAAACATTGTCTTGCACACATGCTACAAGCTGGTGATTTTATACTCTTGCAAAGACCCTGTGGCCTTCAAGATTACATGTCCCTGCCTTTTGGAGAGGCAAAATTTGGTGATCAACCAGTTTGCTGTATCCTGCCTTTGCAAAAGGCTTGGGTGCCTCTGCTGTCCTCCCAGTGCCATGGTGGGCTGACACCAGGAGCCTGATGGAAGCCAGCATCCCCCCACAGAAGAAGGTGCTAGAGACACACACATTTTGCTTACATGAAAGAGAGCAGCTCCCAGTTCCCAGTGACTTCCAGGACCGCAATCTCTGCTCCTACCCCTGGAACGGGTTTCCAAGATCAGAGTATCTTCTGTACCTCCAGTCTGTAAAAGGCACAGGATCCCACAGAGTTTGTAGGAATATTCTTCTCTGACTACCAGCCATTCTTGATACATAAAAACCCAAAAATAATGGTGACAGTGCATGAACACATAAAAGTGAAAGCTAACTGCAGCAAAGGAAAGAGGAGAGTCTCTGCTCACTGTTCAAGGTGTCACTGCTCCGTGCATACAAAGAAAATACAGATTCTTAGATTAACACACTTGGTGTTTAATGTTAGCGTAGGAGTGGAGTGCTCTTCTTCAGAAATATCTGGTGGGTTTAGCCTGCTTTTTACCTTTTAGCTATGTATTTTCTGTGGCTTTGCATTTCTAAAGTCAGTTCCAAGAGCTTCAACAATCTTCTGTGTTTGAATTGTATTTTGCTTTGTTCTGAATGCCAGTGCATTTCTAGGCATTAATCCTGCCTGTTTATTCTATGCATATGTTTGTGCGTTCACTTGGCTTGGTATGTAATAAGGTTGTTGGCAGTTGGGGCTTTTTTTATTTAGCATCATTAGGTTTTATGATTTCTACAAGTTCCATATAGCAAAACATTCACCCAGACATTAAAATGCACAGAACAATATCCACCAATTAATACTGGCTCCAGGAATGACCATGCAGACACCATGAAATAAGTCCAACAAAGGGAATGTATTTTTCCAGTGCTGACCTCTCTCACATTTTGTCTTCTAAAAGAAGACAAATGTTTCTGTCCCTTTCCAATGCCACCTCCTCTGGTAAAGTACAGAATGAATATATACATGCACCACGTTCACACATGCTCACAAGCTCACTGAAAAACAGTCAACATAAAAGAAAACTAAATCACCTTAATTTCCAAACACCAGGTACTCCCTCAAGAAACAAGAATCAACCCAAGATGACAGTAAAAGAAAAAAAAACAGTGATTAGAGTAATAACTGTTCACAAAAGGCAGCCCCGTGACACAGCTGTCCAGTCTGCTCACCTCTGCAGGTACATAAGATACCTCCCTCAGCAGTTGCAGGGCAAGGATCCAAAGCCACAGCCACCCCAAATGTGCTGGTTCATGGGGCTCTGTAGATGTTTAGACCTACTTTGCTCCTGGCATGCTCCTCCACACCCTGTGTGATGCACCTGCAATAAATCTGTGTATGGAGTCATGCCGTGGTGGGGAGGACAAAGCACTATGTAGCAGAAGAGAGTGTTTTCCTAAGGGATCGCAAGAAGAGACTGTTCTCCCATAGCTGCTGGTACGAAGCATCACAGCTCTCTTCCTTTACCATGACCACGGGTGCCACATGTATCCAGCCAGCAGAGCCCAGAGCCAATCATGTGTTAAAGATGTCATAGTTAAAGATGAGGAAGAAGAGAGGCCCTGAGAGCTGTGCAGCAAGTATTTGAGATACAGATGCAACAGACAGGAACGTGCAGAGTGAATGAAATATAAAACTCACGCTAAGTGGATGAGACCGGACAAGCCAGATCTAAGAAGTGTGGAAAAAGGCTAGGTGAAAGGTGTTCCAACCCCTAAAGACGGAGGAAGGGTGTAGGGAGCATGTTGCAGACAACTCATTCCAAGAACATCACCATGGGAGCAAAAAGACCTCGTTAAAAACATTTTTAAAGATTTTAAAGGGTACTCAGGAAGAAATTTGAACATTTTTAATAGTTCTTGTAAAAAAATCAAGCAGTCAGTCTTCTTTTAAACTATGAGGAAGGAACTGTAACCATTGGTGGTATTGTTCATTATTTCTCTGACACTGCAGAACACTCAGGTATGGGAAGCACATTAGGGTTACTGCTTTTGGTCCTCTCTGGATGAACAGTTTATGTAAGCTTCTATGAAGCGTATGAGCTCGAGGCACGGCTTCTTCCTAGACCATCATTCAGTCACCCTGGTGATACATTTCTATTCTATGCATCTGTTTCCTAGTGCAGAGTTTATGAAGAACAAATGGAACATTCAGAATGATTGCATAGAGGATAATTTTGAAAAAGGCAGAACAAGATTTGTCATCTTTGGCCATGAGATTAAACATGCTTACGCTATTTTACCTATATATCACCAGCATAACTTCTTTTATATTTCTGATTAGTCTGAGTTTCATAGTCAAGGTCAGGGTTAATACATGTATTATACATGTAATACAAATCCTAAGGTTTCTTGGGGTGGTTTTTTTTGTGTTTTTTTAATGTTGGAATGCTCTATTTATCAGACTCTGGCATCTCATAAATAATTGTGTACACTATACTGTAAACCCTAAAGAGAGAATCAGGTATTATAAACTACAAAAAAAAACAATGTTCAGAAAACCAACCCATCCATACATACTTTTTTCCTCATAAAAGTCTCCTAGCCACTTTCTAACTTGTTTTAATTACAAACTTCTATTCAGGGAACAAATGGATTTGTGCATTATGCAAGATAAATAAAAATAGCCACACACAGAAATCTCTTTTCCCCCTAGACTGACTGAGCTTTTCAAATGTTTGCCAGCAGGTTAACAAATGCTTCTTACACAAGCAATTAAAAATAATGCCACAAATAGTCACTGGAGTCCAGTCTCCTATACCCTAAGCGTTTTTGCCTAGACAATTGTGCTTAAAATAAATTCCTGTGTACTCTCTCTGTTTTGCTCTCTCACTCTTGCAATATTTTACTCTCAATACTCTTAATGTGTTCAGCTCTTAAAAAAAAGAAAAAAGAAGCATTTCCATGGAGGGTCTATGTGTCAGATTATGTTACTGCTTCTCTTCAGTAATTTTTACTGTCATTGTCCTTTGAGATGTCACTCGGAAAATTACCCAAATCCAAAGTCCCTGAAAGGTGCTTCTATTAAACTGCAATAGGAAACCATGGATAGAAAGAAATTCCAGGTCTCCACTCGGGCAAGCACTAGGGCTGTCCTGACCCGCGTTTCTCCCCGGCGCTGCTCTGAGCCTGCCTGCCCAGGGCTGCTCACGCGACCTGCCCACAGATACAGCCCTACAACTGGGTGCCACATGATGCACTCAGCAGCTGGTTGGGGCTTTTCTGCTTTTTCCTCCTTAAAAAAATAAATTCAAGTTCCAAACAGATAGGCTTCTTTTAGGTATCATACAGTAACACAAACAACTGTAAAGCAACCTTAAGAAGCTGTCCCATTAACATGACCATCCCATTCTACCTCACTCACTCTTCACAATTTCCCTGCTACAGAACAGCACAAGTTCTACTAATGAGCTACGTTTAACCTTCATGTACTACTTTTATGAGCCAAGCTTATACCATCATGTCAGGTTGCTAAACACAGTTTGGCACTGCTATATGTAATGCAGGAGAAGAATACCACTACCAATACAAGAACAGGAAGAACTGAATCTTATTTCAGCCATGCCTCAAGAACATGGGAAATGGGAAAGACGTATATTAGGCAGAGTGGAAACCTGCATCTGACAAAATCACTTTCAGGTGTCAGGCACCACAAATCAAAATGCTCCCATACACCCAACTCTACTATTCGAACTCATTAATTTATTGTTATAATGCTACATATAATTAATTCACCTTCTAGTTGTGCTGCCAACTCCAGAAGGTCTAAACCAGGATTCAGAACTGGAGGAAAACAAATTTTTTTTCAGTCATAACCCCAGCCTGCTGTGGGTTTTGGATGCCTCCTACTTTTCACAATTCTTGAGAGAGATTCACAGATACAAAAGTCAATTTCCCTGCCTGTACAAGTGAAGGAAAAAGACAGAAGATCCTGTGATCATGCACCTCACAGCATCCCTTTTCCAAACATGATAGAGGATAGTAAAATTATTGAGCTCATTGCCTCGCTGTAAGATCACAGGGACCCTTTTTCTTTGAAAAACTGTTTTGTAAGTACTCCTGCTCCTAAAGTTGCTTCTCTACCCTCCTGCTTACAAAATTTAAAATCTACATGAATAGCACAGAACTAGAAGTATTTTCTTCATTACTGGTTAAATATTCATACTTCATATGAATTTAGTATTTATTATTTCATTTATGTGCAACTGCTTTGTAATTTAGAGACTGTGAAGTCTGCTTTATCAGGTGACACTGTATCCAGGGAACTTCCAGCAGAACTGTCATCCAGCCTGCGTGCTAACAGTGACAAAAACCCACCCGCCGTAACCATGATAGTGTCAGCTCTCCACAGGGGCAGGGGGGTTCACCACATGTTGCCTGGAGCTTTCTTCCAGCTTTGCTGTCCAGTCTATGATTGACCAAAAATTTAATTTTAAACCAGGCTGATAAAATGCAACCCATATGCCTAGTGGTGTATAGTCAGGTAAATGCTATCTGCTCATCTAAACCTTGCAGGTCTTAAGCTGCAGCCTGTTGGCTTTGGTGCTGAGTATGGTGTAAAAGCCAAAATGAGGCATGAATAAAGGGATGGTCTCCTACAGTTAGGGTAATATGCATTTATCCAGTCTTTATAGACTTTACGCTGCAAACATCTATATCGAAGCTAATTGTTTCAACTTCTTCTATAATCAGGGGAGATAACTTGCTCTCTAATTCACCCAATATATTTCAGATGTGTTTTAACAAGAGTATCCTGCTAAAAGCCTTTGGGGGCTCTGCTGCATGCAGCAGAGGGAGAAACTGAATTATACTGGGAGATCCACAGATGTATCGCATAAGGAGAGCTAGTGCCGTAAACTCCTTCATTGCATGGTACAGCTGCATCTGTCCAAACCTCTCACCCAGTCAAATCAGAGCCATATATACCCCAGAGGGCTACAACATATATTATCAGAGGGACTCTGGACAGCATTATAGTCCATAAAGAGGATAACTTAGTGCAGACTGCTATTTCTGACAGGCATCACTACCACCACCACCACAATTTTCTCCTTAGAGACAGAGAAGAGACTGTGTTTTTAAAACCAACAGAATATGGCTGAAATCGCCAAGCCACACACTAGATTCTTCGTGGTAAGAGCAGATTTTTAGACATGACATATGAAAGAGGCGTTTATGATCACTCGTTAAAGAAAAAATGTAGCACCCCGGGAGTACATGTGAATATATTCTCCAGCTCACCCACAGCCAACAGTTCCCATTCTGTTAAAGAATAAAGCCCTTCTAAGACCGTTAGTAAACAACTAACTTCTTTGATCTGTTATTTTGATTCTGGAACAAAGAGTTTCTGAGCAGCATAACAAATTAGTTCACCCATATTACAGTATGTCAGACATACTGTTGTCTGGAATATTTTTAATCTTCCAGCTCTGTTTAAGATATGCATTACCATCTACATCTTTTCTGAGCAATCACATGTAGACCCTGACCTCTCTGCACAGTCCAGAACAGATCCTGAGAAACTACAAGTTCCAAGGTATTTGTGCAAGCGGGCCACACATTCTCCATTTCTTTTAATTTTAGACTTCGCTAGGTCCATTATATTTCCTCAAATTCAAACCAATGTATTTTGTTTAGTTTTAATCTTTATCTGTCTTCTCCAAAACGCTCCTGTAGGTATGATACCTTCACCCATACACCAGAAACCAACGGGTAATGCACCAAATATTGCAGCCATAATGCACGCAGCTCAGGAGTACTGACCTTAAATACTGGCAGAGTCTGCAGGAGCCATGAGTGCCTGGATTCTAGTGGCAATGATTTCTAACAGCAGAAACCTTCTTAGCATCGTAGCTCATTGCTTTAATACTTTGTGTGGAGTATTATATCCATTATAGATAGCAGATGACATCCTTCATTAACAGCCTCAAGACAAGAAGCCCTTAACTTCCCATTACTCTGAACAGAGTTGCATCCCATCGCTAAACTTAAGAGCCACTTACAAAGCATACAGCACCTTGTGTTTTTCCTGTCGACACTTGCATTGAATTTAGTCTTCACTTCTGCTTATGGCAAGGATGACGCATTAGACACTTTCACTGTTATAAACTGTCACGGCAGAAGAGTCATTAATTTACAGGGGGATAAGAATATTTTGCCTCCCCTCCTCCTTTCTACCCATTCCTTTGTCCCGTTCTTGCTCCTCAAGCAGACTTAGAGAATCTATGGTCTTCTATTAAAGCTTTTGTTTTTTGAATGAGGGATGTCCTTCTGTTCCAAATAGAAAAATCTCAAGAAAAGATATTAGTCCTTCTTAAGGAAATGAAGAAATCAAACTTTTGGAGGGTTGCGCTTCCTTTAGGGCAAGCTACATTCAAAAACAGATGATCAAACACAAACTCATATTTCCTTGTGCCACTGGGTAGCTATTCTAATGCTGGAGACAGTTTGAGAAAAGGTAAGCACTGAAATAAAAATGAGAACAAAAATGAACAAACCTGGACTTTAATACATTTTACTGCACTTATTGGCAAGAAGAAAAGAATTGGCAGATAAGAAGCACAAAAATTCTTTTTCTCCCCGAAAGAACATTATGCTTTAAAATGCGTGCGCACCAGTTGTTTCGTTTTCTAATCTTGTTCTAACTCTATTTTCTGACAACATACGGAAGAGTTGATTCCTGTACCCTCTACTTGCATTGTGAAGCATTTTACTTTGTGATTACTTCCAATCAAAGTCAGAAAAATAATTTGCAAAGCGATCGCTAGCCTGATTTCAGGTGACAAAACCCAGTCTGTATCTTGCCAAGATCATTAGGGAGAAAAAAAATGTGATTTGGGGAAAATCTGCCTTCTTTTTTTTCTTTTTTCTTTTTTTTTTTTCTTTTAACTTCTGAGAAGCACAGAATCAAAAAGGGAAAGAAAGTATAAATATCCAATGCTCAGTGCAAGCTAGAATCATCTAGATGATGGACCTGCATCCTGATGGCAGCTGTCCTCCAACACTTTTGCTAACCCACCAGCTCCAAAGAGTCTCTCTTCCCCTCTCCTGCTCCATTACATGGCTATGGGTTGTTTGTATCACCCCTCTCACACACACTCCTGCTGGGACTGTCACAGTCGTGACTCTAACCTGTTAGACTCAATGCAACACAGCCACTCTTCTTCCTAACTTTGTGTCCCTTGCACCAAGTGCTCCTCCTCTACCCTTGTATCACCATCCATACCACCTTAACACCTGAGGCACCTTCTGCAGGCCATTTCCACATGCTCTTCAGCATATGTTCGTGTAGCATAAAAGAGCTCCAATAAAAGAGAAAAGTGAAATTTAAAGTCCTAATAAAAGTTTATTTCTTTATCAGTAGCAATAACTACTATATTTTCAGCCACCCGGTAAGTTACAGACTTCCTTACTCATTAACTCATAAAATAGAACAACTCCTTTGAGTTCAGGCACAGTAAGTCATAAACTATAGAGCTCCTCATCACTGCCACGCTATGTAACTTGAATTCTGTTCTCTTCATTCAAAGCAGCTTCCTCATTAGCTGCTTCTGACATTTTTTCGCCTCAGTTCTTATCTGCTTTGTTCCTTTCCCACCAATTCCAGCAAGCATTCCTTTTTCTAAACTACCTCTTACTTTTCTAGACACCATATTCACTGTGCAGGCATGCTCTCATGACAGGGGCTGAAAACGTGATGTGTCCTGGTATCATCAAAAATACTTAGCTTTTGTTGAAGCTTTCCTTTTCTAGCTACACACAAAAATGCTTCCCTGAAATGGGAAAATATGGGCTTCTAATATTTCAGCCCTCCCTGATGGACAAAAAAAACCTTGAAGGGCTGTAAAGGAATGCAGGGGAGGAGAAGGAAAAAGAGGAGCACTGACCTGGGGTTGAGAGCAGAACAATTCAAGTCTCTATTGGACAGACTGTTCTTTCACAAGCTGTGCACGAAGGACCAAAAAGTGTCAGAAGGAATATAACACCACAGGTTACAAACAGCAAAGCTTGATTAGTTGAGAAAAGAAATTTTCCTTATTATTTTATATATATTTAAATTTTTGTATAAACATTAAAGAACAGTGAGGTAGTGAGGTGGCCGGGGGGAAATAACAACTGGCTAACATGCAGTAGGAGAGAGCTCTTGAGTGTAATACTCAGTTCCCCTCACCAGCTTGTTGAAGGGATATGAAAGCTCCCAATCTATTTTACTCCATTGCTGTCTACTTTTATGACCCTGCCAAAGTCAAAGAATCACTCCAATTTTTTAAAATTACAGCTATTGATTTCTCTCTTTTTCCTGTCCTTGTAGGAGAAATATGACTTATGAAGGGTTTCTCTGGTTGGTTTGGGCTTTGTTATTTTTGAAAGAAGACTTCTCATTCTTCCCTCCCATTCGTTCCTCTCTGTATTCCAGACAGACCGGTACCAAAACCAAGAAAGAAGAGACACTGACAGCCCTGGTCTTTCTAAGGTCAACCACCATAGTAAAGAACACCCTCAGTGGTTTCCTTACTCTACTGGAAAAAGGGCACCTGCAAAGCTCACACGCTCTTTGCAGAGACAGTGCACACAACTGAATCCCCACAGCCACATCAGACAAAATTTATTTGGACAGCAGGTATCACATTATCAGCCTAAGGAAATAGGGATCATTTGGGAATGAAATAAACCCAAACCTCTGTATCACAACAAACAAATGAGATCACCCTGTACTACCAACCTCACCTCCTAAACACAAGTCTTATGTACTCTAATTATTGATGAGAATTCCTGGTCCCAGGGAAGAAGCTATTTGGCCGTCTCAGGGCTCATCTAAGGGACACAGCATTTACAAATATTGATTCACTTTCTCTGCTTAGTGGAAACATTGTTCACAAAGAAAGGCTGGCTGCTGTGCATAATCAGAATTCATTTTGGTAGGACTTCTCTTTTCCACTTTCCCAGTTTAATTAATATATCCTGATTTCAAACTATTTTTAACAAGTCATTTTTCTTCAATCAAAGGGCAAATGCTTTTTCAAGAATGTCACTCACCTAAATTACCCATCATTTTATAGTTTCCTGACAAGCCGCGACAGACTCTACCACAGAAATAAAACCTACAGCTGAATTAACTTAGACTGTCTTATAGGGGCCTGCTGTAACAGCAGTGCACTGAATCTTGAAGACTACTGAAGGCTGTGGTCCTTAGTGCTACCTTTAGTTTTTGCAAGAATTATCCGCAGTACAGAAGGATCCTGGGACTAGAAGTTAACTTTTGTTGAATTTACATAAAATCGGAAGGACTCCAATACCATCAGTGAAAATATTTTGCATTTACAATGGTACAATGGAAGTAAAAACTTAGCAAAGCTAAGAAAACACCCTTTTTTTTTTTTAAGAAAAAAACCAGAAAAGGATAAATGGGGAATCTGAGAACACCTAGATAGCCAACTCCGTGGTTCGTGTTTTTGTTGAATTTTTCTGAACATTAAATAGCAAGAATGTCTAATTTCTCAAACTCAGGCTCTCCTGACAGTGCAAAACCACCACCAGCAGCCCAGATTTCTTTCTTGCTTGGCTGATGATTACCGATCTTGACACTTGCTGGTACTCTGTGTTGTGAATAATTCAGGGATGCTGAGTTGTTCAGTGACAAACTCTGGAGGGTAAAATGAGATCTGACATTGCAGCCTACCTGTTTGTGCTTCAAAGCAGAATTAATAAGCAGGATCTCTCTGTTAAGCCTCAGGATTACTGAGAAGTCTGAATCAAAATGCCCTCACAAACACTCCAAAGTGTTTGCCCCACTCCAGCTGAAAGGAACATACCAAAGAGGGTCTTTGCCCAGCATTGTTCAGGAACTTTAAGTTACTGCCTGATTGCTGTAAATTAAGCATTGACTGAGGTCTAGAACGATGCTGTTCGCTTCCAAGCCACACAACTAGGAAGAAAATAAATTTCTTCTCTGGAAAAGAAGGAACTGAAGAACACAGAAGCTTTCTACTAGATCCAGCTTTGCCACTGTAGAAGGGAATGGTTACCGTGTTCTACTCCACCCTTTACTGGAGGCACAAACTTCTACAGATCTGCCAGCTGAGCCCTTCAACACTTCCTAATTTGTTCAGACAAAATCACTTATGTTATCTTGAGCCATGATTTGAGTTGACCTGCATGATCTTACCTGAATTAGCAAACTAGAGAGCACTTTCAGCACCTGCTCTAGAGGAAGTTGATAGAGTGAGGTTAAGCTCCAAAATGGATACTGTCTCCTTAGGCTGAGAGTATTTGGAGAGGAGGAATCGCAGGTTCCACCTGATGTGGCTGTGGGGAATCAGCTGTGTGTACCCATGCTGCATCCTGTCCCCACCCTACATTGGGCTCCTTTTCCACTAAGGTTAAGAAAGCCCTAGAGTGTGTTCTTTACAGAACTTGTTACTTGACCTTAGAAATACCAGCAGAAATACTAGGAACAATGGAGCATAGCTGAGGTCAGTAACTTCTTCCACAGACATAGCTGGATCCAGAAAATGATGTCTATGAAGGGCCTGGAGCCCAACGCCAAGAGCCTGGAGCCCAAGCTGAGAGAATGCTGTCAGGCCACAAGTGGAGTTGCAAGTCTCAGGGCTTTAGTAACATGAAGGGCTTTTGCAAAGAAAAGGCCAGCATGAACTGAACCATAGTCAAAGAAGGTCTGTACAGCTACTGACTGATAACACTGATATCCGTCCAGAGAGTCTGGCCTGCTGAGTCTCCAGCATTAAGGGGTTTTCCTTATCTCGGTAATATTTATGTTGACTTCACATTTTTGAGGAGAGGGATTTGGGGACTGGAGTCATCAAAACACACTTGAATGAAAAAATGCAAATTGCTGTAGTGCCCTGGGGTTTGGCAACACAAAACAATCGTTTCTCCCCATGATTTGCATAACAAAGATACCAAGTCCCTCTTTTTTCTAAGCCAACAGGGAAGGTCTCCGATGCCCTTGAGGCACAGCAGATTCATCCAGCCAGACTGAGAGGCAGAGGGAAGAAGGCATTAATACTCCTAAGCTTTCTACAGCACAAGAGATGGTAGACAGCAAAGCAGTAAGCACTTATTTTCTTTACATCAAAAATAAACAGGGATGCTAGTAAAAAGCATAAGCTTTACAAAATAAAAATGAGGTTCTCTATATCTTAAAATGCACTTATGATTAGCAAGCATTGGTTAAAGTGTTAAAGACCACTAAACTATTCCTGAAGGACATCAGTTTATCTGCATCAAAAAATTTCTCTACAACATTAGAAAATATCATGTCCAAGACCGAGAAATCTTAAGCAAATCAGGTACTGGTCATTAAGTTGACAATTCTCATTTTACTGCTTCAGAGGGAAATTGAGTCACACAAACAAAAAAAAAAAAAAACAACCACACACCAAAACCACAGCATCAACAATGAAAAATCAATGAGATGTATAACCTGCATCCAGTTTTACTGATCCACCTTTCCATGGCTGCAAAGTTGCTGCCTATTGTATCTGGAGACGGTATGTTGTGTCTCCAAAACATGGTAGATACCAAGAGCTTAACAGTTACTGGACTAATTTTGTCACTTGACATGAAAAACATTTTGATGAGGTTAAAAGTACTTTCGCTAATAACAGTGGTGAAAAAAAATTATTGTCTTTACTTCATATGGTCCTTTCAGTAATTCTGTTATTTATTTCCTAACTTTTTATTCCTTGGTTTGATTATTTTTATGATACCTGAAATGGAGATGCTGTTATCGTTAGCTGTTTTAGCACTAGCACTGTTAGTAGGGACACCCTGACCCCTGGCCTGAGGAAGCCTGGTTTTGTATTGTGTCTTTAATCCCTTATATTGGATGCCGTACACTGTCTTGTTAACATCTAGTCCTCAGCTGCACAGAAAATAACCTGCTGCTGTAGAAGCGCTTCTAAGTGCAAGACGACATGCTATTTTTTCATTTTATTTCTTTATGAACCCTGAGTTGGATAAAGATGTTTTTTAGCATTGCTAAAGAGTCTAGGGCAGGCTAAGCTGGCTTACCGAGTACATGAAACTTTTTGAGTTAGCTGAATTACTAGATCATTATGGAGGGAGGGTAAAACTTTTTTTGGAAACTTTTGGCAAAAAGCAAGCACAACTGTATCCTAATTTTTTTCTCACACATACACACATGGTCCCCATTTATTTATTTATTACCATCTAACCCAAAGCTGCAAAAACTCCAGGAAATGCCCTATATTGTCACTCTGTCACGTAAGGCTGAAAGCTTGAAGCAAATCGTTAGGCTGAGCACATCTCAAGGGAGCTTTAGCCACCGATCAGCACTGCTGAGCTGGGCAATAGGACCGACGCTCTGCAGACCTGCTTGTGCCTACTGAGGGCTCCCATTCTTTTCTTTTCTAAATTTTCCATGCATGTTTCAAATACACAAGAAAAAAAAAGAAAAATTAGTAATGAAGATTAGCTGAAAAATGACCTTGTCCAATCCCCCTCTTAACTCTTCAGGTGACATGATATTAATTTTCCATGCCCCGTAGGGAGCCGGCACACTCTGTCACACAGGTGGAATCTTTTTTCAGGTTGAAAAAATGAATTTGGGTCATTCTGAGCAGTAAATATTTCATGACAAACACCATACATAGAAAAGCCCCATACCACAGACTCAGCCAAGCGGATTTTGAATTTTCCATGTCAAAACTGAAAATAATGTTTCCTGCTCTATTTTTGGTTCTGACATAGTAAAACTGGTGACCTGAAAGTCAACTTGGTTGTTTGTTTCCTACTTCAGTTCTGACCTGTTCTGTGCTCCCAATATACCCATAAATGGCACTGGGACCAAAGGCTCACAAGAAGTGAGGAGATCAAGGAAGAGGGATCAAGTATCATTCATGTAGCTGCAGGAGTACTGAGCTGACAAAAGTCACTTTCAAGACCTTTCTTGACCTCAGGGGTCAATGTTGGGACTGGTGCTGTTTAACATCTTCGTTGGCAACATGGACAGTGGGATTGAGTGCACTCTCAGCAAGTTCACTGACAACACCAAGCTGTGTGGAGCAGGTGACAAGCTGGAGGTAAGGGATGCCATCCAAAGGGACCTGGACAGGCTGGAGAGGTGGGCCCAAGCCAACCTCATGAAGTTCAACAAGGCCAAGCGCAAGGTCCCGCACGTGAGTCAGGGCAATCCCAAGCACAAATACAGGCTGGGCGGAGAATGGATTGAGAGCAGCCCTGAGGAGAAGGACTTGGGGGTGATGGTTGATGAGAAGTTCAACATGACCCAGCAATGGGTGCTTGCAGGCCGGAAAGCCAACCACGCCCTGGGCTGCATCAAAAGAAGTGTGGCCAGCGGGTCAAAGGAGGTGATTCTGCCCCTCTGCTCTGCTCTCGTGAGACCCCATGTGGAGTACTGTATCCAGCTGTGGGGCCCCCAACATAAGGATGTGGACCTGTCGGACCAAGTCCAGAAGAGGGTCACAAAGATGATCAGAGGGCTGGAGTACCTTTCCTATGAAAACAGGCTGAGAGAGTTGGGGTTATTCAGCCTGGAGAAGGTTCTGGGGAGACCTTATAGCAGCCTTCCAGTACTTAAAGGGTTCCTACAGGAAAGATGGGGAGGGACTTCTTACCAGGGAGTGTAGTGACAAGACAAGAAGTAACAGTTTTAAACTGAAAGATTGTAGATTTCAATTAGATATTAGGAAGAAATTATTTACTGTGAAGATGGTGAGACACTGTACCAGGTTGCCCAGAGAGGCTGTGGATACTTCATCCCTGGAAGTGTTCAAGGCCAGGCTGGATGGGGCTTTGAGCAGCCTGGTATAGTGGGAGGTGTCCCTGCCCATGCCAGAGGGGTTGGACTAGATGATCTTTAAGGTCCCTTCCAACCCAAACCATTCTATGATTCTATCATTCTATGACCCAGATTCATCCCTCCCTCAGCTTCTGATAGCCTAGATTTGGTAAAGGACTCTGATTGTGATGGCAAAAAAGACTCTCAGAGGTTGATTTTGGACAGTGGAACCCTCAAGCAGCCTTTACAATGTAGCAATTATATGTTTACATTTTTAAAATAAATTACAATTTGCTGCTTCCTGTGATGAGTCAGATCTCACATCAGAAACAAGCCAATGCTATGTAGAGGCAGAGGCGGGCAGGAGCTGCAGCACCTCCTTTTGCAGAAGGGCAATGAGATAGAGCAAGATGCTACCTATCATTAGGCCTGAACTCTACTCCACATGACCACCACTGAAAGCTCCGTTAAAGCTGACACAAGGGATTTGAACCCACTCAACATATAATAAATTGCCTGAAGGCCTTTTATACTTCATGATGCTGTACCTGAAATACATAGAAGTAACAAATATTTAGCAACAATGTGCAGTCTTAATTGCTTCTCTCTGTTTCAAAACCACAGCATTTCAGCCTGGAGGTAAGCTTGCACGTACAGCTAGATTTCTTACTACATGTCATGCTAACATCCCACAGTGCTGTTCCTTCAATCAGGATAATGGTCAAATTAGTATCATAAATGAAATAATAATATTATTCTGCATTCAAGAGTAGGTGATGGTAAAGCCAATGGCAACAGAACTTCGATCTCTTTCTCCACTTCATTTTATCGCTTTTGCCTACTAAATCAGTCTAAAGACATCCTGAAAAATGACATGGATTCTTGAAATGTATCTTGAAATGTATAGTTCTCACTTGTGACTCTCAGAAATAGCATTAGCACATGTTCTCGTCATAAGTTCACAGCTTATGATAATACGAAAAATAAAATCATAAGAGCATATGAGAGATCCTGAAAAAAATGAAGCAAATGCAGAAATATCACCTTCCCATTGGTAGAAAATAAATAATGAAGAAAAAAAGACAAACTTGTAAAAGCCACTGCCTACATACTTCTGATATACCACCTGCTCTGACAATAACTTTTAGATGAGTCTCCATCTTCTATAGGGTCTTACTCTCCAACCTAACCTCTTCTTTGTCTGAACTATATGCTCTCTGAGACACCAAATACTTGTCTGTAAAGTATTGCATGCATACGAATGCAATATTACATGGCGTCTACACTGTTTATGGTGGGTGTCTACACAAAGGGCAAGACAATACTTAGAGGCTTAACCAACCTCATTTTAAATTGAGAAAAATTACACAAAAGGATGAAGAATATACAACCGTCAATTTTTTGAGTCCTTTCTATTGTGTTGTAGCATTGTCTCTTCCATAATGTGGGTTTTTTTTCCCATGTAACATCATACATACATCCCATCTCACAGACTTCAACTGAAATTGCAAGAAATCTCCCATAATGTAAAGACTTCACAGGAAACAGTTGAACCAAAAAAGCAAACAACTTGGACTTTGGATACTTATCTTGATATGAACTTGCTTAAAACCTTTTGGTATTTTCTCATTCAAGGCACTACCTTAGAGTAGGATTTTCTGATAATCTCAGTTTGCCTTCAGTTCCAGACAACAGCAAGGGCTATTTCCTTCTACATGCTCTTAAATACATGCCTTCTGTACTGAATATATGAAAAACATTTGTGAATCTCAAGTGCTTTTATGAATTTCTATTGTAAAGATGCATAGCAAGGAAATAAAGGAAGGTTGAGTGTAGGGAGCCCAAGTAATCCCAGCATCCCCTATTGGCCTGAAGACGCTTCTCAGATCTACTTGCTCTAATACAGCCACGGCAACAGGAACAATATGGAACTCCAGTTCTTTGAGGTTGTCCTACCTCACACAAGAGGTTCACGCACTGATGGCCTCTGAGAAGCTCATCACGCAAGACTCCATTAGCAGAATGATGTCAGAACTAGATTCCGCCAAAATTTCCCATGACAGAGCTGTGTGACATAACACCTTCCCTGCAGATTGTGGGAAACCAAGGTATAATATTAAGTCAACTTTCTAAATTCTATATCCAGGTAATTTTCACAGGAAAACAACTTTTCTGCCTTCTCCCTCCACATCATATTTTATAATCTCTTTCAAAGCTGATTATCAGCGGTTGTACTTAAAGTATGGGTAGAACAGGAAACTAGTCAAGTTGGCAGCCAGTAAATCCTTGTGTGGATATCAGCTTCAACGACCCTTGTATTATTTACTTCACTTACAGATGCTAATGGTCTTAAAAGCACTATACAAACTGATCAATGAACCAAACTAAAGGTTGTCTTTAGCCAGCTGCTGCAGTGCTGTATAATTGCACATAGCAACCGGGTGCAATACCTTCCGAGAGAAGTGACTTAACAGCCTGTCCAAATCACAGCACATGGAGGTTGGACTTCACTGACCTGTGGCAGCAACGTTCAGCCTCACTGCAAAGTGTTATCCTGCTTCTCACATGGCCTCACCTGGGAACATTTACAAATAAGGCTATGGTTGTATCATCAGCTGCATAGTGTCCCACCAGCACAGCTGTAGTCCTGGTACTCTCGCTGATAAAACATAAGTCCTTACAATTGTAGCAGAGATTCAAGCTGTAAGTGCAGCCTGACAGCAACCCATTCAAGAGCAGACTAAGCATAAACTTTCTAGACTGGAAAAACTACTAGTTTTGGCTATCATTCCCTCTCGTGACATCTCTCTCCAGGGCACAACCCCGCCATGGGAAGCAGCGGCAGAAGAGGAAATGGGCTCAGCAGATGGAAGAGTCTTCATTGCACAGGCGAGCATAGCTGATGCCATATCCAACATAGGCAAAACAGATCATCAGCTATGCCCGACAGACTCACGTCCGTTGGTCAGCACCTGCTTTGCCTAGTGTCTTCAGCTGGCACCGAGAAGGATTTTATGTTCCAAGAGTAAATCCAAGAGTACATCCAATTTCCTAGAAGTGCTGATACTTAGCTGTACTGTATATGCGGTCTGGAACTGGTGTCAGCCAAGCAGGAATATGACCTTGCTACTGATAATTGTCTTCAAATAAAATTAAAACCTCAGCCAGCTATAAATTGGCTTAAATTTTTAAAAGTCACTTTCATTGACAGGTCTAGCTGAGGACTAAACACTTCCATCCAGCAGTTAAGTAAAATATAACCAGTTGCAACGCTGTCTCTCCAGTGAGATGGGACCAACTCTGTAAATGACAGAGGAGTTCATACCCCTTGGTTTATTGTGCCTTGTTTCTCAGGTGGCAGCATCAGCCAGGGGACAAGCAGTGATATCTTCTCATGCCTTCTGGTAGCTCAAAAAGAACAGAACAACAAGCACTAGTGACCTGGACTGCATTTGAACTAGAATTCTATGTTGTACAAAGAGTCTCCACAGCTGCAAGCAGTTCCTCGCCCTACTTAAAGCTAAAAAACAATCTTTCCTATACACAAACTTGAAAGTTTACCTGAGCTGTACATTGTCCTGATTTTTCCTCACACGTCCACTACAAAAACAGATGAATGGAAACTTTAATCAATACAGAAACACAGGTTCAAAGCACACTATACATGTAGACGTACAGAACTGTAACATTAACCACCTGCAGCAGTCTCCTCCCACTAACAAATACTCCATCCCCTCTAAATAAAAAGAAGGAAAGTAAACCAGCACAGGCATCCTACAGACAGATTTAATCATCCAGAACTCCTCTTGTCAAGCAGCTTTATATGAGAAATTGCTTTGGCTCCTTAACTGCCTTCAAATCAGATGTGTGAGGGGATTTCAATTCAGAAAGGTGCTGACCAGTCTCACTGTCCTCATAAAAAGTTTTGCCATTTCTTCATTCACCGTCCTATAGTTCACAGGAAGTGATTGAAAACAAAATGACAAAGAAAGTCAAAGGGAGAACTGAGGACTAGTTCCGATTTTGAAAATTGGTCCAAGGTCAGAACAGGCATAACCTAAGCTTTATCCAGAGAACACAGCATTTCCGTACAAGAAGATGCCAAAGATGCTTTTCAATTTTATCTTGTGGTTGCTTGGGATGCTGCTGAAATGAGAGAATACTTAACAAAATAGGCACTCTTATGGACAATTTGTTCTGGGCCTGGCTAGATAATAGGTGAGTGTGTTATTTTGAACAGTGACAATTATCTTTCTTCAGTAATAGCGCTCTGTTGCTTTTAAAACTTTTGAATGATGGATTACTGGTGTGATCTCCACCGCAGAGAGAGCAGCTTCATCCACTTGCTGTGCTGCAAAATGCCCCAGTGAACCAGGCAGCACTGTACCGCTGAACATCCCCCAGGCATCAACTGGGACCACACACACTGTGCCGCCAGGCATTCTGGTGCCCAGGGTACTCCCGTGATCACCACCTGAGCAGCAATAGTTAGATTCAATGCCAACACGATTTCTTTGTTATCACTTATATCTGTTGAAACAGCACCCATAACATATTTTACCCTCAGACGCAAGAATTCCCAGAAAAATCAACTAGCATAAAAAATTTTTAAAAAGGCACAGATTAAGAGTTAGATTCCTCTGGCACAATTCAGAGCTACTCTCTTAACATAAAAGAGCAGTAGCAGATAAGGATCTGGCCAATCCAATTTTCATTCTCTAATATATGCATTCTTTAAAAATAAATAATTGAACTGTCAGCTCCATCTAACTGCCTCATTACCATTCATTCGTTTCCTGTCAGCGCCACAAAAATAGTTGGGAGAAGGATTTTGCATAAGGAGAGAGCTCACAAGGGAAAGGGGAGGGTGTTATATGTAAAAGGGAGAGTGCAGTAGGCAGCAGGGAGATGACTGTAGGGGAAGCAGAGCAGTGGGCCAGTGGATACTGAGCTATGGCATCAAACACCAGAAAAGTAAACTATGCCTGGGGCAATGAGGCTTGGAAGGTGTTTAGAGTGTAGGTAGCTATTTAAGTAGCTTAAGTTAAAGGGGACATTATGTACCAAGGAAAGATGAATTTCATGTCCCCTGTGTCCTCTGAGTGTAAAAAAAGGCCCCTAACGAGCCACTTCTCAGCAGTGGAAGGAGACTATACTAATGCATGCCCTCCAACCCAGTATTATCACATCTAGAGATCTCCTCTGTGCCACAGCAGAAGAAAGCCTTACTGGCAGTGGTTTTCATCAAAAATGGCACTGAAAACCACCCACTAATGAATGGTCCCTTATTTTCCTGCCTTTCTTATGCTACAGGCTGTGGGACTGACTGATCACCTGAGTTTCAGAGCAGCTTCTGCATGGAGAAAGTCGTTTAAACAGCCTAAAGCTGTAACACCTGCCTGTACCTAGTAGGGGCAGTAATCCCTTATAGTCCCCCACCCTGCTAAGAGGGAGACCAGTGTCCCCCTTCTCTTTTCAGAGAAGAAGAGTCAGCACCAGAGAGTCAACTAGAGGTGTCCAGGCGAGAGGACATCAGAGTTCAGTGCTCAGCTCCTCCTGAACCCCAGTCTGACCTGCACTGCTGCTGTGTGTTCAGAGGACAGCTGGGGAGCGACAGAACGGGTGAATGATAACCCAAAGGGGAACCACTCACACTAACCAACTCTTGTCCCCTGCCTCAGCAGAAGGGCTTTTAACTCTGTCCTTTGTTCTACATGGGCAGTGGATTCATACATTTTTAATAATGAAAAAATAGCTTTTAAATTATTTTGCAGTCCTTATGACCGCATCACTCCTGTAGAGTGAATTGCAATTCCTTCTGGCATTAAGCAGCATTGCAACGACTTTGCCTTAGACCCAACGTTAGGGAAAGTGCCATCAGGTTCACTGAATTAAATAAACTCTGTATAGAGCACAAGAGTAACTGTAGACCTTCAAACCACCATTCACCTGCAAACCCTGGTCATCTTGTGTAGATGTCTAAAAAGTTTATGTATACATACAAATCAAACTGTCATAAGAACAGATGTCAAACTAAACAGCAGAAATACAATTGATTGTACAACTATAGTAAATCTTTGCTTTTCTCCTCATAAGTGCTGACTACAACAGTAACTGTTAAATATGAACCATCACTGTATCAGGTCTTAGTTCAGTAATAGCACTTCTCTGCATTGTGAGAGTTTAAAAAAATGGAGTACTTATTCAATTGTGTCTGATTATGAGACTAAAGTAATTGATTCTCTGACTAATAAGCACACCAGTGGGAATTTTCTTGGTCCAGAGAATTCAGCGACTAATGATGCAAAGCCCTCTTTTGGCAGAAGCACCGTACAGATGTTTTACATAAAAGTCCATAGTCTAGCCAGCTTGAGAAATCCAAGCTGAGATCCAAATACATCAAGTTGATAACAACTGCTCCAGTACCACATGATAACACATGGTTATTACATATCGCACAATGTTATCATACATAGCTTGTTTCTGTCTACATTGGCAAGAACCAAACTGTAATAAGTGACTACCATATTACTAGAGTGAATGAAACCATGGTTTTTTAGGGCTGGATTTCTGAAAATGATGACTGCAAATCAGAGCCTAGTGCTTACTGCCATTCTGCTCTTCTCAAATGGTCAGCACGTGCCTGCGTGGGCAAGGACCTGCAAGGGGTTTCATGGTGCAATAGATATGCCAAAAGCTGCGAACCATTGCTCCTCAGCATGGCTTCATGAGAGGGTTCTTGGGAAACATCCATTCAAATAGTCAGGAAAAAATTGATAAAAGGGTGTGGAACGTCTCAAACCACTGTACTTAACATATAAGCACTTTCGTTGCAGGATTTTGGACCTTTGTTGTTCCCCACCTTAACTGCCCATTTAAATTGCATTTTCAGCTTTCAGCAGAGCTGCATGAAGAAACATTTATGTGTCTCATATGGTCCCTCCCCCTTCTCCACAAATTATCATTTCCCCACAATAACACAAGGAACTAGCTTTCTGTTAATTGCTCAGTAAAAGAGAGTGCCTCGGGGCTTTATTAAGAAAGATTTTTGAGAGACTGAACCATGTGTGACCTAAATTGGCTCCATAAGTGGTTTCTGGAGGGCATAGAGCAGTATTCACAAGCATAATCGCCTTTCACCTTGACGTTAATTATATACTTTACCATTCAAAATAAGTCATGGCCATGAGCTGAAGCATTTGTAAAGTAAACACGTCAGGAAAGCAAGATACTGTAAAATGAACAAAAACAGTCAATTCAGCACTATTAAAAATTCCTTTTCTTTTTACCCTCAGTCTCTAGTGTGGCCTGAGCAGAAAACAACCATTGCTCTCTAAAAGGAAGGCAGCAAATTTTCACCTCTCTAGGTTGCTTTGTTTAAAAATAAAAATATAAAGCACAGCTCTTTTCCTCCAAATATGAAAATAAAAGGGCCTTGCTGGTTAATAATTTGAAGAGCTCTAAGTGCCTCAGGGTCTCATAAAGTACGTTTCTCCTTAAAAAAAAAAAAAAAAGTTTTCCATAATCTATCATATCTGCATTTCATTTTCACAGAATCACAGAAACTCAGAATGGTTAGGGTTGGAAGGGACCTCTGGAGATCATCTAGTCCAACCCCCCTGCCAGAGCAGGGTCACCTACCTTTCTTCCCTCCCCCTTTTCTAAATCAAGGATATTTATACAAAACCAGGATCTTTATTTCTGGGATGTGCTCTACTCCGCCAAAGTCAATATGCCCCCCATTTTTGACAGTGGCTTTTTCTGCTGGGGTTTGTTATATACTGCATAAGTGGGGACAACAAGAACCCAACAAAAATCACCATGATCCAGAAAGCAAAGTCTCTGACCCAAGGAGACGGCATCCGACATTTACTTCTTGCCAGCAACAAATAATGATGAGTTTGGAACGGCAGGTTCCAGAGCTGGCCAACTTTAAAGCACTGGCTCAGCTGAGACAAAAGTACTAGATTTTACAAGCACATTTTTTGGCCATTTAAGAAAGATCATAAAGAAGATGCATACCCAAAAGAAAAACACGGGATTTTTTTGTTGGTTTTAAATTGGCATCTGCCAGTCTGTTGCCAGTCCTTTGAAGACACGGTACAAAGAGAGAGTTCAGTTTTTTCCTGTCATTTCAAGCTTTGAAACCACCCTGCTCACGTCCTACTGGGTCGCCTGCCTGAGCCCCTCAGCGGTCCCACTGGGGCACTGCCTCTGAATCCTGGCTGTGCTCTCTTCTCCTAAGTCACCTC
Organism: Charadrius vociferus; assembly: GCF_000708025.1. Classification (NCBI taxonomy): domain Eukaryota; kingdom Metazoa; phylum Chordata; class Aves; order Charadriiformes; family Charadriidae; genus Charadrius; species Charadrius vociferus. The sequence continues at coordinate 1,815,433 of NW_009647212.1, forward strand.
CTACTTCAAACTCCAAAATTCATTGTGAACAATTCCCTGTTTCTCATTTGATCAAGATCTCCATTTCACCCTCTTTTCTGTCCACCATTTTGTTTGCTTGATACCTAAACGCTAACCAAGTCCTCAATTCTCCTCTGTAAGCCCACAAAAAACAAACTAAAATACAAAAATAAACGTACATAGCTTCAGAAAAGCAAATTTATGAGAGATTTATGGCAGACAAATCCACTGAAAGGTTCAGTACCTGGGAGAGTATTTTGTGGAGGTTTATTTTGTCTTTATGCTTTTTTCTAAACAACTGCTGACGGATCCTGTTAAAACAGACTGTTGACACAAGTAATCCTTTGATCTGAGCCAGTAGGGTTGTTCTTATGCACTGCCTGTACAATACCTCCATTCTCTGTTAGCTCTTTTATGTTTCTTTACAGAAGCGAAGACTAAGCTTCTTGCAGAACGATGTTGTTGATACCTGACATACCCGATAAACTAAGTAATATTTCATAAGCCTGCAACATCACCCTGTTTAGTCATACTGGATATTAGTTACAAGTATAACAGATTACATTAATACTAGACGTAGTATTCTGAAGCACTTTAAGGTTACAATAATAATGTTTAGTCAGAGGATTTTTCACCTTCTTCGGGATATTAACTGCAGACAGAAAAGAATGATGATGGCATTAACTAAGCACATAGTAAAATAAAAAAAAAGTAAGAAAAATTATTAGTACTCATTTAAATCATTATTTTCATAGATAAAGTTTAATTTTTCCTTTATAGGCTACAGTTTAAGTCTTCAGTCAGAACTCTAGAAAGGCATTCTGTTTTTCAGTTCTCTGTCCAAACTAGTCCTCATCTAAAATCCTCTGTGAGACTCTTAGAGATTTCAGCGCATTTCCTTTCTCCTTTGTAGCATTTCAATTTACACATGCTGCTTGAAAACATACTTAGTATTAAAATCTGTTCATGCTGAGAACGTCCATGAACATTTCCAGGTGTTTTGAAGGAAGATGCAAGAATCCCCATTACAGATTATTAGCAAAATTGTTGCAGTCCACTCTTATTTCCTTTCAAATTTCAGTGATTTCTATTTCCTTACTTAGTAATAAGAGTGAACACCAATACCTAGTTAATCACTTTTCTGGCACTTTAGGTAACTATCTTATGCCCCGTTATTAATAATCTTTCTAAAATGTATCTTTTTGACAGTACTATATTCCTCGCTATTTTCAAATTGTTAAAAAACAGCTGAGGAGTCTTATATGCATCAGTTGATTCAGATGCATTATTATGTTCAGGTGGCACTATCATACCTTAAGGCATCGCTCTGATTGCTCTGGCAGTCAACCTTTTCCAGGTCTTGCCATAAAAACTGCTGGCTTATAGCAAGCAGTAAACATTTGGGAGATGACTCTAAGCCACTCCCCTAATGTGATGTTTAAAGTATATAAATCAACAACCACCAGCAATAATAAAGAATCAAGGTATCAGGTTTCTACAACAGTGATGCAATTTATTAAACTGCTCGCTGTAACTTGCAAAATAAGCAAAGTCGAGTTGAGATAAATAAGCTTAAAAATGTCATAATGAGGAGTAGTAGCTGAAAGGGCTAAATTGTGCATGGTAATGAACTGAGACAAAATGATCAGACAGCATTAATAAGTCACAGGGAACGTGACTCACAGGGAGCGTCACCTCAGCATGGAGTTGTACCATAATTAACTATCTGATATCACACGCTTAAGGTATCTTAGGAGATACCTTACCTTATACCAATATGTTTTTAAAGTAATCTTTATAAGGAAAGTGTTTTAAAGAAATAAATAAATGCACGTAATCAAGCATTAGTGCAACAAATACATACTGATACATACTGACCGATCCCTAACTGAAAACGAAGGAAGACGGCAATAAATTGTTTTGAAAATGCTTAAATATCTACAGGAGACAGACCCGATGCAGGTAAGAATGTATGTGTGAAAGTAACAAAGCATAGCTGCAACTGCCTAAGTCCCACAGTGACAAGGGAGTTTTATGCAACCAAAGATGAGATACTAGTGATTCCTCAGTATTTATTACTATTAGTTGTAGTAAATTATTTAACACATTTCCAGTTAGCTACACCATACTCATTGCATACACAAGTTATGGCTGCAGTAAATTATTCCAGTAGTTATTCTTAAGAGTAACTTTAGTCCAAAAAATAAGAAATCATAAACAAATCAATATTTTCACCACAGTTGGCTGAAGTACAGATAAAAACCCTATAATTACATCCACCAGCTTATCCAGTCATCGAATAGCATCTAGATTAATATGAGTACTATGAAAACTACGACATGGAAAGTAGCAATAGAAACCAATCCCAAACTGGTACAAGAACACCCTTTTAATTTCTTTCCTTTGTTCTCTTCAAGCTTGAGGCTCCAAAAGGAATGTGTAGGTCACAGCATTAACGAAATATACCATCAAGATGCATTATTAATCATAAAGCAGTGTTTAGTTTCAGGGATTTACTAGCACGTCTAATATTCTTCATAAATTATTATATGTCTTTTTCCATTGTGATCCCATTAAATTGACTGGGAGCCTTTCTATAGACTGCCTTAGGCCTGAATGGGATGCACAGACTCTCCAATAAAGGAATTCAAGTAAAAGCAGTACAAATAATGAAAGGGTTTACGCAGCAAATATATGAAACATATAAAAACTTAAATGAGCTAACATTAGGCAGGGGTATAGTTTAGTATGCCAAGTTTGGCAAAATGAGAGCTATCTCCAAGAATGAGGAGACAGAATTCTCTCTGTTCTTCTTCCCAGCTTACAGAAAGTCCAGCTCTGTGGGAAAATAAAAGTTTAGTTCCCACGGGCTATTTGGTCCCTGTTTCCCTGCTAAGAACATTAGCTGGTCTGCAAATTACAACAACATTTCCTACTACAGAGGTGCATGTCCCACTAAGGCTACATCGACCCTAGATGGTACAACCACCTTGGGGAAGTTATCAAAGGCTACTGGGGCAATCACGTACTTGCTGGTATCATTTATTCTTGCTCTTTGAGCAAAAGCCTTTTTGTATCACCAGCTATACTAGAGCTTTCAATCTTATTGAAACATAAAAGACAAACTACAGCGCTCATTTAGAGTAATACAGGTAGTATTTCTGATGTTACAAAATATTGTAAAAAACAAAATCCAATGACTCCTTTCACACTGACCATTAAAAACATGTTGGATGCTTTCCCATGCAACTATTATCTAACCAATCAGGATTGAGACCAGCTGCCAGGTATTAAGAAACTGCCATCTCCCATAACAGATTCAGAAATGTTTTCAAAACTTCTGATGAGAATTTCTGTTCTTCTATTTGCAAGAAGAAAAACCTATATACATCTACTGATAACATCATAGCTCCATCTTTATGAAAGAAAATGGAAAGAAAATACAGTAAGCATACCAGGAATTAGCTGATTGTTCATCAGCATTTGTGAGATAACAAGTAAGGACAGGGACACAATTAAAATAAACAAACACTGCTGAGAAAAGAACTCTCTCTGTCATCCTTTTGATGATTCCATCCCCATTAATCTTTCACTATGTGTTCAGTTCAGTGCAACAGAAAGAGAACAGTATTCCTTTGCAGTTATTTACCAAGAGGTCAAATTAATCAAAATTTAAAGAACCTCAGCTCTGATGAAAACTTTCACTTCCTACTTAAAACTTCAGTTCAATCACACCTGAAGCCATCTACCAAAAAACGAGGAGTTACTTTTGCCAGGCCTTTAATTTAACAATCCAAGATGATTGATAAATATCCATAAGCACTATTTCACAGCACCTCTATTAAGTCAGTCATTGTTTACAGGTGAGAAAAACTAAACTAAGCCAAAAGAAGTGAAACAATTTGTCCCACACTTACACAGGGAGTTGGTGGCAGACCTCGGGTACAGAGCCTGCTCTGCTGTTGAACCACGAGGCCACACTCGAGCACAACACTGGGCAAGGCACTGGAGTTATGTTATTTTTATCACTGCACTTATTTCATGCCTCTCATGTCTTAGATAAGGAGACATGATAAACTGCACCAGGATAAAAAGCAGAACTCATTCACTTCTCAGAGGGCTTCTCATCAAGCACATGTACCAAAATTCCTGAACGCAGTTTTCAGAAGCTTCCTTGAGGTCTTCCACAGTGTTTTTTCTCCTATCAATGATACCATACCCCTGAGAAGCAGCAATGTTTGTGCCTCCACTTACGTATGTGGCAAGCAGCTGGTTATAAGTCATCAGGGTATGAAGTTTGAAGCATATCAGGTTATTTCAGTTTAACGGAGTACTTCCACTAGCAAATATTGCTAGTCACTAGTTTATAATTATTTATTGAGCATCTTTTAAGGTCTGTTAAGGTCTTTTAAGGTTCTGCTACCACCACAGTAGCAGCTTCTTGCATGAATAATATGATCTAAAAGAATAAGGTATGGCACAGTGCAAAAATTCTAGACTTGTTTTTTGGATCAGACTGCAATTTTAAGTGGAGTTGATAAGTGCCAACACTAGTGAGGTTGCCTAATCATTCCTCTAAAATTCATTTTTCAGTATAAAAACTATTCCAAATAAAGTTTTCCGTAACAGGTGCCTGCCTCAAGCTGACTCCTTACAGTTTCACCTATACTAATTTAGCTATATCTAAGAATAAGGTTAAGAGAAAACCACCTGTCATGTCCTCGACCCTCACCCCCAGAACCATTCAGTCATTCCTGATATGCTTCAGGTCTTCTCTGGCATTGTCACTGGTGCCCAAATAGAAGAGCAGCAAGGGAACAGGCCAAGGGCTGGAGAAGCCTCAGCAGTCTCTTTGCAGTGTTCCAGATCCTAAAGTGGTTTTAAGAAAGAGGTTACCTACTAATGCTAATATTCATCTATTCATCCCTGAAAGCCTTCAGAACTCTTGGCTGAATACCCTCCAGGCCTGGACAATTTTACTAGTGCGTTTTATAAAATTTATAAATAACTTTACAATATTATGTATATTTATTAACAGCTATGTAGTTTTGAGTATAGATGATCTCCCCTTAAATCTGCTCAGATGTCACTCCAGCAGTGGAATTCCACTTTATTAAGTGGAAAGTAGTTTACCAATGCAAATCACGCCATAGATGCTGTAGCTAATAAAAGCTTGCCTAGATTCAAAAAGCAATTGAACAGAGTATAAATAATATAATACTATATATAATCTAAATATAGTATATTATATATATATTAAAAAAAAAATATATATATATAAAGAATCCCCTTCAGGTCCAGGAATACCTGGGAGTATCCTCTAGGGAAGTATCATTATAGTTTTTACCTGCTGACACAGTGCTTTGGCATTCAGCATTGACCACTACTGCCCATTCTTTTGAAATTATGTAATAGAATAAGAAGAGCGAAGCCAGGTGAAAAAGAAAGTTCCCTCTTCTGCCTGACAAAATGTCAGACACTCAGAAATACCCATCAGTGAGAGCCAAATCTCAGCATGTAAAAGAAACATTTATTTCTTTATTTCCTTTGTGTAGCAAAGAAATATCTCTTTATCAGCCTGCTCCATTAAATCAGCTCTGATCTGACATGCACTGTAGCATGTGTTAAGTTACTGTGATGCTGATGGACAAGTGTCCTCTGCGTAGAAGCAACAGTTTCAGTTTGAAGTTTGGTGAGCACAAAAGACTGTCTAACGAATCAATGAGGTACAGAGACTGAACTTGCTGTTCAGTCTCCTGGGGACCCTGAAGATGTGATGTAAATTGCACTGCTGTAGGCTGTGCTGCATTGCTGCGTAAATGGAAGCAAGGCTGTCAGGCTGAAGATGTTCACCAGCACAAACTACCCTCACAGACTCAAGAAAAGATATAAATATGAAGGATGGGAGGAGGGAACAACCCAACACCGAAGATAATTGCTAGGGATAAAGAATAGAGCTGCTTAGCATTTCAAAAGGGGCTTTTCTTCTTATATATGTTCACAGCGTTCCAAATCCGTCAACAAACCCAGAAATCCTCAAGCTAGAGTAGCAGCTGGTCTGTTCCAAAGGAGATCACCCTGATGGATTGTAATATATGGAGCTGTATGTCAGTGTGGGCTAATCTGAAGCTACAGGGGTGATCTGTCAATTCTAACAAAGATAAATACAGCTTCTGCCTCACAGTCTTTCGTAATGCGAGGCACTGGCCATTGGTTTCCCCAGTATGATGGATTTTATGGTCAGGTGTGGTGACATCTCATGACCTAAATAGCTTTCAGAGGATGGCTAGTGTGTTTTGAATGATGATGGATTACACTCCAGAACTCCCTGTGAAAAATGATGTCTCAGGCTTGCAAGTGTTGCACAGGTATGAATAAGCCCCGGCCAGCTCTTGGACTTTCACTCGGTAAGCCTGCTCACGGTTTTATTGCAGGAGCCTGCCTATATTTTTTTCCACTCCTTATAACTCCCCTCCCTTGTTTCGCAATCAACTCACATAAACTGATAATTGTATCCTGCTCCATGCATCCTTGCAGGGTTACATATGGAATTGTGAGGAAGACACTGAAGTCAGAAATATTGCTAAATGAAGGTACTAAGCAACATCTGATTTCAGCTAGAGATCATGAATGTTAGTCGTGATGGCAACAGTGACAAAGATACTAACAGTTGGGAATCCGCTTTGACATGTGGGTTGATCTAATACAGACTTTAATGAGACCCTAGCTATCCCCTCAGCAGGAAGTATCTAACTGAATAAATAGATTTCTTGGAAAAAATCAGTTCTAAAGATGACTCCTTAACCCAAGTGTAATCACTTGATAGAAGTTCAATGACTTGATAAAAAGAATTTGTGTTCTATTTGTCAAAAAAAAAAAACAACAAAACCAATTCTGGCATTCTGCAACATTTTACTACATTAGAATTTTGCAACCTTTTATCATGTTAAAAATCATCTTTAGGAATGTCAAGGTAAGGAAGGAAGAAAATAATAAAATCCATCGCCTGTGACTGCAAATCCAGCCCTTCCTTTCTTGTGGTAAGTCACTGCGGAGCTACACTAGTGATGTCTCTCTCTGTCCTAGACATGCATACACAAGCCTGCACAGAAACCACCACCACTGTCACTGGTTATGTGCTCCCACACCCCCAGAGGAAAATCCCATCACCATCACTGTCAGGGCAGAAAGAGCACAAGGTAGGAAGCCCTGAAGGTGATGGTGCCACCTCTGCACAGAACCAGACCGAGTCCAACAGATTCCTCTGGTTATGCTGCAGATGTGCTAAAGCTAAATTTAGCCCTGTCTGCTTTACCACTTGTCTACCAAACTAGTGGCAAAATTGACTACTACAGAGTATTGATACTGCATTATAGAAGAGGGCCAAATCTGAATTATCTGGAACAACAGTCCTCCAGCTACATCTCTAAACAAATTTAACTGAGTTGTGGCCTTTAATAAGGCCTAATGATTCAAGCTTTGTTGTACTATAGGCTAAGGCACACCAGGCCTTAGCCTATAGTACAGGCTATAGATCTATAATAATTTCTGTTTTGATCAGGCAGAGCTGCTCTTTTCCTTCCTTTCAAGTCTTTTCCACTCTTTTCTTCTCCAAGTATTTAAGTGTTGTGCCTTTCCCTTTGTGTTAGGAATGAGCATTTTCAATTGAAGTTGTTTCTCTCCTGAATGCTGGGTGTCATTTTTTAAATATCAGGTGGCATGCTGACAGCAGGGGAGGGCAGGGAAGCACCCACCAGCGCTGCCTAATGGAGCAGACAAACACCACCAATTGCAAGAGAATAAATGAAATCCCAGAATACTCCTTCCATCTGTTTGCTGTGCTGTTGCAAAGTCCCTTTTCAGTTTAACAGCCAAAAGGAGTTTAAACATGCTTCAGTACTGAAGGAATACACTTCCACTGAAGAAGTTACTGTACCACAAGCAATGACCTCTTTCCTGTTTGAAATGCATTAATTACTGCAGTTGCTCAGCAAGCGACTGCCTGTGGGCAACAAGATTAATCCAGGCGAGTGGTACACAAGCTTTTCACGCACTGATTTTTGGAGTGCCTGCCTCTGACCTGCAGCACCCAAGCTGCTCCGGTTTTTCCTCAGCCCCTCACATTAGTCACACCCCACATCTGCATCCAGACCTTGTTGCTTTTCCGGCACTGAGTATCTATTCAACACGGCTTAGCTTGTGCCAGACCCTTCTCCCGCAATGCACGTACGTACCCAGACTGGTTTCTGCAGAGAAAACATCCATGCTAGCAGAGCCATCTCAAGCCCCTTAATAAACTAGCTTGAAATAGCACTGAAACCCAATCCTACCATTCTGATACAGGCAAAACTGCCACGGAGGTCACTGTGAATATTGCCAAAGAAATAATTGCCGGACTAGGTATTCTGGCACGTAGTTTCTACTATTTTGTTGTTTGCAGTGTGAGGGTTTTACAGGACTGGAAGTAAAAGCACAAGAAGATTAGCTGCTTTCTGTTGGGTTAGCAACCCTGCGGGCTGGAGTCTCGTCACTTGAATCAGAAAGAAGACAGGGAATGCTGGAAGTCAGCTTTTAAGCTCAGTCAGTCACATACCAACCTTCCCCCCTTCCCAGTAATCACATATACAGGTCATGCTGGGAATATCCAAATTCAGCCATGGTCACACTTCAACTTCAGGCTAATCAGCTGTACTCTAATCAAGCAGCCAACTCTCCTGCAATGTAGAAAGTATCAGATCCATCAACATCAGGGGCATTTAACATGACATACAGACAAAATAAGCCCTAACCCAAGTCTTCACCCAAGAGGCAGTTCCTGCGAGACAGCTTCCATTAGCAATTTACACGTACTGCAATATCAGACAGACTCGTTTCATCTTCATTAGTTTAAACAAATGCAGTGCTACCTATGAGGAAATGGTCTCACTGAGAGCTGAAGGTTATGATCACTTGTTCTCCCCTCACCTTAACAACCAAAGCCTTCCTGGAATGCCTGCTTACTATGTACACATCAAAACTGTGTTTAAAGGATTCCCAAATCAGGCCATGGGACCATATACATGCCTAGGGAATTTTTCACAGGAAACAAATACAGTAAATCAAGCCGGCAAATTTGTACCAAAAAGCTAAAGATAAGTGGTTCATTTATGTTTCTTTCAGAAACTGACATTTAAAAACAGTTCCAGAAACTACATTTCTTTAAGGGATGGAGGGTATTTTACCGCCAAATTCCTCTTTACTAGCTCATGAAAACTGCAAGGAAAAAAACAACCCACAAAGGCATTCAGTTTTATTTGTTACAGGCAGAACTCTCACTGCAGGATGTTTAATATATATTGGAATCCTGGTATATCCTCTTCTGTGCACGAAGAATAAGGGCAATTTTGGAAAGAGTTTCCTCTGACTTAACTGAAAAGAAAGAAAGGAATAAAAAAGTGAGAAAACACAAGTTCATTGCTTACCTTTCTTAGACACTTAGAAAAAAAAGAGCAAAGCCAGAGTTTCCCAGTTGCCAGTGTGCAAGATATTATAGACATTCCACTGTATCTGGGCACAGAAGGAGCAGAAGTCCAATCCTGCCTGTGATCAAAATGCATGGGTTACCAATCTGAGCCTAAGAGAAATTTCCTCAAGCTATTATTACTGCAATATCCATGAGCTTCAGTAAGCAGTTCTTATTTTATTGATAATGTTTGTCCCTGCCCAGAACTTCAGTGCCTGGCTTTATTAATCTGAAAGATTCAGTAAGTGGTTGTCATGCTCTAAGGTTTCCTTTAACAGGCTGATATCACCAGAGCTTTCTAACGTTCAGTCTGGTTGTTAACAGCCTGGCACCTTCTGTCACTTCAGCAAGAAATTTCTGTTGTACTTTTTAAATTCCATTGCATTAAAAAAAAAAAGCAAGCACAAAGCTTGCAAGGATATTTGGAGAGTCTTCTAGTTCGCTGCTGCTCAGATTCCCCAAATGCAATACTCTGACTTCTAGACCACATGCAGGGACACGGAAAAACAGAAGATGAGCTGAAGAAAGCAAAATTAGCTTCAAAACTGCAAGCAGATGTCTAGTGGGAAATATGTCTTTCTGAAAGGGTAGCGGAAGTCCCATGGAAGTTAAAAGTAAATTTACTCAAAGATCAGCCTCAGGACTCAACTTACTTAGTATCATTAGTAATTCAGGCCCAATAAGGCAGAAAAAGTACCTATGTCTATTTAATCTCAACGTAACTATGAGTTACTGATGTGACATGAACACTGAAGGTCCAAACCTGATTCTGGGAGGTTTCAGGTAAATATTGACAACAAACAGGTAAGTACAAATGTCACTATGATCAGCAATGTGATGCAGTTGCTGTGCAGGCCCTCTGCTATTCCCACATCAAAGAGTGAGATCACAGAAGTAAAGGTCCAGGGAAGGGTGATAAAAATGGCCAAGAGCTTCGAAAAGATCACACTGAGATGCTGAAATGGCTTCAACTGTTTGCCTTAGAAAGGGGCTACAAAGGACAGAACATGATAAAAGTACATCAAATAAGGAACCGTACTAGTAAAGGGAGACGGGGAGTTTCTGTTCTCTGTTGTATAATACCGTAACAGGGAGACGTGCAATGAAACTGTGAAAGGTGGAAATTGAAAACCAGCAACAGGAAATCCTTTTTTCATACAACATGTAGACAGATGGCAGGATTTATTTCCACTGGCGGCCAAACATGCCAAGAACTTAACAAAGCTTTGTAAGGAACTGGGTGGTTACAGGGCATAATCCTATATTCTGAAACCACTGAGATGCATGCACTTGTCAGAAGACATTTCTTCCTCACTAACGTTCATGTTATCAACCCCTAAGCCTGCCCATCTAACATCACGTTGTCCTTGGGTGTTACTTTGTATTCCAGAGCCTGACACTGCAAGAGCAAGCTCCTACCCCCGTCTGAATAACCACAATAACCAGAAGACAGCCCTGAAACCAAATTTAACCCAAGTCAAGGTGAAAATAAAATAAATCTACTTACAAAATACAAATACAGATTTTAAAAACACAAGAGTTACAGTGGAAAAAGTAAGAGCGTTACATTTGTATCTAGCCACCCCTATATAAGCTCCAAAGGGTTTTTTTCATTATATACTGCCCAGCTGGCCAGCCAATCAGAACCCCTTCGTACCCGTGCGACTGAGAGACTTTCTTTGGAAAGATCTTGTTCTTTTTACTGAAATTACTGACGACCTTAGCACTATTTAGAACTACTAACAAATCATCCACTTTCTGTGAGGTGAATTTTTATGCCTGACCAAGCGATGTTTGAACCTGAGGATGAAGCTTTTTCACACACTAAAGCACACACAGTGACCCTTCACTTTGATATTTAGTTAGGTCTTATGAAGTATTCCTAATACAAACCAGACTCCTTTGCCATTTGGGGAACAACAGAAGTGTTTCTGAGAAGGATGCTTGCTGAAGAACTGTATTATTTAAGATCGCGCATTCACTGTGGCAGAAAAATTGTGAGGGTAGATGTGAATGACTAACTGGGAGGTTAAACTGGGTTTTAACAGTGAGAGTTGCTGCTGGACACTGCTGTACCTCTCGATCAAAGCATAAAGTGTCCAAATGTATTTTTCTTTTCAGTGTTAAACTGAGAAAAGAGGGGTTAAAAAAAAAAAAAGAGAGAGAGAAAAGAGGTGAAAAGGTATGTAGGGAGCAGTAACAAGTGATATTTTGCTCTTTTGTTCAAGGGCTGTGATGGGCAGGTGTGGCCTTGGAAGAAGACACTTGACACGGTCCAAGGGGAGAAAAACTTGTCAGAGAGCCAGGCTGCCCCAGCTGTGTCTACTGTCCACCTCAGATCTGCCCCTCTAAGCTACACGTGCCCGCATGGAAAGGATTCCTGGTGCCTATACTGCACCTTGCAGCCTCTCCACCACTCAGACAGGGGTAATCTGGAACATGAGAAGAGGACAGAAGAATTAAACAGGAAAAATAATATCTTGCCTGAACAACCTCCTTCTCCCTTAAACATTTTCTGCTTTCCTACAATGCAAGCAAGATAGCCACCTCAAAGGTGGATACTTAACTGATAGGGCAGATATTATCTGCTACACCTATGGGGAAAGGAGAGAACCTGACCTTAAAGTCTGCTGGTGTTTCTCTTTGCCAGTATTTCCTGACCTCCCATCAATTATAGCTCAAATTAATTTTGCTTCCAAATTCCCTTCACAAACCACCTCCCTCTATCTCCTTCCCCTCGATCGCCTTTCAAACCTGGTAAACACAAACATCTCAGGCACAAAATACTTCAGCAGAGAGCATGACTCCATCAAAGCTTAATAACTTTACTCCCAGCAAGAATAATGGAAGGGGAGCTTCTTGGGCTGTATCCATCAATTTTTATTAAACATTTCCTTCAAAGCTGTCAGGCCACTCATTCCCCCACCTAGTAAAAGAAAAGCTCTGATGTGGGGCAGTGCTGAAAGGCTCTGGGAAAAGAAGATGAGAGCCAACAACGTGACCACAATCACCAAAACTTCAATCTCACCAAGGCTATTAGAGGATACACTGCTGGTTGCTATGAGTCACACAGAAAGATAACCGCTCTGCAGACTTCAATACACCTTGAGAGAATTAGATTTTTCTAAGCTGTGGATTGCATTTTTTTTCTCCCTTTTCCTTTTTTATTTTTTTCCTTCCCAGCTTACTCTATACCTCACTCAATCAATTTTGCCTCCTGTGTGTGGCAGGCCGGGGACGCTGGGCAAAGCATATCAGAGGTCTGGCACCCAATGGATTTTGGTATCATTTCAACAGGGGTCTGGTGTACACCACAGAAATGGTTTCAGTATTTGATGAGGACGATGGCAAAGCTAGCAGTTAGAGATCAGAGTCAGTCTAAAAGAGGAGGGATAGGAAGAAAAGATTACCTCATATTTGCTTGAAACAGGGTCCAGTAATGTCCCCTGAGCCACGTGGGGACTCTGAGGTAGAAGACAAGATGAAACGAACCTAGACCCTGGTCTGACCTGCAATTCCCATGCCCTCAGGAGAACCCAATAGGAGAAAAAAAGTTAAGTGACTTGCTTTTCTAAGTCAAAGAACATCTGCCGCAGGCTTGCCTTTCAAGAATGCAGAGCACTCACTGGAAGAGACCCAGATTGAGCCATTCTGGATGTTCCTGTGGCAATGGTGGCAGACTTTAAAAGCCTCTAACTGCCCTCTGGTAGGCAGAGATGCCTTGCAGTTAAAGAAAGTACACTAGAAGCCAAAACAGGCTCTTCCACCTGAACTACTGACAGTCATCTTAATCTATTCTTTGCATGGATTATCGAGGTTACCAACTGTCCACGTCACAGATGCAGAGACAGTTCAGGTCCAGCCAGATAATAAATTAAGGCACATCACCAAAAATGTGTCCATACTGGTTTTAGTATCATCTTGGTTCCATTAACAGCACAGCCACTGAAGCACAGCCCAGAGCCAGAACTAATAAACCCTGCCAGGACTAATCTGGCACCATGCTAGCTCTGGGGTTCGCAATACACAGATGGCCCAACGCTCTCCTGTGTAGCCAGCCAAAGGCCAGCTGAGCTTCCTTGTTTTAACCCAACCTGACTCCACAAAGACACTTCACCCACTCTCCACTCCCAGTTTCCAGTAATTGTGTACTTGAGCCCGAGCTGTCGTGTACCGGCATCGCTCTGTGTCAAGGCTGGTGAGCCATCCTGGAAACCAAAGTACCAGGGAACATAATGAATCAAGCCCTCCAGCAAACCTGGTCCATAATCAGCAGTGATTAGAGCGGTGGGTCACAAGCTCTAGTTATGATGGGAAGCATCAAACTCCACACCGCATACTATTAGACATATGCTATTTAGGTTTCTCTGTTTTCTTGGATAGCCCAACCATCTAGTACGCTAATTAAAGCTTTAAAAATCTGTAAAAGTATAAAAGAAGTGACGTTATATCTGTGGCTTCCAAGGTCTTATCTGCCAAATACAAATCATTATTGTTCACCTCAAAGACTACTGCTATAGCAGTCAATTGATTAACGGGCTAAATTCCTAAGTGAGTTCAGCTCCCACTGACTCACAGTCAAGTCAAGGTAGGTCCCATTTCAAAGCTCATAAAATCCATGATAAAAGTCACTTAATCTCATATTTTAACATATAGATCCTGCTTAGAAAGTAGAGAGATAAGAAGTTTGTGATCTGTGTACTGAAGTGATAGATTTGTGTAGCTGCAGGAATAGCTGTGTAAATTAGCCTTTCCCCAGTAACACCAGAAACCTGGAAGATACTTCATGACTGACGGGAGCTACATCATTCTTTCCTCTCCAAATCCTCAACTATATTGCAAATTATATCTAGGAAAGAATCAATATATCTGTGCAGCAATGTTTTAAAGAGAGCACTCGATTACAAGACTACATTCTGACACTACTACCAGTCATGACACAAGGTCTGGCAAGACCACAATTGGATGTGACAGGCTTCGCAGAAGATGCTTTGGATGTTTTGAAAATGCATCCTACCTGGTAAGACTGTCAGACCAGGACTCATATCCAAACCCAAACTTTGCCCAGCGTAAGCAGTGTTTGATTCACAAATTTGCTGCTGCCCACTAGTACATCACGTAATTCAGAAAGTGTTAATTAGAAGCACTTGTGCAGGAGGGAACTCTGCTCCAAGCTCTGCCATACAATGGTTGTGTGCACCTTGCCAATTACTGCTTTTTTGATGCCTCAGTTTGTTTCCCTGCAAAATAGGGCAATATTTTTTAAACTGTGGAACACTGACACATTATGACAGAGAAGTAAAAGAATGCAGAACAAATCTCCAGATGACATGAGGCAAAATTATTCTTTCAGTTGTTACCACTCTACCAAAATTGTGAATGAAAAAATGTATAACTGGAAGCCCCATTAATATCCCGTAACCCACAGGATATCAAAGGAAATAAAAAGGTTCAGACCCTTGCAATTGCAATGAATCAGACGTGGAATGCACAAATGTGGAAAACTGTGGTCTAGAACAGAGAAGTGACTTGCTTAGGACCACACGAAGTTAGCAGGACAGACATTTCTTGTTTCTCATCCATTTGCCTTAGGCTCTGAACTCTGTTGTATCATGAACCTTCTTGGACACTCAGCTCTTCAATCCAAGGACTGTATAGAAGATCTTTAATTCTTTGCAAACACTTCTGATATGCCCATTTCTCTAAGTATTCTGCTCAGTTACTTTTTCATTTTGTGCTGTTCACGTGCAGTCATAAAGATACATTGTGCTCTTTAGCCTCTCAGGTCCTCAGAATTCAAAGTTAGTCACCCTAAACTTCAAAAGCAAAGGTCTGAAATTCAAGCTAGAGGATCACAAGCTCCAGAAACCAGGAAATAACTCATATTTCAACTGGACAAAAAAATGGGTCTTTAGTATCTTGCTACCCCCTTTTCCGAGAATCTTTAGGATACCTTTTGACATTCATTCCTCATTAGTTCTCCAGCTTTCTGATTGTGTTTGCCTCCCCTGACCTCCCTTCAGGATCTCTCTGGCATAAGGTAGGCCAGTTTTCTGCAGCTGAGATGCCTACCAGCCCCAGTCCAGACTCAGACTCTTGACCAGCTGGAACAAGCAGCCCATTCCCCTGACCTTCATGATACCAGCCACAGATGGACCTTGACTAGTCTGTATTCCGAACAGAGTGAGTAAGTGAACACCTGCACATGTTTGAGTGCTACCCACCCACTTAGTAAATACATTTCAGATTTGCTATCATTGAGTCCCGTGGTTTTGTTCTTGTGGTTACCTCACCCTAAATTCCACCATGACAACCACAGCAGAATTTTGCTTCTCTATAGCCACGGTATGTACTACTAACTCAGCCACAGTGGCATGGGGCTGAGCTGCGCCTGGCATCTGGGCTATGACCCAGCCACTCGGCACAGCCCAGGGTCAACCGATTACTGTTTCACAGCCTCGGCAGATTTATCCTTTTCTAGCTGCAAGTTAGTTGAGTCTCAACTTTCCCACAGCGAGTCGAGAGAGAATGAATGGCTCTGTGTCCAGCACTCCTCGCCTGAGGGCAGATTCATTTTGGTCACAGTTATTAGTTCCAAGATCTTGCAGATGAAGGCAGCTTTAATGAAAAGACATTGAACCGCATCTGAGGCTCCCAGCTGTTTTGTGATGCGGGTGATGAAACAGGCTTGCTAAAAATATCTCATCAGAAATACAATCCAACCAAATATAGCTCTGGTTCCTTTATGTGATTTTAAGAGAGCGTACATGGAGATGAGACATCTTGACATACAAGCTCAAGGGCTATGCTATGATTTCCTTCCTTTAATAAAGACTTCTCGCAGCTATGTGCTAAATAGAACACTATTGAAAAAAACCTAAAAAATGCATTTTTGGCCCTGAACCTAATGGGCTGAAATAATTATACTTGCAGTAAACATCAGGATTCTGTTAAAGTTTTTCTGATACGTTTTCATAAATCTTACAATCTTCTTCCATGACAGTAATTTCCTTCACTGAGCACTTGAGTGCAGCCACTTCTTTAAAGAACACATTAGCTGCTAAGCGGCATACAGCAACATACATACAGTAGCTGGTCAAAGCAGGAGGTGAAGGAGACTGCTCCATCCCTTTGAGCAAAAAAGAGCTTCTTTAGTTTAAGACTCAGAAGACTTGATATAAGTCAGAAGACTCAATGCACCAGCATTAGACTCTCAAAGTGTTTGAATTACAGAATTCCCTAATCTCTAGTGGGGATTCCAGGAACATTTTGTTTCTACGGGCTCTGTATTCTTGTTCTCACGTGCAACATTACTGAGGCCACTGAAGTGGGCAGTAAGAACCTTTTAGGTGTTTTGGTTGTGTTCCAATTTTGTCTAAAAACTGAGACAGAATATAGGATAACTAAGAGTTACTTATATCTTTCTTTTTTTTTTTTTTTTTTAATGGGGTTCTCTTATTCTGCAGGGAAATATGCTGGATAGGATAATGTCAGCTATATTCTGCTTCAAGATGTTTACTCCATTCTAATGCAAGACCTCACTATATTCTATATGCACGGCAATAAGGATGCTACACAGCAAAATCACTGCTTCTCTCCCAGTGACAAATGTCAAGTTCCCCACCCCTAGCAGGATGCCATCTGCTCCTGCCCCCGATGTGTTTCTGCTAACCCTCAAAATACCTGCTTTGTTACACACAGAAAATGCAGAGCTGCCAAGCAGGAAGAAGTGGCAGTCAGGGAGCTTGAAAAATCTCCAGGCCCTCCCTCTCTCCCCATCACCATTCATCCTGCTGGTCTCAATATTTGCATGGTCTCTCTTCCTAGCAGTGACAGGGTCAGGTGGACTGAACCAAGATGTAGACAGCATAGCTGTTGTCATTTATTTCAGGGACTAAGCAATACATACTCATTCTCATCACTCAGGGCCACTTACAGAGGACTGTGCCTCTGGCTGCTTAGTTACCATCCCTGAGCCAGTGAAGACCAAACACTGACGTGGACAATGCCAGAAGACTGAGTTTCCTTGCCTGCTTACCACCATAACTTTACCACCACTCGCACTGCTGCCCAAAGCAACTGCCAGTTTACTCACACTTAACACTGGCTCTGCTCGGGAATATTTATATTCTACCTAGACTGCTAAGACCAAGTTGGATTCCCGGTAAATCGGAGTAAGACTCCAACAGACAAGTGAGAGCTGTTACATACAAAGTTTCTTTATGGTCAACTAAGAGGATGTATTAGTATGAAAATCCAAGAAAAATATTTTATTATTAGTTTAACTAATGCTCTAGCAATCTAATGAAAAAAAATAAGAAACACTTCTTACAATTCAAATGACCCAGTTCCTATTGTGGATCATCAGTAATGCAATAAATGCCTAGAAATAAGTGTCTGCCCTTTTGTTCTGATGTCACATTCTCATCCTTTCAGTGCAGTGAGTTGTCAGCTGAGAGAACAATGCTGAGGGTGACTTTTTTTCCTTCCTGGGTCTTGTATTCATTCTAGGTTACTTTTGCATGTCTATACTCTGCTTTGTAAATAGGTTACATTTCTTCCTCTCTTAATGGTTCTCAGCATTAGTTGAGCCACAAACCCTTCTCTATACAAGGTATGATACAATAAAATGTGGCATGGTATCTTTTGAGAAAGAACCACACAACTGCACAAAGTGAAGTAGAACCTAAAGTAAATCAGGTAATAGTATAGCTAAAAACAAGCTCAAAACAACAGGATAGGCAAAAGATACCTCAGCATTGGAAAATTCTGCTATTAGAGTTGGACCAGGCCAGGCAGCAGTCATCTGATTCTAGAACTAGTTACACACAAAAAAGTTTAAGTAATTTTATACATACAGCTAAAGTTAAGCCACAATAGATTTAAAGACCATACAAACCCAGACAGGGCCTGACAAGTTTTAAGGCCTGGTATCGCTAATTATTACTAGAAAACTTGAGGTCTGTTACCAGCACTTGGCAAAAACATGTTGTCTGGGGGACAGGACTATAGAGCCACGACAGGAAACAGACAAAGCCAAGGAAGGCACCATTTCAAAACACTAGAAAAACACAAGCATTCAGTCCGAGTCTGGATTCCAGCTAGTCTGCATGGATCAGTCCAAACGGACAAAGCCAAGAACACAGAGACCAGCCTGGAAACCAGACAGGACATAGGGAAAGCCGCAGTGAGGTTTGCAACAAAATCATGAAGCTAAGCAGGAGCTGGAACAACCACTCAGGAACCAAGGACTATCACGGAAAAGATGGAATTGGGCAAGGAAGAGGCCTGAGTAGTGTACAGCTTTCGTGGAGCTTTTGTACTCACCATTACTGGGCTTGAGGAGTTCAACACCTTACCCCCTGCTTGACTGTAAATGCAGTTGCTGTCCCTCCATCCATTCACTCCAAGTCAAGGAAACACGGGCCAGACATTACAATGGGTCTCCTATAAATAAAGAGGCTTTTGCATGATCTCTGATGCATTCGTATTTTTCCAGATATTGTTGGAAGCATAAACTTTTCATTTAAAAGATAAGGAAGGCACAGCAGTGAGCTAAGGATATGTAGTCGTAAATATAACCAAAGTAGGTAACATGCCTCCAAACTGGAAGAAGCAGCCAGCACAGTATCTCTTATATACAGATCCTATAATACATCTGATGTGGCAGCTCAAGCACAGAAAGTTGAGACAGAAACAATTCTGTCTTATAGTTCATCAGCAGTAACTTCTTTGATTTCTTTTGCTTTAATCCTTCCTTACACCTTTGTAATGGCAGAAATAAAGCCAGAAACTTGTCAAGGCAAAGTGGGAAAGAAACAATGCATGAGAGCACCTCTTTCTCCTAATTGGCAGACATATATATTATCTGATCTCATCTCACCACTAGGGAAGGGCCACAAGTCAAATCCTTCAAGGCAACATCAGAAGATCTACTTGTGTTCCTGACAAGTGAGAAACGCCAAACTAAGGATAAAAGATGGGTTGCTGGTCTCCACAGGACACCGGTACTGACAATGAAGAAAACATAATCCCAGCAACCATTAATTTTACTTCGCCCTTTCAACTTGTACTGACACATAGAGACAGGGACAAGAACACGATGCAAACACACAAAGGAAATTATCAGAGGAAAAACCTGCTGTAGGTAGACTTTATCCTAGAAAAGCCCATGCATTAATCAGTAATTATTTAATACTGCTAGTAAAGGTAGTAGAGATCCCTATGTCTTATTTTATGATAAATGACTGTGTGAATTGTAACCAGAACTATCTGTAGTCCTTGTAGACCTACAAGAGGAAAAGGGGGAGAGAAAGTGGCTCCAGCACTTTCTAGGTGTTTTTTGCCTCCTCTGTACTCACATTTTTCAAGACAAGACAGCTCTACTTGTTAGGCATAGAATGGCTTTGCCTCGAGGTTACAAGGTCTTCAAAAACCTAGTAATGAAGCTGACAACATCTAGAGAAGGACATGTCTGGTAACAGGAAAGCATTGTGAAACTCAGACAAAGCCACACAGTATTTAATGCATCTGCTCCTTAGAAATGATTGATTTAGATGGTGATTGAAAGAGAAATGTAATTCTGTTCAGAAAAGTATGTCCATTTCCTTGAAGGAGCAGATATTAGTCTAAAGGTTAAAATAAATTATTCCCTACTTGCTTTTGTAAAGCTCTAGTTATTTAAAGTGAAAGTTTAAAAGCCCCTGTACTACACAAATATATATTTTTTTTTCATTCTGTAGATATTTAACAATACAAATAGGTTGACATTCACCTCTCCCGACCACTTTCACAAGTACTAAAACAAGTTTCTTGTCCTGATATTGCAAATGCTGCAGGAAGATGTTTATTTAATGCGGGACCAAAGTGTAGGTTTTCTAAAGCTTTATGCCTTTTCACTTCCCAAGACATTCACAAGCCTATGATGCACACACCAGCACAAAGAATAAGAACGAATCCCTAAGTTCAAAGTAATCATTCAGGACTGAGTGAGCATTACTGTGTAAGAAGCTCAGAAAATTCTGCATTCAGAGAAGACAAGCTTTATTCCCACTCAGATTTCAGAAAGAACTCTGGAATTGCTGTTATGAGACAAGTTATGAAGTGCATATGCCCACCATCTACCTCTTTTGAGACAAAATTTGATTCCCTTAGCCCTATTTCATTGCCTTCTCCTATTAGGTAAGTGTAGTACTGCTCGTACCATATACACATACCCACAGATTAAAATGCACCAGTTTTAAATTACATTCCTTCCCCACTGCAGATGTGAGAAAATTAACTCCTTCATGTGACCAGAGTGGGAGTCAGGTTCAATGGAAGGAAGAAAGAAGTGTTCATCAAAATTACTCTGAAATGCGAAGAAATTGAAGCTGGCAATACAGCTCTGACAGCAAGAGAAGCCGCAGCGCCCTGCGCTGCTGTGAGGCGCTGCTGGCAGCAGGGACAGCAGCTCTGGCAGCGCTCCCGCACCAGGGGCGCCAGCAGGTATCTGGTATATCCCTGGTGCCTGCTCAGGTGCTCGTTTGAATCCAGGCAGGCAGTGCTCGAAATCAAATGCAAAGTCAAGAGACTAACTTCTAAGTGCTTTTCTGCATAATGAGGCTATGATTGAACTTGTTTATTGCTCCAGCAGTTAAGAAATACCTCTGGTAATACCCACTTCCCAGAATTCCCAATCCCATTCCCCTACCCAACTAAAAAACCTTTTATGTTGTCTACTGTTTAACCTGCATCCTGATCGCAAACTTTTCCCACTGTGGATAGAAGTTACTACTATTTTAATACAGGCTGGAGGAAACCAGGTAAGCTTAGCAACAAGGTTTTGCACAGCGAGATGTGAACACTGATTCCTAGAAACGGTGCTGGGTGTGTACGAACAGCCATACCACTAGCTGAGACGGGATGCAGGTTGGTAGCAGAAGGGCTCGTGGGTTGATCAAGGATGGGCTGACAAGACACACACACATTCAACAAGGGGAAGTACAGTGTCCTGGGAAAGAACAGCCCCATGCACCAGTACCTGTTGGGATGCACCCAAATACGGTTTTCCTACTAAAAATAAGCAAGGCTTTTCAAATGATGTGAACATAAAAAGCTTTTGCTTTTCTGTTCTTTATATTGAGAAACAGCTTGCCCCGCATTCTGTAAGTAGTAGCGGAAGAAGGATACAATTGCCTTTTGTTGTTCAGGAAGTGGGATAATGTCCTTTTTGATGAGTTTTTTAATTTTTGGCACAAGCTGCCAGCACATATTTGCTGAGCTTCTTGGCATTCTGATCTTGTCTCTGGCACTAGTGCATACATAGAGCTTGTGGAAAGTGTTCTCCTGTACCTTAAGTTTCATCCTCCTTCTCCTGTCCACCCTCAAATCCCAGTAGCTCTCACAAAAACTGGCTGCGATACAACTTCTCTTGCTGATACAGAGTGAACTCTTCATCTTTTTTCCTTAGCAACACATTTGCTAATTCTTCCTTGGCACTGCTTATAACCAGATGTTAACAGATACTGGGAGAACCCAATAGCCAATGATTTGAAACAGGCACAGAGGGAGGACACAGGAAAGGTGACTTTTACAGTGGTTTGCTAACTACCAATTTTGACCCAGTATCATCTTGTTTACTCCTCTCCTCCCTCTTGTGCCTGGAGCAAGGAGCAAGCTGCTGCTTTACAGGCAATTTTCTGCTTAGATACCTTTGGGTGAGAAAATATAAAGCAAAGCGATCACCAATATACACCAGTGTTAGTTACAGAAAGATTCCCAGCCTTAAATTCTAGAACACATTGCAGACACACACACTCACTCCCCTTTCCCCTGTACGGTCAAAATAATGGACCATCAATAATTCATTTAGGAAATGGATCCTCAGTGAAGTCTCCCTCCAGTCTTCCCCACTCAAGTTCCTGCTGCCAGTGCCTAGAATACACTCAAGGCCAGCACTCAATCTAGCCCCCCTCAGGAAAGCAACACTCAAGATACTTCAAGGCTTCTAAATACTCCAAGCCCAATTCAAATATGGCGATAGTAAAAGTCATACAACTTCTGCTATCTCAACTCCAGCCATTCAAGCTGCTGTTCTTGTCTCTTCTCACTAGTAATAAAGGCTTTTTCACCAAAATAAGTTCAGCTTTTTGTATACATGGCATAAAAACATCTGTCTTACTGTCCTGTGGTAGTATTTGGTCTACAGGACTAACAGGGGAATCACTGAACTATTATATCATTGTTTTATTACAAGAAAGAGATGATATCCTAATATTTTTAGGAAGCTGCTATTGAGACTTAACTCTACTTATGTCAAAGTTTAAACTGAGTAAAATAAACATCCAAAGCTATGAAAAGTATAAGCAAAACATTCTCTTCTGATGATGCACTACCATGATTTTCAACATTTATAAGTGATAGTACAAAACTAGTCACTGGGGTATAATTAATCTCACTGCCCGTTGAATAAAAATGTGCAACTTTCATGGTATATTTTCAACAGTAGCCACAGTTTAAGATGGGAAGTTTTCTATTGCAGCGTTGATATTTGGCAACACATATTTGGCATGCTGTATGTTTCCATGCAGGTTTGTTTTATGTGGTTATTAACTAATACAGATGATCAATTGCTCACAAATACAGTAGAGCAATTACTTGACATTATATCACCGACTGCAGGTTTGCCTATATTTAAACTTTTTAGGAAAGTGACAATTAAAGAAGTGTGGCCTTTTCCTCCTGGCTTTCAAGCATGCAGAAGGTTGTTTCTGTTTTGGCAGACACTGTTCATTTGCTACTGCAAAGGTTTCTGTGAACACTGTGCCTCCTTAAAATTAATCAGGAGCAAAATTATTTGTTGATCACCTTGTAAAGAAGTGAGAGCTCCTTCTAGAAAACACGGGAGAAGGTTTAAACTCCCACCAAGCTGGGAATATGGGACCACCTGTTAAACAGCACAGCAGAAACGTTTGCCAGTCTTCCCACAAAGGGAAATTTCTCATTCATTTGCAGCATTTCCACTACTCTGGAAAATTAAGCTTTGAAGTGAAAGCTGAAATGCAACCTAAAAAATTGTAGGTTTGTTTTTTAAAGGGAGAAATGGTACTCTGCTCAGCCCATCGCACAGGCTGCTCTGCAGAGAGGAAAGGAAGAGGTCCCTTCCAGAAAACAGCCAGCCTCCAAATGCTGCTAGACCACAGCAGTCAGGAAGGGACTCCAGCACTGTCCTCCAACCCTTGGACCGCACTCTACAGGTGGCAAAAGAGGAAGTAGAAAGAGAGAAATCAGAGCTAAAGTCAAATTGCCAGTGGAAACACGCCGCTCGGGCGCATCGCCGTGGACTGGATGATTCCAAACTCTGCAGAAGGCAGGACCAGGCTGCAGCAGTTATCAGTGCAATCCACTGGCTACAGACTGGCTATTGTGCCCCACGGCACACGGCTCACATAAGACTGCGGTGCACGTACACCGCTGTAGCTGTGTGTAAATTACATGCTATTTATGTCACCTCTGAATTTGGCTCATGCTGCTTTTTCCCTTTAACACAAATTGGCTTCTACATATGGCAATTAAAACTAACCTGGCAAGTGGGAAAACACCTGTATAAACCTCTCATTATCCTGGCATCCCACACTACTCATACTACATTTCAAGAATTCAGTATTGCCTGGGGTGGATGATTTTTGTGACATTCTACAGCCAATGAACTTCCACCAGATGAGCTGCTGCTTTCCCTAATCCCAAAGTTTTAACATTACCAAATCCTGATTAGCTTTGTGGATCAATCATGTTCTAGGCCTAACAGCCAAGATGTATTCTACCTAAAGCTCTATTCACAGTCGACTGGGAAATACCTGTTATAATTTATAGGCACTGGCAGATCTGCTTCAGATAGCGCCTTGGAAGTAATTATCTGTTGTGCTTCGTGGATGCCATATGTAATATATTCCAAAACCCTAAATTGCATAGAGTCTACTGATTTCTTAGGTTTTTTTATTCAAACTCAGGACTCTGATCACATTCATCAAGAAGATCACCGGCCTGGAACCAGTTTCCAAAGAACTGCACCTTTTTTAGGATGCAAAGGTAGTGCTTTCACTCTGCTTTGCTGAAAGAATAAAACAATTTGGATTTTGAACATGTTTTGCTTTGGCAATTTGAGACTGTTTAATCCTGAAACTAACAAAATTCACATGAACTAACAGATATTTGCCTGAGATTTGAAGAGAAACTAACCTTCCCTAATCCTACTACCAAGGCAAATTCCTTATAACGAAAGAGAATCTGTTCTACATAGAGGATGCAGTGATAAGGACTGAGAAATACAACATTCTTATACAACCCCTACTCTATTCTGCTAAAGCTCAGAAATATTTTAAGCAGGCAGGAGACTGCATACATACAGAAAAGGACAAAGACATTATTTGGGTTAAGCCCAAGACTGAAGCCACAAGAACTAGATTTTATTCTCAGGTCTGCCAATAATTCATCAGTGACCTTGAAGAATACTCCCATACCTTTAAAAATAGAACAAACAAAATACCCAGTCATTAACAGGCTTGCTGAATTCATTAAAATTAGTAAACTGCTTTGGAGTTCAGAAATTTTAGTTTGCTTCCAGCAATAACCTGAGCAGCGGTAGTAAAATTAATCCTGTTTAATCCAGAAATCTGCTCCCTAATAGTGTTGGAGATAACCAACTTTTTTTTAAAGTTATTGTCCTGGATAAAGAAAGACAAAATAAAGAGATGCAGAAGAGATTTAAAGAAAGGAACAACACACCACAAAGAGGGTGTTAATGTTTCAGACTCTTCAGGTTTGCAAAAAAACTTGCAAGCCTCATGAGGAAGTCTAAAGAATATCTCCAGACATCAGCTTATGCATTTTTCAATCACTTTGTCTATAAATCAGGTAGATACTTGTGCATATTAGGTATATGGTATTATCAGGTAGATAATTGTGCGTATTTGTATTAGTATATGCCAAAACTTCATGCTGTTTGCTCTTTTGAACCTTGAGAGCACTTTCTGCCTGACCTTTCCAGAGCAGCAGTGATCTCCATATTGGGTATGAGGAGGGAATCAAGTGATTGTGTGAGATAATCAAGGAGGTAAAAAGCTCTAGTCTCATTAGTTCTTGAAAAAAATCCCATATCCAGGTCCACTATGGTTTGTTGTTTACTCTGTCTCACCTGTGACACCGTCTAATGGATCCATACAAATTTCAGAAATCTATTTCCTGTGTGATCCTAAGATACTTGCCTCTTCAAGAACTGAAGACATTCAAAATAGTCCCTGTTAGAGAACAAAGGGAAGGGCGGGGGGGCGGGGAATTGCAGTGCACAATGTTTCATTTTTTAGTAGCGAAAATGATGCATGAGCCACAAGCGAGTGTATTATTAACCTCACTACAGTGAGAAGAAAAATAATCATAAAGAACAAATTCATTCATTATTCGTGGTTTGACAGTTTTTCATTCTACTGAGATGAAACACCATGTGAAATTAGTAACACTAGAAATTCAAACACTGGTGTACATACTTTGGTATGTGCAACAGAATCAAGCAGAGATTCCCCAGAACAAATCTTGCAGTGCCGATGCCCCTATTAACCTTGAAATGTTCAAGTATGCAGCTGGGCAAAGGTCAGCTACTCTGGTGTGTACAGGTCTGAGAAGAGCCTAATGTTTTCCTGTCAACCTTTGTCGTTTTGCTTTGCCATTTTACCGGCTTTTTTTTTAAATTTCCTTTTTTATTTTTTAATAAAATCTGTGTCATCAAAACAGGACAATCTGCAACTTATTGACTCCTGGGGAAAGATGGACATTTCAAATGTATTTCTAAAGACAGGTTTCTTGTCCTCATTGTGAAGAAGACTCCAGAGAAGTTACATCAGATGCCTGGAAACAAGAAGACAAATCAAAACCTCGAATCTTTTGTCATTTTTTTATCTTGGTATTCATTCCATTGAAGACAATCTGCATCGTCATCTTAAATTCCTGAAGTGGCTAGTAATGGCTTTGAATTTGACTTGGTCCAAAAATGTCAAGCAAATTCCATCAAGTTTTACAATAAACAATTGTAAAACAATAAACAAGTTTCTGTAACCTACTCAAATTTAACTTGCATCTTTTAATCCAAATTCAGTTCTGGGAAGTGGTAACAGTATCAGCTGTAAAGTTTGGATTCAGATCCATTTTTTCCCCTAACACTCAGACCCAGGTTTCCAGTGCAGCCTGCTACAGAAATAAGAGCATCCACAAAACAGCTTGAGATCCTGATGTTTTTTTAGTCAGGTACTTTTCAAAACCTATCTGCTTAGGAATACATACCCCATAATTATGAATCCTCAGGAGATATTAGTGTCATCACACCTTCTCCCTTTAAACAGTTGAATATTCTCCTTTGTACCATCCTGTCCATAAGGAACTTTTTTTTTTCCCTTTAAATTCCATTTCTATTTACAGCTTCACCGGCTTCATCTGATCCTGTTTTGAAGGCAGGCCTGTCTGAGAGTGAAGGCTAGTGGGAAAGGCTAGACAAAGTAAAGGAAAAAGCCAGCATGATTACAATTCCCAACAAATCCTGGCCAAAAATACTGAGAAGAAGGATGCAACAGTGTGGTGGATTGACCCTAGCCAGCAGCCAAACACCCATCCTGCCATTGCTCACTCCCCTGTCCTGTGGGAGAGGGATTTAAAAAAAAAAAAAAAAAACAACAAAAAAATCAAAGGCAGGCAAAAAGGCAAAGAGCTCATGGATAGAGATACTGACAGTTTAATAAGAAAACCAAAAGCTGTGCGTGCAAGCAAAGCAAAAAAGAGGTAGTCACATCCTGCCATCGGCAGGCAGGCAGATGTTCAGCCACTTCCTGAGAAGCAATGCCTCTCCACATCTGATAGTTTCTTGGGGAGAAAAATGTCATAACCACAAAGGTTGCCCCTTCCTCCTCTTTTCCCAGAGATTTATTGCTGATCACAACATTATATGGTATGGAATATCGCTTTGGTCAATTCAGGTCACTGTCCCAACTGTGTCCCCTCCCAACCTCTTGCTCACTGCTAGCCTACTCACAGGGGGACACCTTGACACTATGCAACCACTGTTCAGCAGCAGTCAAAACACCAGTGTTACCAACGTTGTTTTAGCCACAAACACAAAGCAGAGCACCCTATGAACTGCTATGAAGAAAGTTAACTTCATAACTTCATCCCAGCCAGACTCAGTGCAAATATACACATGATGGAAACGTTTAAACGCAGTCTAGGGTACCTCACCCTAGAAAGAGTTATTTTTCTTTGCTTTTAGGACTGCACCTCATGCATTTAACTGCATCCTTCCATGGTTGCAGGACACCTGAGAAAAAATGCAGAGAGACAGAACTTTATTTTCAAACACTTATCTGCAGAGTAAGTACTACAGAACATGGATAGGATGATTTCATTAAATGAAAAGGAAAAAGTAAAAGCAGGACAACTTCTCATTCTTGCAGATTATTTTAGACTTTAACACTTCCATCTTTTGAGAATCCTCACTCCAATGTCACTTCTCACCCAACCTACCTCCTTACAATCACAAGAGCCCAACCAAGTTCAGGTTGTTTCTGCCATGCTCTGCACCATCTTTTTTCCTTTAATTTTCAGCCTCAGCTGAAAATGCCCTCCATCAGTGGTTCTGCTGCCAGTCTTATGCCTGATTACTTTAATTAAAAGGCCAGAAGGGATGATTTAAGAGTCTCATCATCGGGCTTGACATAATTAGACTCCTGGACTCAGTGTCAAACACTCACAGGGCTGCCTCAACCTTTCATCCTTCTAAGGCAGCTGTAGGCAGTACTATACAACATGCTTTGCAGCAAGAACCATTTCTGAAAAAAAAAAGCTTTAGAAGAAAGGTTTCGTCTTCTTTCTTGAGACATAAAAGATCCCCCTGGCACTTTTTTCATAGAGTCCAGATTTGTGTTTATAACCTCAGCCAAAGCAGTCCTAACATCTATGCCAGAAGTAGCTTTATTTTAGTAATGCCAAGTGTATGAAGTTGAAAATTGCCTAGTGATCCTCTGGAACAGAACACAGTATGTAAATAGCTTCACTATTTATATCCTATATAGGGCCAGTTTTAAACTAAAATGAGAAAATTAAAGGGGAAAAAGAGGTCATTGCACTCTCAGATATTCTCCAGCACTTGCCAGCATCAATTAAGCACAAAAGATCAAAGCATCAGAAACAGAACAAGATTGTTTTCAAGGTGTCTCAGATTCCACTAGACTGAGTTGACAACTGGGTATGCACCACTGAGGTTTGCCAAGCAGAGCCAGAAGTGATCCACTGTGGTCACTGATATGGCTCTAGTCCCCTAATTACTACATTCTGTCTTAATTGTTAAAGATTCTTGCCTCTGGTACAAAAGTAATATTACTACAAATGCACACAGGCAAGCAGCTAAAATGCTAGTTTCTGGAAAACCAAGTTAAATAGGACATACACATTACTGAAGTCACACAGTTGGGGCCTTGTAGGTAGAACCTACACAGACGTAGCCAGCTTAAACAAAGCACATAGTAGTTTAAGTAAGCAGTTACCATAAAGGATGTATTTTCACCTCTGCTGAGGTGCAGGCTTAAAACCAAGCTTTTCTGCACTCCCTATTTCCATAAGCGTTGTTGTACTGCCATCAAGTGGGGAATCCACAAAGGAAGAAGGATAAAGAGAGTCATAAAGATGTGTGAACTGAGGCACTACGATGAGCAAGAATAACGGAATCCTGAATTCCCAGTTCCAATAGCCACATTTACAAGCAAATTACGAAGTAACAAGCAGATACCTGGATAACTGGCATGTTGTTTCTACACAATAAAGAAACAAGACGTTGTGGTTTAACCCCAGCTGACAGTGAGGACCACGCAGCCACTCGCTCACTCCTCCCAGTTCAGATGGGGGAGAGGATCAGAAGAGTAAAAGTGAAGAAAACTCGTAGGCTGAGATAAAGACAGTTTCGTAAGTAAAGCAAAAGCTGAGCACAGGAACAAAGCAAAACAAGAAATTCATTCACTGCTTCCCATGGGCAGGCAGGTGTTCAGCCATCCCCAGGAAAGCAGGGCTCCATCATGTGTAACTGTTATTTAGGAAGACAAATGCTGTAACTCCAAATATCCCCCCCTTTCCTTCCTCTTCCCCCAACTTTATATACTGAGCGTGATGTCACATGGTATGGAATAGCCCTTTGGTCAGTTGGGCTCAGCTGTCCCAGCTGTGTCCCCTCCCAGCTCTCGCTGGTGGGGCGGTGTGAGGAGCAGAAAAGACTTTCAGAGCTTAGCAACAACCAAAAACACGAGTGCACTGTGAAAAGTATTTCTAATCCCAAATCCAAAATGTAGCACTATACCAGCTGTGAGTAAAAAAGTTAACTCTATCCCAACTGAAACCACGACACAAGACCAGGAGACTTGGGCTGAGTATCAGTGAGATGCATGCCACAGGCACCAAAGGCTTGTGACCAGACCACAAAATTAAGCTACGTGAATAGATAATGACATAATAATCTGAATTATCTGAAGGCAAATACACACATTTTCCAGGGGAAAAAGGAGTTTAAGTTCAGCAACTAAGTCCCTAGCTGAGAATTATTCTAAAAAATTGTTCAGAAGTGCACAGTGCTCAAAAGGCATGTGTAACTCTATGGATGCATCCCTCCTTCCCTTCTTTGGGTTGGTCTAGTTTTGCAGTCAAACACACTTAACTGAAGGGCAAAGTCTGGCCAATTTTAGTCAACTAAACAAGTTAGTGTCTTACCGTGTGCCACTGGCTTTAATTAATTTGGGAATGAAGTGCCCATTCCAACTTACAACCTGTAAAAGGGTCTTATTTACCCCATCTTCCCTTTGTGAAGCCCAAAGCCAGTAGGGTCCAGAGAGGAACATCTATCTGTTCCTCTTCAAGAGTGTGACAGGTGCCACAACTAGAAGTGCTGATGAGTTTCTCTCTCTGCAATGTCCTGCCTCAAGATAGACAGTGCGAACAGCTCTTCGTGAATGGCTCTGAAGAGGCAGCAGAAGGCAGATTCCTGGGTAGACAAAGAGGTCCTCTCACTTCAGTGAGAGGCAACTTCCAAAGATGACAAGAAAGTTTTTTGAGTTTTTTTTAACATAAAATGTATTCCCTTGGTTGCCTTTAGCCAATGAATTTCAGGCAGGGACTTTAGATAAATGACATGGAAATACAACTGATCTACCCATTAAAAAATCATGTCACCACCAAATGGTATTATTTATGTTTTATGAGTCTAAATGTGTTTTGTATGTTGCTGAGTGTGCTTCCATTAACTCTCAGGCACAAAGGAACATGTTCGCATTTGGCAGCAGGTTGTAGACAGTATGTGAAATCAGAAATGGGGAGAAGCACAGCTGAGGGCTCCCATTCTCAGCAACAGGCATGAACCATTCAGATAGCAAAGCTCTGACTCTTACAGTCCATGTTGAAGACCAAGGTTCATCCTTTGCACATACCTCCTAGGAAGGCACAGTAGAGCTTAAGAGGTCAATGCTTTCAGAATGACTAATTTGTTACTGAAAAAGGAGCATGATTCAGTTTACACATACAGAGTTGTCAATCTGAACCAAAGCATTCTTCCTCTCTGGGCGATGTCAAAGTTGAGATCCAGGCACCTCTGGGTCTGCCCCCATGGTAATAACCACACGTATGTTGTCCTCTGATTAGGTTATAGGCAGTGCTTGATCACAGCCTTCAAAGAGGAAGGGACTGATTCACTCTCCATGACCCCCTTGTTGGTACAAGAACACACTGAATTACTGTGAGGTCTTCTCCTGAACCATTTTTCTGTTATTCTGGGAAACTAACAAGCGACAGACCAAAGAGTGTGCATCTCCTTTGCTATCTGGAGGACAAAGTGATGACCTACTCTGGCTAAGTACTCAAGATGATACAGAGAAAACTATACAGAAAATTAAGGATATGCCACGAATTTTGAATAACATCCATACTTTGACAGACCATCAAGCACTCCAGACAGTAGGGCCCACCTCACTTGGCTAATTCTCCATTAAATGGGTCAGAGAACTGATATGCATAGTCAGGATTTGTCCCTGTCATGGTTTAGGCAACCAGGACAGTCCCTACCATTATTTGTCCCATAAATCATATCACTTTATAATCCAGTTGTGAGTTTGGTCCTAGGTGCCTCAGAGATCAACTGGGGGTTTTTGGGTGGTTTTTTTCTTTCTTTTTTTTCCCTTTTTTTAAGAAGTGATTCTGCAGCAGCTGAAATCCACAGACTCTCCCAGAAGAGTATTTTTTCATTTAACAGGAGAGGTGGCTGACAGGCAAAAATTCACACTACAGTAGGTAAGGGAAATGGGGAATTTTCAGAAAATTGCAATTACCTCCTCAGGAACACCACACAGGCTTTCTGCTTGAACCAGATAACAATGCATAAGTTGAGGAAAAGGCCAGTAAGAACTGTCTGAGCAAGAGGGAGGTGTAGGGACAGAGCAGAGATGAGGAGATAACAATGCTGTGACTGTTACCATCTTTTGCTGCTTGCCTGTGACTTTAATTTAGAAAGCTAAAATGCCTACGTTTAGGACAGTGAAAAAGGCAACTGAGCAAAGCCAAATGTCTCATCAACAGACACTTCAGGAAGAGTCATAAATGCAGCTGAAGCAAAAACTGAAGCAGATGCACCACTGGGACAGAGAAGACCAAAATATGATGAAGCTGTACTTCAGAATCTAGAGGGAGACACACAGACAGAATGAGTTTACTCAAGTCAAACATGTCATGTCTCCAACTGTGTGAGACTGCTGGTCCAAAAAAAAGAAAAAAATAAATCAGTAAATCTACTTTCTTGGTGATGTTATTTTCTCCATGATGGCTTATATAAAAAAGTCCCAAAGACCACGGACAGGAGGGTAGGCAGATGGATGAATGGATAACTTTACTCTGCAGTTCTACTGTGTGGAGTATGATGGATGTTTAAGTGTTCCCAGTCACACTGCCAGAAAAAAAGCAAGGAAGAGTCTTGCCTCTTAACTGCAAATGCTTAGGAAATGTGGGAAGAGAAGATGCCATTATTCAATGGGAATGAAACAATGACACTGCAACAAATACTGCCTACACATTCTACCCTCTAAAAACAGCAGTGACAGTCCATTGCTTGGGAACTTCATAGCCTGGAAAGAGAAATTGGCCAAAGAAAAAAATGCCAGGTGTAAACCAAGATCCAGACTTTGTATTGCTATCCAGACTTGTACCAAATCAGACTGCTTCTGAATTTCTCAGCAAGCTCCTATACTTAACAAGTTACATGCAAGTAACCTTAAACTTTGTGTTTAGGGAGCAGACAATCCAAAATCCAGATCTGGATCTAAAGCATGGACAAATACTCCTGGAAACATCACCTGTTCTTCCAAGAATTTCCAGCTGAGTAGAATTCATTTACATACCAATGGATTCCTGCAGTGCAAGCTGCTTCTGTCCCTGCAGCACAATGAATGAGCAAATGGATGGATGAACCTTCAGATCCTCTGGCTTTAAGTGTCCCCTACCCCTCAGCTATTTGCATTCTCTGATGCCTGTAATTCTTTGAGTAGGGCATCCCACCACAGCCCTTTGGACAGACTTCATACTCTGAAATCCTTCAGTCAGGGACCAAGGTAAGAGCAAGGTAAAGTCTTCTGATCCTCACTTTTAATACAAGAATGCATGATAGTGATAAAAAGTACTGAGAAACCATCCATAATTCCACTGTGAAATTAACTGGGCGCTTACAACCAAGCTGAAACAACTTCCAGCTATTTTATGCTACTCATTTAACTTCAAATGTTTCAACCTTCAAGTTTGTTATAAAGAGAAAGTACTAGAGGCAGAGAGTCACTAAGTAAAGTTTCTTCTAGTTCTCCACCTACCAGATGGTTATTATTCTTAATAATGCATACAAAGGCACAAAGCACTTCTCTTCCCAC
This sequence comes from Charadrius vociferus, assembly GCF_000708025.1. Classification (NCBI taxonomy): domain Eukaryota; kingdom Metazoa; phylum Chordata; class Aves; order Charadriiformes; family Charadriidae; genus Charadrius; species Charadrius vociferus. The sequence goes on from NW_009647212.1 coordinate 1,848,895, forward strand.
TACTTGATACAGCATGCAGCCTTTCAGACTTTCCATTATAACCTGTACCCTGTCACAAATCCACCATGTTTTTCCATACTAGGTTCCTTCTCCACCCACCTGGGCATCTAGAGTGCTTTTAAAATGGAACCAAATTAATTTCCAGGGAGATTGCTGTAGTTGGATTTTATTCTTGTGTTGCCTCACAATTCCAGAGCTATTTTAGGAGTTTATTAAACATCTCTCTACAAAAATTTTTGCAGGCACACAAGATGATTAAATGCGTATTCAACAATACAGTGGAACATTATAAGCAAGCATCGCAATATAAAAAGCCTCATCAGTTGGTGTCAAACTGCCTTGTTATTGGCCAGTGGCTGCACAGCTCAGTTCTCATTATGAGACTGTTGCAAAAGAACATCTGATAGTGAGGTTGTATCATGTCACCACAAGATCCTGCCTAGCGACTGTGCAAGAAGACCACAACCAACATTGTCACGCAACACTGACATCTTACAGGGACACTCCTGAATCCCTGTTGCTTGATAACAGCACGTTTCTGTTGTAAAGGCATATCATCTCTGGGCTCCAGCACATGGGATCGCTAACACCCAACTTGTATTCAGATATTGCAGGGTATGGTGAGAAATGCCAAAAGCAAGAAGGTTTCCTATTATCTCATTTTGGGTGCCTAAATTAGAAGGTTAATCACCTCATACCACCCAGAGATAGCAATACAAGCATTCATAAGACAATCTATAGATACAGCTTAAATTATATTGTTCTTAGCTGCCTCCTGAAAGAAACCATTTCTACCACTAGGGAACCTGGGGAAACTAGTCTAAGATAAATATCCCCATTTAGAGGTCCAGTGTTTGACACAGACTGCAAGGATGATTTAAATAATCGTTTGCAAGACTATAATGCACAGGGCACAGGAGTACACACTGAACAGAAAGAAACAGTAGTGAGCAAATCTTTGGCAGATGTAAGTTAACATAAATCCCCTTACATCAGTGGAGCTTTGCTAGTTTCCACCTGTCAAAGAACCACAGCGAAACTAGTTTGCTGTCGCATTCACCTCCTGTTACAAACAGGCAGCCAGTCTCCCAGTAAGGGTATACTCAAAAAGTAATTAACAACCATAACACATAAATGCAAAAAAAACCCCAAAGATAAGTTGGTGCTACAGTTGTTGGTATAACGTTTCCTTTCATTTTGGCAGCCCCCTGTCACAAGTCAAACAGTAACAAAGCGAAGTGATTTCTTACAAAATGCATTTATAACAGTGTAGACACGTACCTCACTGAATGCCCAACTACATTATCACCTTTTTAGTCCCACTGCTAAAAGGAACTGCACCATGTTTACATGTCTAAAAAGGCATAGCAAACCAAGTTTTTTAAACCAAATAGACTAATTTCTTTGCAGTGTTCTTGAAATACACTGTGCTCCTCTCGCCTTTGAGCTGCAACTGAGAATTATCAAGATCTCCCATAAGGCTACATGAAAAAGATGAACAGCAAGCAATCCAAGCCAAGTGCTTCCCCAGCTCTGCCAAGAATTAAACACACAGCTCCATCAGCAGGATGGCTTGCTTCAGTAACAAAATGTCTCAGTCTGTACCTAAAAGGTTTTCTAAGGCTGCAGATTAAAGTTTAAAGGGCACTAGAAAAGCCTCAAGACAGAAAGAGCTCCTATAGGAAAAAATGCTATATAGAATTTCCAGAAAGAAAAAGGTAATTATTACTTTTAGTAACAACAGTAATAGTGGCAATAGTCCTTATTTTTAATGATTCTTTCCCTAGAGGTCTCTGCATGTTTTACAAGTTATATAAGCACCAGTGTGCAGTTCACTTAATATTCAGCCATCTCTGAGCACAACTGCAAAAGACAGTATTAAATTACATTTCAGTATAACAAAAAATGCTATACTGAGTTGAAATCACAAGGGAAGTTTCACAAAACATTTGGAGAAAACACCTGGGCTACAAAACAGTCCCTGGAAAAGTGCCATAGAATATCTAACAAACTGAAATGGCCAATATTTCTTATACATCAAATGGAAAAAGAAGGCAGCACTTCATGCCCTTCCCCCTGCCAGCACTGCACTGAAACGAACTGGGGAGGCAACTCACCAGTGACTGAAAGGGAAAAGCCCAAGTACTGCATGGGAGTAGGAGCTGTTTAGAAGGTATGCAAAATGCACAGGCACTGCTTGCCCTGGAAATGGATTTATCAGCAGAAGGATGGCCCGGTCCGTTAGTTCTGTTCTGCACTGCATACACACAAACATGGGCTGACGCAGACTCACAGCTGATACATCTGACTGATAACATAATATAAGCCTGATTTGTCTTAGCACAGTATTAAAATAAAGACAACGGTGTGGTATGATGAACAAAACTGTAGCAACACGACAGATTTCTGAAGGAAATTAGTCCGATTTGACAACAGCGTGCAACCTAAAGATAAATGCCAGCTTGGATTATATCTGTCCTACAGCAATTCTGCTTATTACTTAGTGACAGTGAAGAAGGAGGCTGAGCATTTTGCATTCTTCCCTTTTCATTAACAAGCACAATAAGTCAAGGCTTCCATTGCACGAAGCAAGCTGGAATTCTGATAGCACTGCCCCAACCTAACACATGGACCTCCTGTGATGTGACACATACAAACACTTCTACTCCTTCTGCTCAGCTTTTCCATCACCCATCGTTCACTCTCGTCACTGAACTCCACCAAGCATGTGGTATTTTTCAAACGGAGATCAAGTGTTTACAGTCAGAGAGTATCATAAAGTAAATAAAAAATTGCAACTGGAAGTAAACAAAATTAAAAAAAGAAATTTCTTTTTAAATCAGCCTTATGTTCTCCCCAGACCAGAAACAGTAGTCTTGAACATCTAGGCTTGGAAATACTACATAAGCTACCTCTTTGCAACTGCTGTGATCTTGGATGTAACTGCATTTTAAGGCTAAACTACCCCCCCTTGCCCTCCCCCCAAAAAACAAAAATGGGAAAAGCACATCAGAAACCTACTTGGACTCATTTTATATTGTGGCCAAAACAAAGGGCATCAGTCCCAGAGGTGATAATCTAGTACCACCCCACCGTAATTGAAACATACTTCATTTACTTTAACATAAAATAGCTAAAGCCAACAAGACAGAATTGTCTTTTCCTTTTAGCCTGCTTTGATGGCTTAATGGCCTCTGATTACATGAGGCTTACAAGTCATCTGAACACATTAGTATGCAACTATTTAATAACACTGCAGTGATTAAGTGTCTGAAGTTATCTTAACCAGTTCAGTGAACGTCTAATGCAAAGTGAGCTAAATTAACAGTGGAGGCACACTGGCTGATTATGGCAAAGGTATTATAGCCATTTCTTTTAACAGTAATCTCCTGTCAAAGTGATGCCCATAGACATTATAGAACTGTTTAACACTGAAAAGTGGCCACATTGTTGTCATTGCCAGAAGACTTGCCACCAAAAGGAACGGATCACAGAGACTTAAACTGCCCACTAATGCTCATAAAGAGTCATCTTAGAATGTGATGCCCTGCCAGTACGCTGGAAGGGAATTGTTGTTCCCCCGCTACGGAAAAGACAGCAAGTAGCCCATTTTATTAAGTTCAGAAACTCAGCAAGGAACAAAACCCACAACTTTTAGTAGTTTGGGAATTTCACATTGAACATGAGGAAAAGCTTCTTCACCAAGAGGGTAGTATAGCATTGGAAGAGGCAATTCAGAAAGATGGTGGAATCTGCAAGCTGCATCTAGATGAAACCACAGCTGACCTGGTCTATCGGTACCAACAATCCTATTCCCAATGGGATGTTGGGTGAGATTCAGCACAGACGCCCCTTCCAACCTATTTTTCTAAGATTCCATGACCTTGTGTCCCAATACAAACCAAGTCAAAAACTAACTGCAATGGGAAATGGTTGCAACAGCCCTGGTATGGCAGTAAGGCCATATGCCTGGACAACTCTCAGGTAAAGACCCATAAAAGACCTGTTTTCTCCAGAGGATTATTATGGCATTGCCTTCCACCTATCAGAAGATATTTCAGATGAAAGATTGAGGCATACTAGCCACCTCCTCCTTTAGTCTTTTCCCTGAGAAGCACTGTTTTGCCTATCAGACATGTCTTTGCTGAAACATGAAGATGTTCCACATGTTCAAATTAGAGGGAAAGTCTGGCACAGTTCAATTCCCTCCAGAACAGCTGGCATCAGCATGTAGCTGGTTACAAATGCACAAAAAAATCTTAGTAGACAAGGGCAGTTCAGTAGAAGAAAAGTGCTTTCTTCTTTTTCTATTACGGTCTTCACGGTTTAACTTTGAAAAAAAAAATATCGCTGCTTCAAAAGCCTTTAATGCATATGAATGCGATTTTTAGCTTGTCTTTCAACTTCACTGTTATGAAGACTTGTTAGAAAAGAAGTAAGTGGAAGGAATAGCTACTCAGGGGTAAAAGAAATATACAAACTGAAAAACCTTTCTTCAAGGAGTGCATGGTTGCACCCTCTCCCTCCCCACTGATGCAGAACATCATTTGCATAATTTAAAAGTAGTGCACACGCAAGTGTGCATATGCCAGTAAACACACTTCCATCCCAAGCTTTCTTGTAGTCACTGGTGTGATTTGCTCTGCTGGCTAAGCATAGTTGTAATTAGCTGGTGAAGTTCCCAAGACACAAATAAATTTTTATTTTTACTTTTTTTTTTTTTTAAAGTTGTGGCCACAAGACCTTACAGAGAATCTTAGAAAAAAAAGCTACAGGTGGTATCCAGGGGGTTGCATTGGACTGCAAAACTTTTGCTTTACCTTTTACACCTTACATCCTTCTCGTTTCAGTAGTAGAAGAAAGAATTGAGGAGAAATACAGCTATTGCTGTGACTACAGTGGAAAGTCTGTGCATCAAGCTATCTCTCAGATACAGCATGCTACTCAAAAAACAACGTTCAGAAATTCATACATCTCCAAAAGATATGTTCTGTAGTCCAGGAATGGAGAGGGTCAAAACAATGAGCACCGAATTCTTATGATGTGCTGCAAAAAACAATTTCCCTTGGCCCATGTGCACCAAATTAAAAGGGAAGTTATTGAAATAACCAATAAATCATACGTGGCAATCAAAGTGATGTCTTGCATGAAGCATTTCATTCTTCCCATAATGAAAAGTGCTGGGTGTAACTAATAAGTAAGGTGCAACTAACAGGCATGAAATATCTATATGCTAAGACTGGGGGGGTCCGTTTGGAGTGCTTCATTCTCTAACATCATCTCTTTTCTTCTTAGCCTTTTCTCCAGCCAGTTTGTTTTTGGGGTGGTTTTTTTTCCTACTAGCTCACTAATACTTCCCTCCTTTTTACTTCAGTTTCATCTTCCTCTCTCCAAAATGCAGCTTTACATTTTGCCTTATGGCCTTACTTTGAGATATTTAGGATGTCACCACTAGACAAAGTCTTGACCACAAACTCAATCAAACCAGCATGCTTCCCCAGGTCTTTACAGGTTTTAATGCTTGCAGGGTTCATTCAGCACAATTTCTTTCCGTTTTTACATAGCTTTCTAGGAATTATATTTAAGTATCCTCTTTAGTAAGATAACATTAAAATGTTAAAACTTCAGAAGTCAGGGCAAGTCCACCACATTCTCCAGTGAACTGTCTGAAACAATCTTCACCTAAATAGTCCATCTTTTTAGAGTAAACTTGCATATTTCATTGTGCTATTGCAAAGACAACTGAAAATTCCCTCTACTAGGGCATCTTGTTTTCATCTAGAGTTATCTATATGTATTAAGTCAACTTGCAGACTTGAAAGAGAGAGGTGGAATACATCAAGGTATTCAAATTAATTTCCAGCTAAGAATCATTTTTATGCCCTTCTCTGAAGTTTCTCCAGTGTTGCCACGTCTGTGGCAAGCTGGACATAAGAATGTAGTAATCTTACCAGTGCTGCATGCAGAGGCAAGACTATGCCTATGTTTACCTGCAACTCCCCTTTTCAAAGTGTCAGTGTTCACAGCAGAATCTTTTTAGATATCACTTTAATAAAAAACAGTATTGAGATAGTTACTCACTGTAATAATTCCTGCTCCAAGTTATTCCTTTTCAGGAGTTTCTTGGGAAGTTTGTTTAGGTATAGCCAGAATTCTCTACTCCTACGTGTACTGTCATATTTATCTGTAGAAAATGTTCAACTGTGACAACTTAAATAACTCAGATTACTCTGAAATAATGCAATAGTATAATCACAATATTATTTGCTAGTAAATAATTTAAATAACATTTCAGAACACGGCTAAAATGCTGAATAATGTAAAAGCAAACAGATTCCCGAGGGAACTTGTCAGAAACAGATACCCTGCTTTCTTCCCAACAGCAACTTTTTTAGATCTGTCATGATGCCAGATTTTAATCCATCTAATATATAACCTCTTAGAGCCAAGTTTCATTGGTTCCCCCCCAATCAAGATGTTAGAGTGATAAGACAAATGCTTTTGAGAAATTCAAGTACACTACATTCATTCTGCTCACTTTATCAGACAGATCTGTGATCTTGTCAAGTGATGACAGTTTTGTTTGACAGGACACATTTCCATAAAACCATCTTGACTGACAATAATATGATCTTCGTCTCTAACCTTTTGTTGATGGCATCCAAACTGTTCTGCTCTGTTGCCAAGACATGCGAAAGTAGCTATTCTCTTGGGTGTTGGATAGTCCCTTCCAATACTATTAAATATGGGTATTATGATGGCACTCCTGCACTGTTACAGAGCTTCCCCACTCCCCAGCACTCTTTAATATTGAATTAACAGCTCATAGAATTCAAATGCTAGATTTATTTATTAGGATTTCAGAACTGCTGGTCATAAAATACCTACTTCTACCTGGCGCTGCCCACATTCCACTTCAACTATAATGAATAAATTTATACTATCCATAGTATCATAGGAAGGTTAAAAAACAGAGCAAAACCAGCTGCTGGATATTTCTATCTGTTCTGCATCACTATTTATAATTTTACTTTCAGTTTAACAACAGATAACACAATTGATCCAATTTACATCAATCAGCTGGAGGTGTATTGTTCCTAATATATCTTAAAGATGCCATCTTACTCCTTTTAATCCTAATAGCTTTTGGCATTCACGTTTCCCCCCATGGCTTGCTTTAACACAGGGACAAAGTACAAATTAAGTTAGACAAAAATGTACTTATGTCAGCTTTATCGTGAAAGCACAGGAGAAAAAAAAAAAAAAAGATGCACTAAGACTGTCTAAGCAACAAGGTACATAGAAGAAATTACACTTCATTGAAAAAAATCCAATGAAACTGCAAGCGAAATTTAGGTAACTTATACTTCAATGTTTTTCACTTGACTCACGCTTTGAATGTTGGGAATTACTTTTTATTATTTTTATAAGATACAGGCAAATACATAAACCTGGAAGTTGCGCAACTGTTTTACAATGTAAAAATAGAACTGTTGCCTGGAGAAACACAGCCAAAAGAAACCACTTTTAAGAGAATCAGAAAATATTTCATCTTAGATACCAACATCCCTGACACACACTCTCCATATCCTGGTTTTGAAGTGGCATACAGGAGTTAAGAGATAGAGCTCTGCAACCCTAACCCTGCCCAACACAAATGGAAACCAACAGTTTCTGAACTGTAGTTCGTTAAAAAGGACGTCAGTGACCGGCAGAGCTGGACAGACATAGAGGTGTTCCGACTCTCTCTCTTGATTAGATCCTTGCCTAAGGGTTGGTGAATTTCTACTACCACTTTTTATGCAGCAAAAGTTTGATCCACTCTGTTTCTCTGAGGAGTGGGAGGAGATGGAGGAGAGGCATCCATACCTCTCCCAATATGTTCGGTGCTGTTGTGCTTAGCTGTGCATATGCCAGGGACATGAAGCATATGGCCTGGGGGCTGGCAGTGTCCCGCTTAGCAGATGTCTTCAATACATTCTGCCACAGGAAGTCTTTTTGGGGGCTGGTTAACTGCTTTTTATCAGGCCATTCTTTGTCTCTGGTTGATAAAGAGTTATTCACCCAAACTGAAATCCCACTAAGCACCTATATAGACTGTGTGCAGCTTTTCATGTCCAGGAACTAAAAAATAAGACTTCACTACTCTCTCAAATTCAGTCTGCCCCTAGCAGGTAGCTTGACTGCAGACTGACTACTAGGTGCCACAAGAAGTCATAAATCTTCCTCAAGTGGTTATGCTGCTTTGGTTTTTTTGGACCAAGGAGTCAGAGAGAGGAAAAAACAGTCAATCTTCAAAGGCAGGCACTCTTCCCTGGTAGCATTACTCCAAGCAGCCAGGGATGAATACACCAGCTAATACATTTGTGCAGACCTGGCATGCCAGAGGTAAAGAGGAAGGCCCACACATCTTACAGAAAAACAAGAGAGCAAGTAAAGTACTGATGGTAGATAATAATCTCACCAGCTATCTGGAAATCCACTGCAAATCAATCTTCTATTGGCACTGTAAGGACTCATCAAGTTATTAAAACAGTGAACAATTTTTAATCCTGTAGACTGTTTACAAACTCATTTTCCTGAACTGTTTTCTGGCCTGTTAATTCCCACTTTGTATTTTTGCATTTGACAATCATAGAATCATAGAATGGTTTAGGTTGGAAAGGACCTTGAAGATCATCGAGTTCCAAGCCCCCTGCCATAGGCAGGGACACCTCCGACTAGACCAGGTTGCCCAAGGGCACATCCAGCCTGGCCTTGAACACCTCCAGGGATGGGGCCTCAACAACCTCTCTGGGCAACCTGTTAAAGTGCCTTACCACCCTCAAAGTGAAAAATTTCTTCCTAATGTTTAACCTAAACCTGCCCTCTTCCAGTTTATAGCCATTCCCCCTCGTCCTGTCACTACATGCCCTTGTAAAAAGTCCTTCCCCAGCTCTCCTGTAGGTCCCTTTTAGGTAATGGAAAGCCACAATAAGGTGTCTCCAGAGCCTTCTCTTCTCAACAATCCCTTCCCCATATGGCTTCCAGTGTTTGGGCACATCCATCAAGATAAAGGACAAAATAATCCTGCTAGAAATTATTCCTTTTTGCCTTTGTAGAGGTCAGATCAGACAGTGGAGTAATGGTTGGATGGGGTAAGAAAATGCCATTGCACAGTATCAATGCTCTATACCAAACCACATGTAAAAACTGGCAAGTCAAAGCATCAAAAGTGATTAGCCTCCAGTCAGTGAGCTCAAAGGCAGAAGAACACACAAAAAAAAGACTTTATTTCTTTTTTTTAGTTTACTCCTTGTTATAAAGGCCAGACACTTTCACCAAGCATCACAATCTGGTTTGGTTCTATCTTGAGCTCAACATCTGTGTCACCCTAAAACTTTTACATCCTCACTTACAAATCAGAAGGGAAAGACTAGCACACTTTTTGAATCCTCATGAAAATACTTTACAGAATAAGAACCAAAAGAACCCAGAAGAACTGCCCTTCAAATGCCTCAAATTTGGAAAATAATATTTCACTTTGAGCATTTTCTTCCCCCCAGTCAGTGGTAGAGCATTCCCATTCCCTAGCTGGCGCTATGAACATGCCAGGCTTCTGCCAGGTAGTGTTTCTGATAATCATGCAAACACCTCACACAAGAGATCTCATTTATTGATTTCCTTCTCAATGTGGTCAAACAGCCTGACTAAAAAAGAAATTAGATTGCCTCAACAAGTCCAGTCTTCAGTCAGCAGGGTCTGCTCCCCTTGCCTTAAAAGAACGGGAAGGCTTTTATAATTATCTCAACAAAAAAAAAACAGTATCTTTCAATTAAATTAAAGAAAGTCTGGATTATTTCCCCTCACCCCCTTCTGTGAACTCTTTATGCCAGGTTCAACATTACTTCCTTTTGTCTGAATTACAGAATAATCCATGCTTTAAGAACAATAATAAGCTTAGTTCTCCAGTGCTTTCACTACGTAGTTGTAAATACCCCAGTGGACAAATCTTCTCCTCCCTTCTTTGGGATGCTATTCCCTAATCTAATACATTTCACCATCCATTTGGGATTCAGCAACCCACAGATCACAAATTCTGAACAGATCAAGGGAAAAGTGTATAATTCTCCAGACAAATTACACTCCACAGTAAGTTTAATGAATTTTCCTGTATTCTCCTCTGAGAAGTTAACCACTTCTTTTCTCAGACTTTCACTACCTGCGTTACCATTTAGATACAAGGCAAAATATAAAAGTATAATAAGCATATATGAAAAGATTCAAATTAACAGAACTATTTTTATTGTCTAAAATCTCAATCCTTAGAAATACTTTCCATTGGCCCTGATTCAGCAAAGCACTTACAAGCACATTCTTTCCCAGCTATATGCCAAAGTCCTACTGAAATAAATACCGCTTTATGTTTTCCATTCAAGTCGATATATAGTCAAGATTATTACAGATAAGGGACACACTGACCTACTTCAACCTAGCATAAGCCCTATCTGCCCAAACCACTCAGACATCTGACTGAGCAGATTACTTGAATAATTGGTGCAGGTTTTACACATTTGTAATCACCTATTCAAATTCAGGAGTGTAAGCGTCCATCTAGTCATTGCTACCTACATAAATCCTTACTCCCCTCCAGCCCAGGAGCACTATGGGTCTATTTGGTCTATGATCACAATCTTTGAACAGCCCTTGTCTTCTAACTGCTCAACTGTTCATCTTTGCAAAACCACAATAACCCCATGGTTTGACAATGGTAGCGCAGAGTGATTGCTTCAGGAGACCTCAGCAACGTCACACTTATATTTTCAGAAATTAGAAGTTACTTTAAACATTCCTACCCACAGTTTCCTGATTAGGCTATGAAATTTCCTTATCAGATAAAAATCAAGAACAAAAACTCCTGCCATGACTGGTATTACTAAAGAAAAAAAAATGATAGAAAAAGTAATTTTCTTGATGCAACTCTTCAAAGAAAGGCTGCAATTGATATTGTTCAATTATACTAAAAAATTGTATGATCACTGCGGTGTGCGTGTAGCTTGACTCAAACTAAGAGAAGACAAGGAAAAGAGAATGTCAAGTGCTGCCCATCCATATATTTTCCAAGGAGACAAAGATTCATGCCAGTGGTAAACTTAATAGCATGTGAATGGAAGTGAGGCAGCGGCACAGTGCCAGACTGTTTTGTTTTATTTGAGAAAGCACTGAACACTGATATATGAGATCACTTACTAGAAGAGCTGGGAGAGCAATTCACAATAAACAATTTAGTCTCCAAATGTAGCTCTTTCACTATTCAAACTGTCCACAAAGACCATGCCATTTTTATAGATGTTTGCTGTTTGTAATTATCCAGACAAGTATTTCTTTCTAGTCCACGTCAGTTCAAGTGCTGGCTTAAGAATTCAGAGTTCACAATGACAGCACTGTAACTGCTCAGGCAAGTCAGCTGGTGGGGTTTCTACAGCTTCTGCTTAGCTGCATAATCTAAACTCCTTTGTGCAGAACTACAAACTTCTAAAAGTCCTGTCTTGGCATCTACTGGCCTGGGGTTATTTCTCCCCAAACCTTAGCATAAAAACCCCGCTCCTTCTGTATAGTAAACAACTGATGTGAAGAACGTGTCACCATAGGTTTACTGCAAGGTTAGTCAACAATTTTTTACTCATTTCTCCAGGTTTCATTTAAAGCACACAGGGAGAAAAGGAATTTAGTAGACTGTCTGAGAGATAAGAGAGAGAATGAGTCCTTTTTGTCATATTTGCTTTGTCCCTTTCCTCTACCCTTTGAAATTCAATTTTTTGTTTGCTGAGACAGCATCTCATAAAAGCTTAACCAGAATACACATAAAACATTTCTTCTCTAAATCTGAGATTTATCTTTACAGAAGACAGGTGTAAGTGCAAGAGAATCATACAGCTACTTTTCTAAACGTAATTTGATTTAAGACCTCATATAGCTCTCAGGATTATGGCATGGTGACATCATGTATGAGGCAGGTAATTTGATGTACATTCACTGTAGTTCACATGCATACTCTGTTTATTCATATTAAGCTGCACCTGTTGAAGTACTATGTTTCAAAAAAAATAACTATTGTGAGTTATGCCCTGCAATATTAGAAAACGGATCAAAAAGAAATGGAGGAATATTAGGATTTTTTTCCCCAGTTCCCAGTCATGTGAGGCTCATGTTCACAGATTCTTAATGAAGCCAATGGGTCATGAAAGAACTTGGCATTTCCCTCTGCAACCTCAAAGACTCACAATGAATCAACACCACTGCCTTTTCCAGAAGAAGGTTGCTAAATTTCTGGAACCAAGTTTACAATGTAGACTTGTTTGTTTCCCAAAGGCAGACTTGCCTAAGTAGGGAGAAGAGAATCATGTGAAATGATAAAAAACCGAAAGAAACCGAAAATAAATTGCTAAGACTCTTATTCCAAGCCTGCAGATCAGTTAGAACCTAGCATTTTTCACTACAGTGGTTACTGAAAAGAGTAGGCAGTTACATGTTTTCAAAGCGTTGAATAAAATAACTCCTGTTGGCTTTTACACTGGTATTTGTGGTACACTACCAGATGCGCTCGGAGCTCAGCAAAGGCTAGCTTCATCTGTGAGAAAGTAGCAAAAACTTGCCTGCATTATGCTCCATGCTGCTGCAGTAGAATAACCACCCTACCACAGTTAGCGAGTTTGGTAGCTCTATACTAGGCAGTAGACATACCTTGGTCTGTCATTAATTCAAATATGAGAGTTCATACTACTGCTGTTGGCATGGCTTAAAGTTCTTTTCTGTCTGAGAAGTAAAAGTAGAAGCAATGCGTAGGTGATACAAAGGGCTTTGGACATTCTTTTTAATAAGATGAATGTTGCAATTCCGCAGGATATTGAAAAAAACACAAAGAGATTCTTGAAAACCGCTCCATCTGACATTTTTGTGCTTGTAATTTTCTCATCTGACAACTGAAAAAAAAACCCCAAACCAAACCACTTTCTGCATCCTGTTCTGTGGAAAAATGGGGATGATCGCTTATTTTGGCAGGGAGGAGGGGACCAGTGTCTCATATTGTAAAACACAGAAAGGGAGAGGCAATCTGCTTGCACAATTACGTTTTGCAGTCATGTCACAAAGCACTCATGTGGCAACATGTTGACAGTTAATGTGTCCTCCTTAACTTTCAGTTCATGTTAAAGAATCATTATGTACTATTATATTTTATATTACAAAAAAAACACCCCAAAAAACTCATCTATCATATGATATGATCTAAGGGAAAAACTGCTAATAGGGAGTGACTCAAATAACTACACAAAGATGACCTGAAAATAATAATGGAAAGCTTCTAAATGTTCTCATCTAGACTGGAGAAGTAGCACAAAAAAACATTCCATTTAGCCTTATTTCTAGATCAGAGCTACCTGAACCCAGAAGTTAAGTAACACTAAGTCATGATTCCAGTGAGCACCTTTAAATTCAGACCCAGTACAGAGCACAGCACATATATAAGCTACTAGAGTGCTAGATGTATGCATTCAAAACCAGTAATATGCAAGCCACATTTCCAACCTGATTCAAAACATCATGCAAATCACTGAGTGCACTAGAATTTGGATGTGTTTTTTTTCCTAGAATGAGTCCCAATGGGAATACATCCCTGTCCTGTCAAGACTGTGATTCTCTGGGATAATATAAGTCTGCATATAGTAAAAAACAGTGCTAGGTACAATGCTCCTTAATAAAACTGGGTATCAGTCTGCTGATCAGACTGCTTCATAATGCGATACTTCTCTGCTTGCTGTAAGACAAATAAAACTAAATATACAAAGTAGAAAACAAGGTCTAAACATTGTTCAAATCTTAAGATGCTGAAACAGAAAAGAAGGGTTTTCTGTAATTTGGCACTGGAGAATAGATGAGATAAAAGGTCCATCGCATAGTAGAAGATTAAAAAAAGACCTCTGGAAGAGTTCAAGAAGGATTGTGCTATCTCAGAATTAGAAGGTTATCAGTCATCAAACACCATGGATCCTCTGAGCAGAAATAAAATAAAATAAAATAAAATAAAATAAAATAAAATAAAATAAAATAAAATAAAATAAAATAAAATTCAATTAAATTAAAAAAAACCCAAACAAAACAAAAAAAAACCCACACTCTACTCTGTACTTGCTTCTGATCTAATGAAGATTTTCCTCATAAGGGGCTTCTTTTTATGAAATCTGACCCAGTAAAGCATTCACCACACTTTGTTTTCACCTACCAGTGATGCCATGCATTTCCAGAAGACTATTGACATGGCATAAGAACTCACAGAGTTCAAAGTCTGCTTCAGAAGATCAAAACAACTGAGTTCTTGCAGGACAAAACCTCCTGCATTAATCCTGTATTAATGATAACGGCTATCTGAATGAGAAGGCTATCAATTAAATGTTCAGTCCTTCTCTACCCTGCTATCAGCTAGAAAGATGTTTTTCATATTACCATTTTATTATCTGTTTAGAGAAGTTAAGAAAATTATTGTTGGTTAAGGAAAACAACAAAACTGTGGTTGTAGATAATTAAAAATACAGTTACACTGACCTAAGACTCATTTTGCATAGGCCTCTAAACCAAATTATAACAAACGACTAAACTATCCTTAGCTGGATTCCAACCAGTGATCTCTAATTAAAAGGTACTATAGCCCATTACTAAACCTCCAAGGCACACGCTTTCGTTGGCACAATGCTAATTGTGCCAGTGCTTTCTAACATGATGTTTTCCGTCCTGGAAATATTTGTCTCACTAATTTAATTTCAAACTAAGATTTTTAGCAACCCTAACAGAAATGAGCAGTCTGTTCCTCGTAATTCACACAAACAATATTCTATTTTACAAAGTCATATGTCTGTTACTGCTTTTTTTCTTAGCTAAAAATACAAATAAACACATCAGCATAAGGGAAAAAAATTGTTTGACAGCAACACCTACTTTTCTAAAGCTATAACAAGGTTTTTAATGCATGATATGTTTTATAATAATTATATTTCCATGAGATTACTCAAAGATCATAAGTCTCTTCCAAATGTATTAATCTTAACCTAATTAATATTTCTATTTTACAGATGGGGAGACTGACATAACTGACATTTTCAAATTAGGTGTCCTATAGCCAGACGACTATCTTCACATCGAGAACTGAAGGTACTCAGGATCTTTGAATGTCAAGACAATTTTTTAGGACCCTATCCATTGGCTAGGCTAAGAATTATAGGAACCCCCTTTTGGAAATTGTGGTCTGTATGGCTACTCCATGGACATCATAGGAGCGTGTGTGGCCAAATACCTTATTCTAACTATCACCATTTCTAATCTTGGGACTATCACCATTTCTAATCTTGGGACTAAATACCCGTTGGCTTTTTATCTATACATTTCTATATTTATATGCATCCACAAGAGAAGAATGGAACAAGCACATAATTTTGCCATTTCCTGTGAATTACATAAACTAACTAGGAGTACTAGGTTTATGACACCCTAATTGGGTACCACTTAACACCATGCTCCTGCTATGCAGGCAGATCTGCCCTTCCTTTAAGCTACTTGTAAGTAGTAATGGCAGTCATCAGGAAGACTTCAGGAAGAAATGGGTTCCGCAGTTTGACCAGCGTCTGATTATGAAGCGAATAGCTTCTTGGTCTGCAAGTCAGACCGAAAGGAAGAATAGAGGCTTGATCTAATGAGGTTACCCATTAACTCATAATACTGGGCCTTGGAATATAGCTGTTATGCATACAGGTGAGCTAATCACACCATAGAACAAAAGCCACACCCAGTTCAAGCATGAAGTCAAGGCTCAGCTCATTAACTTCATACTAACTAAAAAAAAATAAATCCTGGAGCTGAGTTGTTTCTTCATAAATTTTGGGAGAATTTGAGTTTAAAGCAGGGAATCAGCAGACTACACTATTTTTCAGGCACAAACTCAGCATGGTAGAGAAAAAGTCAAGTGGCTCCAGTCCATTAGATCCAGAAAAGCATAGGACATGTTTGTAATGCAGCTGGTGCAGCCATTTAATTATACAGCCCTAAATATTTAGGGCTGTTTCCAATCCTATTTCTCTTTGTTTAAAAATATATTATTGTAATACTCATGCCCAAAGACACTCTAATCTTTGAACTGCTCCTCCTCTTGAGACATTTAATATAAGAGAACAAATCAATCAGTAATCTGTACCTTATTGTTCCACAGAATAGTCTAGAAAACACATACAAAATAACAGTGCTATCTTGAGATTAGAATTTATTTATTCCCTTTAAAGTCACAGCAACTTTTGCTAACCTCCTCTTTCTCTTTAGAGAGAGAATTGAAAGATAACATAAAACATCCACATATGCAACTGTCCACAGGTATCTGCATGATGCACCTTATATACAAAGTCTCTATATAACTGTAATCGTTTGTTGTCTTATTCTCTCCCCTTCTGTTTGTTCAATTGACAATCCAACTTTGTCTGCATGCTGAAGTAGTAAAGAATTACATAGTTACACATGGTAATCCACTGTATGTTTCATTGCTCAGCCATCCACTTACTGGGGCAAGAAACTCTGAAGGAATCCTTCCCCATGAAAGGGGGAACTGACTACCTAAATCTTACAGGGCTTTCTTCCCCTCCTCAATCTTTCCCCTAAAACACCCATCAGCAAAATCTCAGTAATCCAAAATTCCACTCCAAGTATGACACACAAGCTGAAATCAGACACTGCCGCGACGGGAGGTGCCAGGTGTAGAATCAGCTCTTTGCAGCATCTGAACTGAACACACACTAGAGCCGCTTGGGAAAAAAATAGCCAACAAGTGTTCATAGAGTTCACTTAATGCAAAGCTCCACACTAAGTTTTCCATGTGCAAAAAACCAGCACATACAGGCCTTTCAACGTAGATAGCTTCTTTTAAAGAAAAAAAAAAAAAAACCAAACAAACAAACAAAAAACCTAGCAAGTTTTCTTCAGCAGGTACAGTATAGGTTAGATGCTGATCCATTTCTGCCCTCACAATATGCTGGTTCACTTCAGCAGTCAAAAACCACCTAGGAACAAAGAGATAAAACTTGAGAAAACAAACGCTAATCATTACAAAGCTGAAATTGGATGAACTTGTAACATCAAGCTTCAGTTACATCTCCAGCAAGTCTGAAGGACCAGATTTAAATCAGACAGCAAGCCTTAGCAACAGTTAGTCTGGAACATGTTATATAAAAATTACACATTCATTTGTTTTTCAGTCCCAAGTCAGAAAAGCATGTTTTTTCAAAACAAACTTCTTTTGAGCCCTAAGTTGCTCAGAATTCAAAAGTGAAAACAAAGTTACCAAAGGAAGTCAGTCCCATCTGGATTTAAAAAAAAAAAAAAAAAAAAAAAGAGTAAAAGTAAAGAAAAATTGTAAAACCACAAAAGCATAAACTGTTCCCCATGTCTTTGATACAAATACTTTTCAGTGCCAGAAGTGAGATAAAGACACTTCAAACACATTTAGACATTGAAATATCTAAGGCTCTGAATCATTATGA
Source organism: Charadrius vociferus (assembly GCF_000708025.1). Lineage (NCBI taxonomy): Eukaryota > Metazoa > Chordata > Aves > Charadriiformes > Charadriidae > Charadrius > Charadrius vociferus. The sequence goes on from NW_009647212.1 coordinate 1,866,447, forward strand.
AGAAAACAGCCATTATTCCACAACTTGGCGAGGCAGATTACGCACAATGATGCTCCGCGATATTCACTGTACTAAAGTTAATTTTGCCCTGCATTTGCCTTCTTTGTGGCACTGTACTGAAGTTAATTTTGTCGTGCGTTTATTTTCTTTGTGGTGTTTACCTAGAGATTTAAATACCCTTATTACTAAGATACCTGAATATCGCTCCACAAGCAAGTTCTCGTTCGGTAAAGAAGAGCTGCATTACTAATGCCATTTCACAGCTGAGCAATGGAAGTCTTGAGAGATTAAGGCAAGACTTCTCAAAAAGCGGGCTCTGAACCAGAAAAGCTTTTCCTGTTGTTTTTCGGGACACTGAGTAGCAGCGCCCTTGCTGAAGCTTACAGCACCCCGCAGCCTTCAACAGCAGCGGCGTTCGAGATGTTTTAAGACACTCAAAACGAGATCCGCTTCGTTAAGTACAACCGACAACGGAAACCCCTCAGAAAACGCTAGATTTTCAGAATTTGTAGGTGAGGTTAACTGCAGAACCTTTCCTCTCTGTGCAGCGACTTGCTGATGCCGTTAACACCGTGAAGGCCTTTCTCAGCATCCCCAAAGCCGTCCCACAGCCGTGCATCTCCGCCCCGCCC
>NW_009647212.1:1867119-1878082 GCF_000708025.1 Charadrius vociferus
TGGGGAATCTGTACTACAGACAAATATAACAGAAAGCACCTTCAAATCGTGTTTGCGGTGTCCAGCTTCACAGCTTTGAGGTATCCGGAACTGGATATTTTAGGTTAGTACCTAACGGGAAACACTGAAGTGAGAACCTCAGCAGGGAGGAGCCCCCTACAACTCAGGACAAATCCAATTTACACCCCAAGCGAGTTTCTTTACATCGTTAAGATTTCACTTCAATGTTTAGAACAGGTACTGTTGAGGAAAGATACCCAACTGCTAATCTTAAAGCGGCATGTACAGCAGAGGCAGCAGTAAAGACAGCTTTCTGCCCAAGTCAAAATTGCTCCTAAACCTAAACTGTAATGCTCCTCCTGCACAACAAATGGATAGTTGGAGCTCTAATCTAGTCAGTTTGGATAGCTGGAGCTCTAGTCTGGTCAGTTTACAGCTGAGCATACTGAAGTTTGTAGCATGAACACTGAGCTCCATCAAAACTGTTCATGCGCTATGGGTTACAGAGCAGCTTAGCAGAGAAAAACCAAGGCCATGACAGACGTAAACTGATCGCCAGTGCAACTGTCCTGAGGCAACGCTACCGAGGCAGAACAGATTGATTCACCAAACATTTAAAACTCAGTGGCACCAGAGAAAAAAAAATCTGAAGCGCATTTTTTACTCCTTACTACTGTGAGAATCATGTGTCTATCCACTGCATGAACTGATGGATGCTCATCCTGCTAAATCTGCAGGCAAGCTCAAATTCCTGGAGAAAGAGATGAATAACCTGTCTTAAATCATTTCTGACTGGTGATACCTTAACCAGAGCACCATAACTCTAGAGCTATTTCTGACACCTGTATGTCCTTTAACAAGGCTCAAAATTTTATGAGGTGGCACGCAACAATAAGCAAAATTAATTCCAATTTACTTCCCTGCTGTCTCTTACAGACATAGCATCTAACTGTTTTTAAAAACAGAAATATGAGCCACTTACACAGCCAAAAGCTGTGTAACTGTATTAGAACAACCTCATTAAAGGCCATTCCTATGAAGCCAAACACAGTGTGATAATGGTACAGTTATGTGTCTTCCAGATCTCAGCTGGCTTTAATTTGTCTCCTTACAACATGCTGAATATACAAAAAATGAGCCTGACTCACTGGTGCAATTCTCCATCTTGGTCAAAAGTAACATGTTTTTTAAAGAAATTACAGCCTATTAAAATGGACCAGCAACATGTACACAATAATGTTGTCACTCATTTGCTTGGCAGGGGATACAGTTGTGATTTTCCAATAGGGAAAAGCATCTGTGTATTATTTACCTTATTCAGACACCAATGGAAGTCCATTAAATGAAAAAGAAATGAACACTTCCCTACTTTACCCAGAGCTACTGGATTTCTTTGCTGAGGTGCAAATTTGTAAATTCTCCAGATTATGTGGGGTGGCAAACGGGGCGCTAGCCTTCATGAGCTAACACATACCTTACAATGACCTGCTCCATGCCTAATAAAACTTTTTTTACACCAAGATGTAGGAAGACCTACATTAGAATACATTAGAAAAAGAAAAAAAATCCCTGCAGAATGCAGGGCAAACTGTGAGCACCAGAGATCCTTCTGAACTTAATCAGGCAATTGACAGTTATAAGAACTGTTGCTAATAACAGAGGAAGATTAATTCCACTTCCTCCAATTAAATATGCTTTGCCAGTTAAGGTCATATACATCTTTTACAAGAACATGCAGGACATCATTATTCCCCAGTATTAGTAATCTGACAACTTTTACTGCCTTCACTAGCAAAAAAAATATAAATAGTACCAGAAACAGGAGCCAGGATTCCAACTCATTCCTAAATATCAGAATCTGAACAGATTAATTGTGTATCATAAATCTCCAGCTGCTGGAAGCCTTTGACATTAGCATCCCGAATTTATTTTAATTTTGTTGAAGTTTATAACCACAGCAGCTGTAGAGCAAAGCTTGACAACATTATGAATCATTCCACAGGGCCAAAAAGCAAATAGATATGATACCACAATTATGGTTTTAAAGTACCATTAATTTTAAGCTATGGTCATGCATTTTTTGCAGCTTGCCTCACCAAAAGCCAGTTTGAGCATTCCATACAGGATCTGAACACACATACACACACACAGCACCCCCAAAATCAAAAGCAAACACAAAGCAAACACACCGACTCTTAAGTGTGTCTATACTCCAACAAATGCAAAACCAAAAGCATACATACCCAGCTTTGGTTATGCTTGGGATCCATGTGTTATGAAAACATTATCTACTGCAATAATCTGAAATAGAAGCTTTGCACCTGTGGCACAGCCCACAGCACAGATGAGCACCCACTACTATATTCCATTACCAAGTTGCTCTTTCAGCTTATACTATTCGGGAAGGAGTTACAATACCGATCCCAGCTACCGTTTGCAGAGTTACTGAAGCTCTGCATCGGCATACTGCTATCAACCTCATAAGATTTGCCAATTCAAAGCCATTAAGACCAATATTTACTGAGAAATACAGTCATTATGGCACTATCTGACTATGAACAAGCAGGGATTACTGAAGCCCTTCATCCTCAGGTTTATGGTACTCAAATTCTCTTTCAAACAGTTTATACCCTACCTGTGACTACTTTCAGCCCCCCCCCTCCCATCCCTCAGGCCCCAACCTCACTTAGTGTTTCACTATGACATTTAGTGGTTTTATCTCTTGCTTTTAAGCACAGCATAGAAATAGTGGTGTGTGAAAATACCCTAAAATATTGATGCATGTTAGTGGAGAAATCATCCCTGTAGGCAACAAACAACTCAGTTTTTACTTAAACCACACTTACAGGATCCAAGGAAACTGTATGATAGGAACAAATACATACAATAGTTATCAGATCTCAAATTTCTTTCATTTAATATACCTATTTCACTGCTTCCACTGCTATGTCATCCCAAAGGTTTGCAAGTTGGAGAAGTTCTATTCAATCAACTACAGAAAGTTTACTTTGTAGCCAGCTGAAATCATGACAAGCCTCTCTTCACTTGTCTTTATAAGTCTTTGTAACAGATTATAAAAAGACTGCATCTTCGCTGCATGCTCTCTTGAACTAGCTAACCTGTTTTCAGATTCTGATTTACTGCTACCTCTTGGATCTCTTGAAAAAAACTAATGGCAATTAAAAAATAAGTTAAAGATAAAAATCATGGGCAGGCTTTACTTCCCAAATTAATACTCACCCCTTGGATCTCATATATCAGTATTTATTTTGCCCAACTGTATGTGAACATGGCTCTACAGCATTAGAATTTTTACCTGTCAAGAAGAATCATCTGGAACAGACTAACACACTGAGAACACATGAATATGCCGAGACCCATACTGTGCAAGGCCAGCTGTTCACTGAGGTCAATATCCTGCCCTCAGCAACAGCTTGCACAAAACACCAAAGGAACAAAGTACTAGAAACAGAGCTTCTCTTGGTCATTTCCAGCTTTCTATCATCAGGAAAGTGAGTGCTATTTATGGTGAAGACCAGATCCAGGTCATCAAGTTTAATCACCAACAACAGACCTACTCTTTACAACCTTCTTCATACTTTGTCACAAGAACTCATGGAGGGAAAAAAGTTTCCATTAACCTTCATTCCACACTGTCTAAAAAGTTTTAAACTTGCTCATCATTGCTTTGGGTACCTGCTGAACTCTTGTGTTAGAAATGGTGAGTAATCATTTTCTACATGTCTTCCCCATACTACTTGTGATTTCATAAAGCTTTAACAGTTTTTTTTCCACTGCCTCTTTCCCAAGACAAAAAGTTGCAGTCCATTTAGTTTCCTCTCACACTGAAGTTGGGCCATGTTTCTGAACAACCTCATTGCCTGTGTACCTTCTATTAAGTCCTATTATATCCTTTTTAAGATACAGTGAACAGAACTGCGTAATGATTTGGACATATATTCCCTTTTATATTCTATTCTTTTCCTAGGAATTCTGAATGTTCAATCTGCCTTAGTGTTGCCAAACGCAAAACTGACATATTCAGAGAACTACAAAAGATAATTTGAAGATTGTTGTAGGGCTACAGCAAGCCAGCAGTTTGTGGCACACCTGCTGATGCCAAGCAGTAGAAAGCTAAAGCTTCTGTAAATCCTCTCCATCTTCCCCACCAACACCACAAACCTGCACATGGAAACAGCTGGGCAGTCTCTCCTCTGAGAGCTTTTTGCAGCAATCTCCCCCCACATTGTTCCAGCTCTTGCAACCATTCCTCAGCCACATTCTCTTCCCAAACACTTTTATTATTGTTCTCCTTTTCCTTGCTGTTCCCTTTATTCGTCTCCCTGTTCAATTGCTCCTTTGTCGTTGAGCCTTCTGTTTCTCTCCCATGAGACTTTTTTGGTTAAAATGTAAAATTGTCTCTCAAGCAGGCGAGCAGCATGCAGTGAAAATGAAGTCACTTGGCCCCGTATTAGATTATATGAATTCATGAACATCAAATTCAGTATAAACTCAACTACAGTTCACTCACGCTGCATACAAGACTCCCTCACTTTGCAGCTTACACTTCTAACTACAGTTAAACCATAAACAGGAGCAGCTAAACCATCAGAGAAAGGCCTTTTCACCAAAGCAAATATATTTAAAGTAAAAAATGTTTTGATACTCTTCCATTATTCTCTCACCAGACATCTGATCACCATTTCCCCCATGACAACAGTCCAGCTTTCATTCAAGTCTCAGTTGTTTGATCAGAGAAATGCCTTTTCAATGGCTTTTAGTAAACTGAACATTAATTTTTCACAGCCAAAACGAAGATTAAAAAGCACAACATTCTGCCTCATTTTACTCCCCTGCTCCCTACCACATGCTTTTACCACCAGAATCATGTCTGAACACTGCAAGCAGGCCAGCTTGTTAGTGCATCTGCAGCCTGACATGAGAGAGCAAACCGACAATGACACTGATGGCAGGAGAAACTTTGTGTGAATCAATGTGACAATACCATTTGGTAGCAAGGTAAGACCAGCGCGGGCTTTGCTGGAAGCAACAAAATATGGCTGCACATCTAGCCAACAACCAATGACTTTCATCTTGCCTTCTTCAAAGTCCAGTGGCCCATTCTGCCACATGGGCACAGAACTAGTTACACCACCTCACTCACAACAACTACAGAATCAAGGCCTGACAACAGCCTAATCCTGCAACGGGGAAGTTCTCCTCAAAACTCTTCCAAATACCCCTTCGCAAAACTTGTACTGCTATTCTACTCCTGAGGAACAGAGCCCAACTCGTACACCTCAGTCCCAACCTCCTACTAGTCCCAATTTTTACACCCCAAGTTGATGATGTACTTCAAACAACTTTGGGCAGGCTGACATCTATCCTGAATATTGACCTCTTATTCTGTCAAGTCCTAAGTTCTTTTAGATAGAAGTTATTTCTACATACGTGTTTCTAAATATATACAGCTGATCAGTTTTTACTATTTCCTGTTCTCAAATAACCTCAGAAGAAAATTACACCCCCAAGCATGTTCATTATCTGCAAGTGTTTGCTGAATCTTTTTTCTGAATAAATTATGCCCTGCATGAGTGCTAAGATTGTTTATTTGTGATTGATAGTTGAAACCTTGTGATTGTTTTCTGTTTTTCCAGCTGAATGACTCAAATTTTCTAAGCAAAGTATTATGAATAGTAAATAACCATACTTAGGAGCTAACTTTGAAAAAGCTGCAGAAATAACAGTGTTGCCACAATGTAAACACAAATTAGGTAGCCAAGAGTTCACAGAAAGCTAAGGGACAGACAATACAGCAAAATATGGCATTCTCAGAGATGCACTCTTCTTCGTCTGGCTTTGTGTTCCCCCCAGAATTACAGCTCTGGGGATGTTTGCCAGTTAATGCTCAACTATTCCCATCATGAATATCCTGTGTGCATCTTTGTCGGCTCATCTGATCACTGATCAGAGCTCTCGCTTTGGTCCTGGGCCTGCAGTCAGCACAAAAACTTTCAAGAAAAGGGCTCATGAGCTGCAAAGGAAAATATCATATCCAGGTATCACTTACCCCTGAACCCATCTCCCTCCTGTACTAGTTATCTTGTCCTATTTTACCTTGAAGGCTTTCAGTCCCTTTGAGCTTTTCTTACGTTAAAGTAATCCAGGTTACACTAGAAATTGCCATTAATATAACTGACACTGCTACACCCATATGCGCAATTAAAGTGCAATGTATATGAAATCTTTAGGCTGCAGACAACATTAGTTTTAATTTCCTTCTGCACCTGCACTGCAACTCACGAGACACCTCTCAGGAAATCACGTCAAAAACACTCTAATATACCTGAACTCACATGTATGTGCAGCAATACAAAAAGGGAAAAGATTATCTCTTGCATTTTCCAATTATAGACCCTTAACTGTTAGACTATGTATCTTCTAAATAAAACTATTTTCCTCATTTTGTCCAGCTTCTGAAATTTAGGGGCCAGAATAGAAAACTGCTGATTTTGCACAGCTTTACTTCAATACTTAAAATGTTTTTTAAATTTTAAATACTGTGTTTTCACCAGACTTGTACGCAGACCGGTGTGATGCCACTGCACTTTATCTCTACAGTAGGCTGGCATTTGTTACGCTGTAACACACTGCAAACTCCTTTGCGTTTGCTATTCATTTTCATCTAAAGACAGGACCTTAAGCACACAGCCAACTAGCTAACATTATTTTCAGTGCAAGCACACCAACCGTCCTTGCTGGAAGGTTTCCACACTAGGCAGAGAGCTGAAGCTCTTAACACAATTCGGAGACATAAGAAATCTATACAAGCAAGTAACTCATGCCCCTGGGACTGTAACATTACAACTCTGGTAAGCATGTAATACTCAGGTTTCATTAAATCCTACAGGAAATCTCACTGAAGATAACTAGAGCTCTTCCCTTGAGAAAACGTGCAGTAAAAAAAGCAAGTGATAGCAGTAACTCAATAGCAGAGGTAAAATCAGAACCAATACAAAAAGCAGCATGATTCCAGGTCCTTAACCAAACAAGAGAATTTTCCTCTATGCCACTGTAAGAGTACGTAGCACATAAGAGCATCTGGTTCATTAAGCTACCTGGTTAAGGACTATGCAGTGTAACAGAAATAACAAGCAACGAGGAAAGCGATCAAGCAATAAAGCAAACAGACACACAAATGTTAATGAGGAGGTAATAAGGTAGACAAAGACCAGAACTCTTCAGTCACTGACTGATGGACTGTTAAATAGAACTACTCAGGCATAGTTGGGGCAGGGGAGGAATAGGGGGAAATCAAGATTTTCATGAGTATGATGGGATGTTTGATGGGATTTGTGGGAGTGTACCAAAACCACAGAATAATAGAAAGAACTTGCAGGGTTATGTAAAAATTTGGGAATCTTTATGGGAAGTGACAAAGGCAAGGAAACTGAGGCATAAGGATGGATAGCAGAGGAACAAACATAGGACACTTGTCTAAGCCCTACACCTCATCAACACAGTATGTGCTATCTTCTTATTAAACCCTATTGACTTTGACTTTTTAATCCCACTCTATCCTGCGCAAGTGCTACAATGTCTAATTGCCAGCAGCTGGAGAACAGACCATAGGCCACCAGGCCTGTAGATCCAGATGCCATCAATACAGAGACCAGAATACTACAGGGATGTGGGTGCCAGTAACTGGGGAAGGGATCATGCACCATCGGGAGCGGGCTGTGTGATGCTGGGCTCTCAGCTCCAGCAACTGGAGCAGGGACCATGGCTCACAGGGCCCATGGGCCTAAGTGCCAGCAGTCAGAGAGACTGTTTGTATTATCTTAGGGAATTTAATTGTGCCTACATGCATGTGTACACACACACATAGTTTGCTAGCAAAACTTAAGCTGGACTAGCCAGGGAGTAGAAGACCTGTATCTGGAAAGACTCCACATCTGAGTCAGTAACCAGGTAAGGGACACAGGGTCCATGCAGGGTCATTAGATCACCACCTGGTGATCTAATATTCGAGGTATGCATGGGCAAGGGGTGTATGTGAGAAATGTGCATGAGTGTGTGCACCTGTTTTGCCACTGAACATCAAGCCAGACTCCCTGGTAGGGGAGGCCCTGCATACTGCACAGGGGCCAAAGGTCTAAGCATGGGTATTAAGAGCCCACACCGATTAATTAGAGAGCTCAGTGGATGTATTTGGGAAGCTAGAGAGGAAGGGCCGATGTTTTCACTAATGAGCTTCAGCCTTTACCAGCTGGACAGGAGAAATAGGACTTGGCTATCTGCATTTCTGTTTATACAAATGCTGTAGTTCATGATGTTGGCTAATTAACCTCTACAATGTGTTACTGGTTTGAACTGGCTGACAACTCTCAGAGGCACATCCTCTGTGTTCCTCTCAACTAGAGTTCTCACAAAACCCATGCCAGCAACTTATTTTCTAACATAAAACAGAAGAATGTTCCTTCCTCTCTCCATCACTGCTCCTGTCTCCCACATTCCCTGTGATTGGGCACCTGATTATCACAGATCAGGTGATACTAAGCGCAGCAATTTTCACCTTTGCTCCCTCAGGTTGCTTAACTAACATTTGTATTGTGCCTCGTACTCTGCATATGGGCCTTGCTGGAATCATAACCCTCCTATAGCCATGAACACTGGGGATTTAGGAGTATTATTCTTCTTATAATTCCTTCCTCACAAATATGTATCCAGAAACTTTAAAAACACACAGTAAAACAAAGAAAAGTAAAAAATATCATTAAAAAGCTAAGAAAATTAGTCTAAAACTATATATTTTGCACTCTAATAAAAAAACCAAAACAAAACTAGATGTGTCCTTTTTGGCAGAAAAAAAATATGTCAGAAAGCCAGCGTGTTCTGGGACACAAATCTTCCCTAAGAGGTGGCTGAAGCTTGCTCCTTCTTACATTTTTTAAGCAAGCTGTAAAAACTTGATGAGAATATTCTGCAAGGATGATTCTTGGGAAAATGCTTGTCAAAATGTACCAAGCTTCATACCTCTCCCACTTCTGCAGTTTTGCATTAAGAAAGAAAAAAAAAAAAAAAAAGTGATACAAGAAAGTTTCCGCAATCAAAGTAAAAAGCAGTGTTGCTACAAAGGAGAAAGTTGTGTGAGCAAACACAAGACAAAAGACAAGCAAGAGTATGAGAAACACTCAGAAAGTTATTATGCCTATCACTAAACTACTCAATACTTAACTCACACACTTCCATTCTCCTACCTGGGGAATGACTAATATTACATCATGCCACACAAGCACCAGGCAGTATTTAAATAGATCCAGTGCAAAACATCTTGAAAATTTACATTAGCTAACACTTGAGAAATGAAGCTCAAGTGTACCTAAAACACAAAGGATGCAATTTGGGCCCCTACTGTTTGTCTGGTCACTTGGACTGGCACATACAAGACCACCACATTTTGGCACAGAACAGAGAGAAGGAACAGCAAAAAAAAAACTTAAGCTTCCATTCAAAGCTTCATTGAAAAAAATGCAAAACTGACTAAGAAAAGTAATGGAAATTTTATGGCTGCTGCACACATAAATGGAAAGGCAGAAATAGATTTACCACACTCTTAGGGTACAGCATAAACTAAATTAATTGAAACTAACTCAGTCTGCAATATTATCTGATTTTTTTTTTATTTAGAAGATAATTATTTCAGAAAAAAAAAAAATCTCCTCCTCTCGTATTTTTCCTCCTGTTCCTCCATTTCCCTTAACCCCCTACAGACAGCTTTCAATGTATAAATTTGGTTAGAAGCAACCTCCAGAGGTCACCTAGTCCAACCCCTGCCTGAAGGAGGGCTGATTAGATCAGGCTGAGGAGGTATTTTTTCACTCAAGTCTTGAACACCTCCAGCACTGGGAACACCTCAAGGGCTCTGGACAGCCCACCCCAGCACCTGCCACCCCTCTGTTTGAGGAACATAGACATTGCCCTTGCGGGCTCCCCAGCACCACCAAGCATCTCCACACCACGGAGCAACATTCACAAGCAGGCAGGCTTACAACATGGTGCTAACTTCAGCCTGATCCAAGTGCAGGGAATCGCTCTGGTGAAACCCCCTCAGGCCTGTACTGCAACAATAGCACTCCCATGTCATAGTGCAGCCTGTTTTTGCCTAAGTTGATGGACACTGTTATAGTTGTACTGTAGCTAGAAGGAAAAAAAAAAAAAGAAAAAGACTAGTACTTCGTATTCTCCTAATTAGAATCAGAAGTACTTACTAGATCTGTGCAAGGTGCTTACACGCTACTCAGAGGCCTCCTAGCTGAAGCAATACAGGCATTCCCTTGCCTGCAGACCTGGTCACAGAAGGCAGAAAATCCCTCAGCCAGGCCTGGGTGGGACTGCATGTTCCACTGTTCTCTCCCACAGGAAAAAAACACGGCCACTGGTGGCTACTCCCACCCTTCAAAGACCACAACTGTAGAGGTGTAAGGACGAGATGGCTTAATGCTATTTAGACAGTGTGTGGCAAATCCATTTTATAATTCAGCACAACATTATATAATAGCATGGTCCCGTGATGCAGCAACATTTACGACCCAGTTGTGTTTCAGTCCATTGCAAGCTGGGACACTGGTTCCCCTTCCTCATTTGTTGTTGCTTTTTAACTGGCCTACAGAAAGATGTGATTCTTACAAGAACCAAAGAGTTGTGTCCCACAGTCCTCCGTCCCTTCCCAGAGCTGACACTTTTCTGAAGAGAAACTTCAGCTAATTACATCCTTTCCGAGTTCCACATGCTTCAGTTATGCTGGTTTAGACAGGTATTTAATTTACTGCTGCTTCTCACACAGCTAATCAAGAAAGCGTGTTCAGCTACCTGGAATTCTGTTGCCTGAAATAGGGCTCCCAGCTGCTTTTAGAAGCAAATTCAAGTCACAAACCCTACAGTATTTCACTGGAGGGGGGGG
>NW_009647212.1:1879418-1904437 GCF_000708025.1 Charadrius vociferus
GACTCCTGTCAGCTGCGCGGCCGCGGGTGGCGGAGCCGGGCTCGCCGTGGGGCGGCGGGCCCGCGGTGCTCAGCCTGTGCTTGCTGGGTTTGCCTCACCGGGGGCGGTTCGGTAGGCCTGACGGGGGTGAACGCGTTGTTTGGTCTGGCTCCTGCCTTTAAGTAGCTCGTTAGGAGCCTACTTTGTAATGCCGGCTCTGCTCGGACTCGGAATGAGACGGGTTTTCCTGCCTAGTACGCGTTTTCTTGCTGAGGAGCTGATAATGCTGACGTTGGTGTTATCAGAGCACTTTTCTCACGCAAATATATATGGAGCATTTCTGGGGCCTGCAGTATGTCGCTGTAATACGTTTTCTTTTCTGCTGCTTTTGTTGTTAGGCAGTTTGGGTTTTGTATGCTTCTTGTATGTTGTCATCTACTTCCTTTCCTGGGGTTTCTGCCTCCCACACCCTTCTTTCCACCATGGGCGGGTGGGAGAAATGTGCAATGCTTTTATTTATATAGTGTTTCTAAAGCCAGAAAGCACTCCTTTAATAGACAGCCTTATGCAGTGCTACTGAGGATGGGCTTTTGGGCTGTCAATGGTATTTCAGGAAAGTAATGTTTTCTCTAGAGGTAAGTTCAGTGGTTTGGGGTCCATTTTCACGTATGCAGTAGGAAGTTGCAATTTCAAGTTACATTCAGATTAGATATCAAGCATACTTAGGTGAACTTTGTAGGTAGTGTTATAAACAAGCAGGGTGCTTCCCAAGGTGTAGGAAAGATACACGCAAGTTCTGTGAATCCAGAGAGATGTACCCAGGCTTTGAATAATGTGTTCTCACTGATAGCGTATATAAAGCAAAAAGCTAAGGCGAGATGAGACTGTGCATGTCAGGTGAACCATCTGTTGTGTACGTGGAAGTTAGGTGACAAACTTACAGGCTGTGCAAGTGTGCCTCTGTAGCTGTGCTAGCATGCAACTCTTCTGTCTTGACTGCTTTTCCACTATCACAAAGTTGTGTTTGTGAATATAAAGTTCTGATAGCTTAATTCAACCTTTAAAACCTGTATGGTTAGAGTCAATTGAACTAATACGATTAGTAAGTGCAAGAAAGTATATTGCACAGAACATGAAGCATTAAGAGCTGTTGCCAAACTTAAATTGCTACTGTGAGGTAAAACTGTTCATTAATATCCAGAATTAATTAGGAGAGGGTGTTTGGAGTCCATCTTTTGGCAGCAGATGATAACAGGAAGCCCTTTCTTTCTCCAATTTCAGTCAAGAATCATTCTGAAAGAAAATAAGATGTCATCACTTCATCAATGTTTTGATTTCCCTCAATAAGAGTACCACTTTCGTTAGTAGAGTCTGGTACAAACGTAGAGACTGCATGTTAAATGCTTTACTGAATACTTGTTCATTCCTAATGTCTGGTCTGGAAATAGTCATCTGGAATGTGAGTACATTGAAGGGAGGGGTTTTAAGAAGGATGAGTAAAAATAGTCCAAATATTACATTTCCTGTCTTCAGAAGATATTTTTAATGAGGATTTTATTTTAGTAGTGAGTCTTATAACTACAGCTTTAAACCCTAACTCTATAGTCATAAACTTTGCTTAAATCAATTTATTGAAAACTTGAGGTGAATGCAAGAAAACTCAGGCTGAAAGAAATGGGCACTATTTTTTAAAAGGTATAATAGTAACACAGATTATGAAGAAGATGGACATTGGGGGTTGGGGAAAGAATATTAAGGAGTCCTTGGGGAATTGGCAAAGATAGCTAAAAAAATGGAAACTCTGTTCCCACCAAACTAGCTAGCTTCTGCTTATCACAGTAGTGATGGCCTTCTGCTTCTTCTGTTGATCACTCATTAAGAATGTTGAAAAAAATGTTCTCTTACTCTTTTTTCTGGTGGCAGATATTATTTGTTTGTTGGGGTTTTTTTCCCCTTTGTTTACACACTAAGGGGTAGGAATTCTCTCATTCTGCCTGAAGAGGATGTAATTCTTCCTCTGACTGCCCTGCACCTTCCATGGCTAACCTCGGTGATAGGCAGAGGTTTTCATACTTTCTCATTATGTGGTAGGACAAATAAGCACAGTCATATACTTGTTGGAAACTTCTGTACCTGTTCTCTCAAAAGGCAGGGCTTTCCCTGACCCTTCTGATTTTAACTTATCTAACTGAAAAACATTGCCTAAACTTGTTGCCTCATAGGGAATCTCAATTCCTACAGAGGGACTGCTGGAGAGTAAGTTTTGTAAATAGTTAGCCAGCAATTGCAAGGAGACTGGAAAAAAGATTTGTATTCACGGTGAGGGTGGACCTATACCTTAATCTTGTAGTTGCACTAAAATGAATATGCTGCACAGATTGTAGCTGGGAACAATATAATTGCTGCAAAGGATACTTCAAAACTAGTCTTGCTGAATAAATGCCACTTCTGGATTTTGCTTAACTCACTCTAGGTTTTAGAGGTTTGTGTAATAGGAATAGCATCTATGCTATGTAGTCTGTTTCTGTGCTGAATTTAACAGTTGAAAAATTGACGAAAAGTAATCTGAGGTAGTTTTCTTAAGATTTCCTTTTTTCCTGTAAGAATAGTATAAACAGGGTTTGCACTCTTTTTCGAAGTCTTAACTAGTTAATTGCACAAGAACATTGGAAGAAATAGCTAAAAATACCACATAAAATCTCTGATGGATGCTCTAAAGCAGTCATTGTCAAACCTTTTTTGTTCATGCACCCCTCCCCGTAAAAAATGTTTGAGCATACACCTTCAATGTTTAACTTATAAAAAAAAATACATGTATGTACTACTGTGCTAACATACTATGTACATCATAAAACATACACAAAAACAGAAATGGAAAAAGAATGAGATAAAGGTAAAATAAACACTGTATTAAGAAAAGTTTTATTTATTAGTGGTACAAAAAGCATTTTCTTTCTGCACCCCCAGTGGGTTGGCTAGCACACCCCTTGGGGTGCACACCCCACTTTGGAGATCACTGCTCTAGAGCATGCAAGCTCTTACTAGTTGCTTTGTTGTGATAGTGTTTGTAGCTTGAAGAGCTTGGTAGAAACTGGAAGGAAACTGACTACAGTGATCAGTAAGGGCATTCATCAGGGGTTTGGGAGATAGCCAACTGCTTGCACATACTGAATTTTTGGCTATTTCCCGAAGGTGAGTGACCATTCTGACATTGAAACTATTAGTATTTCTTGCCTGGTAGTAGCAGTCCTTAAGCCTTATAGGCTGTGAGTTGATTCAGTATTCTAATATAGCAAAACTTTGGAACTGTTTGGCTCCTTCAAACTACTGACATTCTTCTTGCTGAATCACACGACATAGCTCTTCTTGTTTCTACCCCTCTCTCCATAGTGCTCTCTTGAAAACAGTAATTCTCACAAAATGGTAGGATCTTCATCCAGCATATGGTAGGATCTTTTTACCTAGCATAGGCTGCCAGAGTACTTTTGCTACATTTAAATAGACTGATTGAACACTGGTCTTTCTAATTGAGGAAAATTGAATACATTTTACAGCTGATTTGAATTATATATGAAGTGACGGATGGTTGAAATAAGTGTTTAGATGTATGAAGTGCTCTAGAGTCCTGGCTGGGCATGAGAGCACCCATCAGTGTCTACAGCTCAGCGCTGTGAAGCATTCTGTACAACGTTGCCAGCTGCCCGTTTCAGCCACAAGTATTTTTGCCTACTTCTTCCTTTTAATATATCATTGCATCTACCTAATTTGTTTAACAAATGGTAGGATTAATTTCCAATCGGCCTTTTCAGAACAGGGTTATAGAATTAGACAGCCTTGGTAACAGACCCAAATTTAAAAAAAAAAAAAAGTCAGTTACTTTTAAATTTAACTATGGAAAACCAAACTAAACTATCAGCTTTAATCCCTGAAGCAGGTGTACAAACATAACATCTGTGACTTTGTTCAGTAGTTGAGCCTTGACTAATAAGCTGTTCTTAGGTCAAACTGTGACCTTCCATAGATCTTTCATTAACACTTTCAGAATAGTTAACTGTTTCTTAGAAGTAGACACACTTCTATGGGTAGCGAGTGCATATTAGTCAGCGGTTCTGTGAAATAACAAGGCTGTAAGCGATCCCTTCTCTAGTCACATTATCGGTCATCACTGCAACCTCACGTGTCTAACTTAGAAGGACATCCCAGAGCTGAGAACAGTTAAACTAATATTTTTGTTGTTGCTTTAGTGCTGTTTTGGAACCACTGTGTTGAAAACAATTATTCAAGTACAACGTCTTAATAACAAAGCTGGTTCCTTCAGAGAGAATTTAAATGATGCAATAGAAACGAAATAGGTTTATTTACTTTCAAAGAAGCGCAAACGTTTAATGAGCTCTACCTTATGTTGCTCAGATGTTTCTTGCCTTTCAATTTAGTGAACTTTTTGCTTTGCATATGAAGTTACAATAAAATTGTTCTTTGATATGTGTGTGTAGACAGTATACCCTATTTGTATTTGACCTTGTGTGGTCTTTTCTTGTAAAGTCAACCTTCCACAAGTTAAATCAGTTAGTAAAGCCTTTACCAAAAAGCTGGGATGGTCTAGTGCTGTCAGGCACATAGGCTGATTTTGAACAGGCAAAACCAAGCACCTTAGCTGGTATAGCTGATAAAAATAACATGATGTTTGTTACTGCAGTAACCGGTACTGTATAAGTATATGTATTAATAGCAGCGTACAAGCTACTGCGTAGGTTAACCCTGTCTTAGTTTTCCTCTGCTCTAGAAGCATGTCTGAATCTCTTGACAAGCTCTGGAGTCTGAAGTTGTAGGGATGGCATTTGTTTTTAGATTAAAATTATTTAGGATAGTACAGTGTAATTTGTGGGAAACACGGTAACTTCAAATTTGTCTAATAGTTTCAAAATAGAAAAGACGACCAAGTATCCTAAATGTATGTGTACTTTTACTCTAGTTAAAAAACAACTGTTGTATGGTGATCTGAAGTGTTGAAGTTCAGCAGTAGAACTTTTTATGACTTATCATGATCAACCCTATCTGTTAGATTCGTCAAGCTGATAAGCACTGTGCTCTCTGCTGAAAATGCACCTGGCGGTGTTTTTTCTTATGCTTCTTTTGGCGCTTTTTCCAAATTGGTGTTTGTTAAGTCTTATGCTGTCTTGGTTGCTACTTGCAGGTTCTGTTTCATCTGGACTCTTCTTTTCTTTTTCCACTAGTTTTTCTGAAGGGCTCCATGCGCTTTCATTTTTGGACCTGTAGGGTACAGCTGCTTACCCACACCGACTGTTATAGATCATTTTTAATCCTGTGTCTGCTGGCAGTCAAACTTTTTGAGCTTTCCATCCTCTTCGGTATGCTCAACAAGACTGTTATCTATTTGTCTCAGTTGCACTGTCAAACTTCTTGTCACCTTAGTTTTGCAGCTTCACTTACACATTTTAGCATTTTTTCTTGATTTTCATTATGCTGTTACAGCTTAAGGTTGATCCTCATCTTTTTACTTACTTATTCTAATCAAAGTTTACACTTCAAATAACAATGTGGAAATCGCTTTCTGCAATCTGGCTTCCAAGATTAGCCCTTTCATTGCAAATACCCACAGTTGCTCTGTTACAATAATAGTCTTCAAAACATGAACTGATGAAGCATCATGTTTGTAGTTATACACTTCAGAGATTATTTATCTCTGGTAAGACACTTCACTTGCATGAGGATGAAAAGTACGCATGTTTTGTTCACTGCCAAATGCTTACAGAAAGTCAGCAAAGTTCTGTAAACTTTCGGAGAGCTTTGTTGGCATTCAGTATTTGTGCAGGTAGTCTTTAAGAGCTAACCTTAACATACTCAATGGTGTATCTCATGCACAGTTCTGTCAGTTCAGGTATGTTTTGTAGTTGTCCTGCTGGTCTCCAGCCTGACAATGCCTTACCACTGCTATAGGGCATTACGCACCTGACAGTCTCAGAAGGGGGGATTTTTAAGTGTCGTAGGAATTAGTGGCAGCTTTGCTTAGTCATCTGTTTGTATTTTGAGCTTTTATTTCGATTTAAGTTGAGTTGTGTACCAGAGAGAAAGAGGCCTGTAGCATCTTATTTCAAATATGTGGGGAGTTTGTTTACCTAAATGAGGTGGAATCAGATACTGATGACTGGGAACAGTCAAGTTTCATCTGTGATAATTTTAGAGGCTTTCAGTTGACATGATAGTGCAAAACAAGTTGTTTGAAGTATAGCAAGTAGCCCATTTAAGTTACAGGAACAAAGAAAATAAGAGACACAATTCTGCAAAACAGTGGTAAAACTGTCATAAATAAGCTTTTCTGATTATCTTCTCCCTCCTTTTCACTTCTATTCCTATAGGTTTCTGCCTAGTAGCCTTTCTTCTTTACCATTTCTTCTCTTTCCAGTCTTTCTAATCAAATATCATATCATAGCCTGTTCAGATAAGAAAGATTAAACAAGGCTTGCAGCTCTTGTAGAGTATCTTACAGACAAACTAATTTCTCACAGTTCTGAAGAGAGACCTCTGTATAAAGGTTTGAATATACTGGTCGGGCAAAATTAATTGGCATTCTATAAAAAAAAAAAAAATTGGCATTCTATCTATGTTTAAGTTGGGTGGTATTAATGTAACTTTCTGGTTGCTACTGAAGCTGTTTATACTAAAGCTGATTTGGTGACTAAGAACCTTAGGTTCCATAGGCCCTTTTCACTTGATGCATATCTTTTAAGTAGTTTAGTTGGACTGCAACAATTCACTGTGTAGTAATCTAGAAGATTGATTTGGGTTTAAAAAAAAATTCCACACTTTTTTCCCAGTATTGGTCACACAGTTCTATGCATAATTTAAGGAAGAAGAGGATCGTCTGTGAAACATTTAATTCTTCCTGGCAATACTAACAAGGTCTTTCTGAAGTGCATTAGTCAACTTAGTACACTAGAGTATTTCAGAACTGTGGTACAATATTATAGTTAAACTTATTTTTATTTTTGATTAAATTACTCATGGAAAAGCTTTTTACTGACTTACAACATCTCTTCTAGATGAAGAGGGAAATCAAGATGAATCACTGGAGTCAAAGGTGAGGAAATACGTTTCTAGTCATTCTGTTTTTCTTGTGGAGTGAGAATAAAGGTCTGAAATTCAGAACTAAGATTTAATTCCTGTTTTAAACTGTCCTGTAGCTCTTCCTGTCTCTAATTTCTTCTGTGCATCAAAAGAACTAATTTTGTGCTACATGTTTGAAAGAAATTTTTTTCAAAGTACTGAAAGGGGTAGAGTCAATGAGAGCTGGTAGAGGTAGCGCAATTTACTTTTGATGCTACTGTTTAAACTTAGTATGTTAATTAATCATAATTACGTTGTTTTTGCCAGCTGCTGCCCTTCGGTTTCTAATATTTTAAACTATGTGGCTGCTTTCCTTCAGACTTTATCTGCAGAGGACCAGGTAAAGGATCATTCCACAGGAACTCGAGTGGTAGCAGGTCAGATCTTCCTTGAATCAGGGAAATCAGACTCTCAATCGGAAGATGCGGAGAACTTTCACAGTCAAGAGGAGGAAAAAGAGAATTCGCTGGAAGAGTTGAACTCTCTAGAAATGTCAAATCTATTAAATAAGGATTTGGAAGAAGCAGAAATACAGAGTCCAGGTAACTGCTCAAAGACTTTTGAACAAATGTAAAGAAAGATACATCTGAGTAACTTTGGTGCATGGATGAACACAGTCATTTTGAATATATGGAATAACTAGTGTCTTAACCTGTCTGGAATGGAATGGCAACTGCTGCCTTTCCCATTAGAAAGTAACATCAAAATGTTTTCAAATATATTGTGACTGAAATTTGAGTGGTTATTTTTAGATTCATTTGAAAGGGTTTTCAGTAATTATTCTTGTTTCTGTCTTCTTGGAAAGCTTTAACAATCAAATGGAGAAAGCCCCAATTTCTTCAAATAGGACTCAAGTACACGTACTGTGCTGTGTGCATGTATACCAACCATAAAAGGAAAATTTTTGCATCAGTGTTTTCAGCCTGCTGGCTGTTTGTCGGGAGAGTCAGTTGACAGAGAAGGGACAAATTGTGATGCAAGCAAGCTTCCTAGGATGGCATTGGGAGCCTTAGGGCAACATCTAAATTGCATGTAAACTTTAGTAAGTTTTTAAATATAGGTAAAATTGTACGTGCTTGTCCCTAAATTCCCAGGAAATTTTAGTATTTCTTTTTGACTTCTAATAAAAATATAAATTTAATATGATTTTTTGACTTGCAGTTAGTAGTGGGTGATACCTAGATGGCACAGTTGAGTACCTTAGCCTATGCAGCAAAGACTTTTCCTTTTAGCTTGTCCATAAAAAGTAAATCTTCAACTTTACTGAAAAAATATAGTTACATGGTAATATTATTAGTATTTGTCTATCAATTCAAATGTCAAAAGAATGCAGGCATTTTGAAATGAGCTCTGTTATATACTGTCAGTGTTTTCTAATAAGCCTTCCTTATTAATGCAGAACTAGCGTACAGTTTGCAAAAGCTCAGTAATAGGATTAAGTATTGCTGTCAATAGGTGTAGTATTGTACAGGAAAAAGATATATAAAATCCACTAAATAGCTTGCTGATACAAAACAGTGAGCTAAGCACCAGATTTTGTTTGTGCAGTCTATTTCAAAAGTAAACTTTAAGATACTTTTAATCTCATATCAGAAAGGTGTAACCAGATGGCTTGTTCCCTGGCAGCTAAGATTTTTAACGACACCTGTCAAAGTACTGCAAGTGACTTTCAAAAGCCATAAATTTAAGTCTTGCGCAGTTTTTGGAACCTCTTATGAAGTAAATAAGCGATGTGGATGGAAGGATTATTGGGACTATCTAAAAAGCAATTCTGAAGGGAAAGTACTTGTATTCTGGCAGGGAAAAAAACTGCTAAAGGACAGCTTTACTGGCAAACTTTTCTGAATGGGACAGGAATCTACCTCAGGTACAGATGTTGCATCTCTTGAATGAGCTACTGGTGACAGGACTGCATTAAGGGAGATAAAAACTTTTCTAAATACAGTTTGGCACCTGCGTCCAGTCATAAGATTACATGGAAGAAAATAATAGTCTTCAAGTTTGCGTGTGTCTTTTTCAGGATACTGAACAGAAAAAAAATTCATCTTCAGTAATTTAGAATTAGTACTACTAAGGCTCTTAACCTTCTAAGGAAGTTGTCGTGCTCTCTTCTGATTAGTGAGGAGGTCTTGTGTGTAAAGAAAATGGTATTTTTTGCATTATCTTTTGTGTTGTATGTTTTTGTAACAATCAAGTTCCATACTAAATGTTTTTTTCTGAAAACTGCCCACGAGTTTATACAGAGCTGGCAATTCCTGCAGCGTTTGTTTTCCTATTTGGAGGAATCTTGCAGTAATGAAACCAATAGTTACAAGTAATCTATATTTGAGTTTCCTGCAGCATAAAGTATGAGATCAGATATAAGTAAATAAGGACAAAATATAATGATAAAAGACCTTAGGCTTTACCTGCTTTACTATGTCTTAATAAATTGCTACTTGCACACTCAGTTTGGCAAAACGTAATTTATCCTCTGAGTAAATGCCTCGCGTCAGTTTGTCACTCTTTAAGTATGTGATAAAATAACTGGTGAGCATTTTATCCTGTGATCGCATTGCGGTGTTGCTTTAGGGGTTAGTGTTTGTTACTATCTGGGGGGAAAACAGCATTATGTTTGAATTTAGAATGAAAAAAGGCAAGGGGGAGGACTGGGGCAGAGTAATGTCATAAATTTAGTGTACAGTTAACTTTCATGCAGAGCACTATGTAAATGGTTCATGTCAAATTGCTTTCAGTACAGGAGACAAGGTGCTAAACAATACAAGTAAAACTTCAAGTTCTCAAGTAGTGTTAATATCCTGGACCTGGAGTTTGTTCAAACGACAAGAAAGGTCTTGTTGAAATGATAAGAGGTCCCGTCAGTTGTAGTTATACTTACCCTTAGCATGAGTTTGTGCGTTACTCTGTGATTAACAGATGTCTAAAATTATTCCAGGCTGATTGCATCTGGACACATTATTTTTGGATGCAATTTGTGAAAATAACATTTTTCCTTGTGTGTTTTGGGATAATTAACTTGGAGTGGTGTGATGGAATGTCTGCCAAGGAATGAAAATTATGAAGAGCAATTTGAACAGCCTAACTAATCCTGGAGACTTCCTTATGCTTCAAAAAATCAACATGAAATTTTTAAATTAGTAAGGTCTCTAAGCCTTACAATTATAGACTTAGAAAAAAGAACTAGCTTTCTCTATAACCACAAGAATTACAGACTTAACTTGAAAAAAACACTGTGTAATTGACATTCTCAATTACATGACTTTGCAAATGTCTTCAAATGAAGCTGAACTCACCTGCTGGATTTAGCTTAGTGAAAGAGAAAAACCTTTGTAAAAGGCTAATTGAAATAATTTCATTTTCTAAAAAATGAAGATAATTCTTAGTCTTCATAGAAGATTGATTTTATTTAAAAATACTGCAATATTGGAATTAGTAACCTTTGAAGTTCTAGTCCATGAGAAATGATACATCATGCTGTTCAAAGTAACTTTGAATGCAACTTAAATACATTGGTGAAGTGAAATAAAGTTTTCAATATAAGTATATACAACAACAGAAAATTGACTGGACTCGTAGTGGTGTCATTTAAGTCTTTTCTTATAGTTGTATGTTCTAAGCATACTCCCGGCCGATACTCAAGTACTTTCAGTATCACATTTGGTGAAGTGAGTGGTTCTGTCATGAATATGTCTAACCTTGGGGCTAAAATGAACATATGCACTGTAATGCACTTCAAGGGTAGTCTTTTGTATGAGGAAGGAAGTGCATAGAAGAGATGAGAAAGTGCAAGGAAGGCTGTTTATTTTGGTAGGCAATAAAAACATAACTGAGATTTGCCTTCTCCAATCTAAACAAAAATATTTTCTTTGCTTAGAACTAGGGAATGTAAGAAACCACATACCTTCTGTTTCATTTCCTAATTAAAAATAAGAATAATACTTTTTCAAGTGCTATTTAGAAAAATAATTGCTTTTTCAGGCTTTTGTAAATTAAAAAAATTACTGAAAACCTGATTAAATGCAGTACATAGAAATTAAAAATGACCATAGGAGTGCTTTTCTGTATGTAGTGGATGACTTTCATTTGTGGAATAAAGGAAAGCAGTCTAATTCCTGGGTATGTATTTTCAGCATTGACAGCTATTGGAGGCACTGCAGATGGTGAACCTTGCCACTTCCCCTTTTTGTTTATGGAGAAGGAGTATGCAGAGTGCACTGCAGACGGGAGGGAAGATGGCAGGCTTTGGTGTGCCACAACCTATGATTACAAGCAAGATCAAAAGTGGGGCTTCTGTGAAAGTAAGTAACCTGATGTCTTGTTCTTGTCCGAGGAATGCTTTCTTAAGCTAGCGTTTTCAGTCTCTTAATGCCTTTTATCTCACTCTTAATGCTTTTTATTTCGGGGTCTAGAAGTCCCTGTCTTATATTAATGGCCACTTTATACTGTGATATGCAAGTAATTATAAAGGCAAAGTTCTCTTGATGGAAAAGCTATTTGGGAAATCTTGCAGTGGAGGCATCTATAAAACTCTTAGTTTCTGAGACTGTACGAATATAGGAGTTTGACAGCGTTTCCCATTATACTCATTGATTTGTTGCACAAAGGCAACCCTTCTGTAGCAAACATCCTTCCCTGCACAGCTTGCTTTGGAGCAATGAAAAGAATATTTTAACAGCGAACTCATACATGAGAGACATCACATGAGAAGAAACTGTCTACCAAGATACCCAACACCTCCTTTAGACAGCTTTTTGTAATCACTTGGGTTGTTTCTTGGTCCTCAGAAACATATTTCTGTCTGTATTTTCCCTTTAGTATTAACAGGAATTTTGAGAGAATAGTCTTGACCTATGTAAATGGAGCTCTTAACATACTCTTTTATTTTTTTTTTTAGCTGAAGAGCAGTCTAATAAGAGAAGGCAGATGCAAGAAGCTGAGGATGTTTATCAGACTGGAATGAAAATCCTTAATGAAAGCAGTAAAAAGGCTCAGAAGAAAGAGTAAGTCTACCTCCTCCACCCCCACAACAGAAGGATGACATGGCTGATCACTCTGGCTTAACTGAAAAATAACTTAAATGAGTTGCCCTAGGACTTTGCAGTTTGTTGGACTTAGTATCAAACTATGCAGAGATAGTACTGAAAATAAATAGTAATTTTAGGGTACTTAGAAAAATAAACTCATGCCTGCTTTTCTCTGAATCCACTAAAATTTGTATAAGCTTAATTTCTGAAAAGTGGATGTCATCAAAACATTGACTTACTGAAAGATGGTGCTGCAGTACTGTAGCTACAACTTACATGTGGCAACTGCACAGGAAAAAAACTGAGAACGTGATACAAGATAATTGTCTGTTTTCAAGTGTTTCTTACAGTTTGGTTCTCCTTCTACTTCAAAGATTAAGTGGGGGGAAAAAAATCAGCATTTCTTGTCCTGCTCTGTTTTTGTTCCTTCTTTCCGATCTTTTTGGCTACTATAAAAATAGCATTAAGCTTAATCTCAACAAACTATTCAAACTCTAATATTGTATGAGAGAAAAGGGTAATGCTTGTAGACGAAGAAAAAAAATAATTAAATGAGTGTTCTGTTCATTCTGGTCTGTTTACTTTCTACTCTGTATATATCCAATTACTGATGAAATTGTTGTCAACTTACCACTATAATGAAGAATAGCTATGCTCATTTAGAACTCCCTGGTATTCATGTTGACAATTTCATCAGTAAATGGTGACTTCAGTCTGCTGATTATTATGTGAGCACTACTACCATGTTAAACTCGTTTGTGGGGATAAGGGAGCATATTTCTACTTTATGTATCAGGGAAACTGAAGCACACCTAGAGGTTGTCCATCACACTGTGGCAAAGACAAAGGGAGGCAGTATCTGTCAGACTCTGACTAGTATTCTTTTGTATAAAATAGTGTAGAAATTGTGAAACAATATTAGATCTTAGTTCTCTTGAACACCTTACACTTTCTTAGAAGATGAAATTGTGTGAGGAACCAGGTGTGCCTCAGCCTGTCCTAAAGAAAACATGCCTGAGAATAGAAAGGAGGAGAGGTAAAGAAAAATCTTGGAATGGTATCAAAGGTCCATGAGTAATAAAGCTGAAGCATGCTTGACAGTACTGTGTTATGATATTTAAATTGCTGTGAAACCAGCTGCTGTGAAAATACTTTGGAGGACTACTGTAAGTTCTGAGGCTGAAATAGAAAGGGGAGTTTACAGAGAACTTTCTTCTTGTTAGCATGACTCTCATCACAAAATAGATCATGCATGCAGTTGTCTTGGACCCAACACTTAGTGTTTCCATTGGGATGATTTTGTAGTTAACAAATCAGAGACTCCATAGTCTTTTTCAGGCTGCTTTTTTCCATCATGATCTGTGAAGCTGTCAGAGGAGCAATCCTACTAGATGCCTAGTACAGGACTTAAAATTGTTGCTACAAAAATGTGATCATTTGACCTTAAACTTAATGCATATCTTACAGGGGAGGAAATGCATGCTGCTTTGCATATGGGGTAGAGTGAACATGAAAATCTAGTTTGTCTGTTAGCTAAATCATACAAGTTGTTGCATAGATTGACAATTCAGAGCTGGAACAAATTACTGTAGGTAGATGCATTTGTAGAAAATAGAGGCTAAAACAGAGGAACAAAACACCTCCCCAGAATCTTCAGGTTTATGAATGGAATCTGCTTCTTTGCCTCAAGGTGGCTAAGAAATTGTTTTCTTTTCAGAGCGTATCAATATCTTCTGAAAGCAGCTGACATGAATCATACGAAGGCAATGGAGAAAGTGTCTTATGCGTTGTTGTTTGGGGATTACCTGAAGCAGAACATCCAGTCATCAAAAGAACTATTTGAAAAACTAACAGAAGAAGGTTCTCCTAAAGGACAAATGGTACGTATGTCCTTTGATTCTACAGAAGTTTTTATAGGTTTATGAATTGTTTTATAGATTGTACTTACTCTAAGGTGGTTTTATAGATTGTTCTTACATCCAGAATAGAATGAGAACAGTAAGTGGTATCTGTTGCCTGGTTAAAAAAGACGGCAGACAGAGTGCTGCTTTTTTAAATAGTTTGAGAACTTGATGTAAAACATTTGGTTCAGGCTCTGATTCAGGAAATGTATTTTACAGTGCTTGCCTAAGCATGTCCTAATCCTGACTGCTCATTGCCTTTATCTTTTTAAATTTCACTAGTGCCTTGCTTTGGTTCAAAGATTGTCACCCAAATGCTTCTGCTTTACCTGGTTTCTGCATGCTGCTAGCATTACTGAGAGTGCAGGAACAAATGGCACCTGCAGCCTCAAGGTACACATGGAAACAGATCTTCTCATTGAGTTTAAAAAACACAGCATTAAACCACCAGTAATATAGTATGATGGTGGGCTTTTCGTTTAATTTCTTATCTGTGGTATGATCGACTAGATTGGATGTATAAAAAACGAGTAGGTACAGGTGACTCCAGTGAACAGATCTCTGAAACTCCATTACTTTTTTCTTGTGGTTTGTGTGGGATGTTGTGGCTTTTCATCTGCAGTTTTATCTTTGAGATAGGTAGATATATACACACACACAAGTTCATAATCTAGGAAGTTATAAACTCCTAGGAATCTTGGAAGCTGTTTAGTGGAATGGGACAAATGTGCCTTTGACTATTATAGAATTGTTCATATGTAATTGTTCACATGTAATGTCATAAAATGTGGTTGTTATCAATTTTAATGTCTCAATATCTGCATATACTTGGTTTTAGATCTCTTTTGTTTTGAAAGTGTCAGCTTCTAGAAATTATTGAGTTTCCTTTAGCTCTTTGGCTACCAAGTCTCCTGCTGTTCCCTGTTGAATGTTGGAGTGCTGATATACCATGGAAAGCAGGAACATGTTTTCTCTAGAGCCTTTGTATCTCAGTGAAGACTTTGACTTTTATTGGTCTAGAATTCAATACTGTCTGCATGAGGTGACTTTTTTGTGTGTGTGTGCTTTCAGAATTGCCTAGAATAGTATTATAACACTGTGAAATGTAGACACCTTTACATATATACACTGCCATCTTCTGTGCTACTAGTTTCTCCTATGGGCCACACAGCTGTAACAGGTGTTATAGATAGAGCAATAATTACGTAAATTTTAAGAATAAAAATATCTTTTGAAAAAAACCTCAGCCAAACAGCTCTGTGCATTCGAACTGCTTATATTTATAGTCATAAAAGCAACTAACCCATGGCAGAACATATGCAAAATAGTAAATTCATAGGGTCTGTTAGACAGTAAATCAAACAGTAAGACTCTTCTAGAGAAGGTGATGGTTTACGTATGTTTGCACTGGTGTATGAGACAAATAGGATACATGAATAACCTGACAGATATTGCTGATCTTCACTTTAGTGTCTTTAAACTAGGATACTTTTACTGTTCAGGACCTTTGGATCTACATATGGCATTCAGGGAGGTAGTAGTTTCTTCCTTGTGTTCAATCTGCTAGGCTGAATTCTGGTGAGATGTATTTATGTTCGCGTTCTTAATGAATGATTTAGAAATGTCATACTTCAAAAGGGGCAGGGAAAGGCCTAGGTATAGGAGGTGCCAAAGTGAAGGTAGAGCTTGGCATATTCGTTGCAGCTTTGAATTGTTGTTAGATGATTTTATACTTATGTATTCCAGGAAAGCTGATCCTGGATTTTTCAAAGGATGTGCTGACAAACTTTATTTTATTTCTAGGCTCTTGGATTTCTATATGCATCTGGTCTAGGAGTCAATTCTAGTCAAGCTAAGGTAACTTAGAAATCTTCAGTGTGTGCTCCTGTATTTTATCTTGGAGGCAGATATTAAATAACCAATGATTTTGTTTTAAGGCCCTGGTGTATTACACTTTTGGAGCTTTAGGAGGAAATCTGATCGCCCATATGATCTTGGTAAGTAAGATAGTTAATCTCTTTACATACGCAAGAACTTTTTTGTACTCTTAAATTTTTGATATAAGATTTGCATTCATGTGACTACACTGTCCAAATATTAGGTCATTATGCATGCATTGGGTAGGCAATATCTCCCCTGTTACTCCTTGTTAACTTAAGGAAAGGTCTGCTCATTTTAAGTTGTCTTCCACTATGAATTTAGATGGACCATGTTTACATCTCTTGACTTCAAGCAGACATGTCAGACTTTCAATTTTTATAGGCTAATGAGAACTGTGAAAGCCAGAGATCTTTACAGAAGATGCTGTTTTAATCAGTATTGTGAGATTTAAGACAAATAAACTGCAACCTGTGTAAGTAAAAGGCCTTAGGTTTTCAGCCATAAGTATTAGTCTACTTACTTGCTTTTTCCTGAGTAATATCTGAAGTATATTGGCTATGCTTAACCTTTAATGGTGTCAGTCAGTTGCTTTTAATGCAGACACAATGGACTTGTGGCCTTTGTTTTGCCTATTGTCTCGTCAAATCTTGCTCAAGTAATGTGAAAAAAAAATTGTAACCGGGCAAGTGGTATGTTGTCAAATAACCGATAGTCCCATATTTTTATATTTTCATTTCTAGGGTTACCGGTACTGGGCTGGGATAGGAGTCCTTCAAAGTTGTGAATCTGCTCTCACTCACTACCGACTTGTAGCTAATCACGGTAAAACTTTTTACTAGGCTAATGTTCTTGACTTGCTATGTATTTCTATATCATTCACCTAGAAGATACTAGAAGTACTATCAACGCTAATAGTACAAAAATAGAGAATTCCTGTTATTAAACAAGTTATCTGTTTGACTCTGAATCGTGCTATGCTATTTTAATCTCTGTCTATTGAAATGTTTTTCTTAGAGTGTCAAAGTAATTTATTCTGTCTGAGTAACAGTTTGAAGCTCTGTAGAGATCTGTTTTTACTAAGTTGCAGTGTAGTATTTGTATTGTACAAAACTGTCTGAAAATTTCTCTTACCTGTTTTCTAGTTGCTAGTGACATTTCTTTGACTGGTGGCACAGTGGTTCAGCGAATTCGCTTAGCAGATGAAGTAGAAAATCCAGGAATGGCAAGTGGGATGCTAGAAGAAGACTTGATTCAGTATTATCAGTTTTTAGCAGAGAAAGGAGATGTACAAGCACAGGTAAGATTAAGTTCACCTGATGGCATGCAGAAGTTTTCAAGAATTACGGGAACAGCTTTATGAAATATGGAGAGATGTTGGACCTTTAGTTTTCTCTTGCTCCTAAATCAACCTGTTTGCTATTTCCCGATTAGTTTTTATGAGAAGAGGCTTATATTTTAATGTGTTCAAGATAGACCTTAGAGAGAAAATGCGAATTTTTGTGGAAAATAAGTCCAAAACATTAGTTTCTTAGGCAAGAGGATCTTGGCTTTCACTAGAAACCAGACAGACTAGTTTAAGCATAGCTTTAGAGGTTGTGGATGAAGCCTTGATCAAAAGAACTGGCCCTGACAGGGACCTCAGTTTCTCGCTGCTTCTGCTCTTTCATGACTTCTGCATGCTGCCAGCTGGACCTCTTCTACACATGATGCAGGAGGGGAGGACACTAATACAGGCAAATTGTTACCATTCAACTTGGTCATATATGACTTAAAAATTAGGGAGGCAGAATTCAAATGAACAATTATTAGTTTACATCTAGGATATGTCACTTTCATCTAGGATAAATTTCTGCTTAGGCTAATGTGAAAAAATAGGACTGTACTGTAGTCATTGAAGCAAATCTGTGCCTTCAGACTTTGTGGCATCTTTAATTCTGATATGGTCTATCTTTGTGCATATAATTAGTTCACTGATATCTGTATTACTAGAAAAAGAAAGTCCCTAGGGAAAAGTGACTTATTTGCAATGTAAAATTTATTTTTAGGTTGGCCTTGGACAGTTGCACTTGCATGGAGGAAGAGGAGTAGAGCAAAATCATCAGGTATGCTGTCTGTGTGTATGTCTGATACATATTACACTTGGCAGAGGGGCAGAAAGTATAGCTGAGACCACAATGAAGCAAAAGCATTTAAGTACCGCTGTGAGGTATTTAATGAACTCAGTAGTCTTGTTCAATAAAACTTAAGTCATTCAATAATTCAATAAAACTTAATTTTCATGTGACTAGTACATGGAGCTGATTTTCTTACCCAATTAGTTTAAGACTAATCATCTTAGAAATGAGGAAGTTAAAAAACAAAGACCAAGTTTTTGCCAAGTAGTACTTGAAACTGGCTGAGCTTTTGTGCATGTAGTAGAATCTGCATGATGCATGGTGCGTACATTAGCAATGATAGTCTGGTTTACGTGGCTTGCAAGAATATTTTGCTTCTGTAGACAAAACAGCACAACTTTCAATATTAAGGATATTAAGTGTGCATAGAAAATCAAACTTCTGCTGATGTAAGCCAACCTAGCTACTGCTTACAGAAGTTAAAATAGGTAACCTCTTCTTAAAGTTTGTATTGAAAAAGTGGAGACCTGAGAATGTGCGGTCCTGAGGATTATTTCAAACTCAGCTGCCAACAATAAATTACTCAGTGGTCATCACATTTAAAATACCTTAAAATGGCTCCACTGTAAGGGTTCAGAGATGATAGCAAGTAATCAGAATGAGTATATCCCAGCTCTGTGTAAAACTGGAATAGGAACTAGCAGATCTCTCCTCTTCTAAAGAGGATTTGGAGGTACAATAGGGAAGTAAGATTTACCCATGTAGCTTGTGCATAGTATCGGTTGTATATTTTTTTTTTCCTCTATTTTTTGGAATATGCTGTTGAGAGGGATTGCTGCTCAATATTCCAAGTGTAAGTGGGGAACCCTGTTACAGATATTAAATTAGGTGGGACTGATAACTCTTATTCCCAGAAGAACCTGGTAACTTGGCAAACAACCTACTTGCCTCTGCTCCATTTGCAAGAAAAGGTACTCAAGTCATAGTCATGGTGGCTAAAATACTTGTTTTCTTCCCTACAGCGAGCATTTGAGTACTTCAATCAAGCAGCTAACGCTGGCAATTCACATGCCATGGCCTTTCTAGGAAAGGTGAGATATGAACACTCTCAAAAATAAGCAAATTGGCTGCCTTTCAATGAAAACTAACAAATATTTCCTACTTCCTTATACCAGGCATTCTAAAACTTGAATGCTGGAACCTAAGTACTTCTATTTTGCTGCTGTTTTGAATTGTCCTGCAAGATTTGAGTGTTGTGTTCTATTCTGTCTAGTCGAAATTTTCTACTTGCTCCTTCACATTAGGAACTTTTGTGGGGTTTTTTTTTGGAAATAGTGCTTGAACTAGATTTTTTTTTATATCTTTTATTTTATTAAATAGTTAAATACATAAGGGTGCTTTGCCTGTGGCAGAGTTCAAAACTCAGAGTAGGCCGCTATGCTCTTCCATACAGTGTTTGCGGAAAAGCTAGGCTTGTCAAAAATTTGCCTAGTGGGAAATACTAAGTTCAGGAAGGAAAGGGGCAAGATGTCAGTTTTATTCTGCATAGCGAACTGGAGCATTTGAGTCAGAGTTGCCAACACATCTGCATCGAAGTGTGGCCAGCAGGTCGAGGGAGGCGATTCTGCCCCTCTGCTCCGCTTTGGTGAGACCCCGCCCTGGAGTACCGTGTCTAGTTTTCTCAGATCCAAGTTCTTTTTTTTTAATCTAAAATATAATTAACAAGCTACTACTGGTGATATTAATGTGTTACTGTTTAGAAGGGTATTTAGGTCACTTCCCTGAGATCTGGGTTGCAGGCTGCCTTTACGCTGTGAGGAGCTAAATCCCTGTTACTCCATTTGAGTACCCTCTAAGGTTATGCTGCAATAAGCAGCAGCTCTAGCTCATCTTCGTCACTGCAGTAGGGGATGCAAAAATTATGTTCTTAGAGCATGAAAAAAATAGCATAACGTGCTGGTCAAGGCATCTGACAGGAGAAATTGCAGGTTCCTGCTTTCTCAACTGCTTGAGTGTTTTGTATCTAATAAATGCTGAAATGAACAGGGTTTAGTAACCAATTTTTGCTTTGTTTTCAAGAAGTATTTGAACTGCCGATATAGTTTGACTTCCACTGGTCTCACAAGATTTTTGCCTGATTATGTGTTCTCACTGCACACTGGTAGAACTCAGAAATGAAAGGTGTTTTCATAAAAACTTTTTAATTTTATGAGCAGTTCATTCTTCATTAGAAAGTTAAACTCTCTGAATCTGAATTTTACAGCATAGAGATGCGTTTTCTGCTTC
The DNA here is from genome assembly GCF_000708025.1 of Charadrius vociferus. Classification (NCBI taxonomy): domain Eukaryota; kingdom Metazoa; phylum Chordata; class Aves; order Charadriiformes; family Charadriidae; genus Charadrius; species Charadrius vociferus. The sequence goes on from NW_009647212.1 coordinate 1,899,729, forward strand.
TGGGCAAGTTTTTCAATGATTATTCAATAATACAATAGTCAGAATAGTCTAATAGTTCAATAGACCTCCTCTCATATGCAAAGTGAAGATGCTTCATTATCTCCATGCTAAACTGACTTCTTCAGCTGTTCTTTAATTATGTCTTTCTCCTCCAGATGTACTCAGAAGGAAGTGATGTTGTACCTCAGAGCAATGAAACAGCTCTTCAGTATTTCAAGAAAGCTGCTGATATGGTATGATTATTTGGACACTAGAAATACAGCATGTGCACTAAAAAGTTGAATAGCTCGGAAGTGCTGCTAATGCTTCTTTTTGTGTGCTTCCATGTGCACATACCTACTCCCAACTTCTGTCCCAGAGTAGCCCATAATTAAACCCTGCTTGTCCAAGGTGTTGGAAACTGCCTCCAGTTCTGGTCATGGTGCTTCATGAAGCTGTGTTTAGCACAAGGGGCCTAACTCTCATGAATGTTAGTATCAGTATGGAATACTGTCCACCTAAATAGCCTACAATTCTGTTAAGTGTTAATTTTTATTAATCTGAAGTTGTCTTGTCACAGAAATTATTATTTTAGTTCTGTTTTGTGGTCAGTGAATAGATAATGGGTTTGGGTTTATGCCTCTCATGTCATTGAAGTGTTTGTTTTTTGGCTGTTAATCCCTCATGTCTGTCTTTGACCTATTCCTTGTGGTAGCATTTGTACAGTTAAAGCATGAGTAATCCTCCACAAAATGTTTAGCATGTGAAACACAGTAAATGAGGCTTTGAAGGGTCTTCATGGTTCTTGCATTCCACAACCAGATTGCCATTCTACACCTCTGTCCTAGAGTAAGGATCTCTCCATTTGCTAATTTCCTACATTTACTGAAGGTTTCTGATGTGCCCTGTTGCCTGTCCTGGCATTGAAAGAATCCCATAGTGCATACTTCTGTGGGGACGGTGGTCAGTAATCCAGCCCACAGGACAGCCACCAATCTGCTCTTAAATTAAAACAGATTCTCAGAGTTCCTGTAGCTGTTTTGGGAGCTTCTGGAGCATCCAGAACATCTCAAATTTCGAAAAACTAAAGATGAATAAGCTATTAATGCCCCACTTTTCTATGGGTGTGGCTTCTACATCTCGTATGACATTTTGAAAGTGCACAGTAGACTTTCATAACAAGTCTTGAAAGAATTTCTTTTTCTTGTTAGTCGCCTGTGTAGTTACTGAATAAAAGCTACTGAAGCTGCTATTTTCTTTTTAAGTAACTATTACTTAGATCTGCTTTGTGACTTTGCTTCTACTATCTTAAGCACTATTTGTGTTAGTGATGTTAAAGACATAGCAAATTTGAAAGATGTAGCTGTACGTTTTGCCTTTCTTTGCAGAAGTGTTTTCCTGTGTTTTCAGGGTAATCCAGTTGGACAGAGTGGATTAGGAATGGCTTACCTCTATGGAAGAGGTGTTCCAGTGGTAAGCTTTTGACAGTCGTCTTTCTAATCATAGGTGATTGTGTAACTTCTTGTTGTCAACAAACTTTTTCTGTGGTGGGAAGTACTGTAGAAAACTTAATTGTGAAGTTAACTGTTACACTGAAAACTCCATGAGGAAATTTGTAATATAAAAAAGAAAAAAAAATTCACTGTGGAGTTAGCAGCTATGAAATATGCTGAGTTCCCTCTAATAAGTTTGAAAACATTGCTGTAGCTATTAGAAATGCATAGCAGTGAATTTTTAGTAGGAGTTTTGAACTTGTCTCTTAATTTTCTTGTGAAATAAAACAAACCCTAACTATCCCTACTTGTGTGTCTTGTGAGAGTGGAGGAACACTTTGACATTCTTAATTAGTTCACTTGCCTTGTTCCTTTTCCCACAAGGTTTCTTGTGAAAAGTTTTCTATTTAGCTATGCAAACAGATATTCAAAAGTTGAATTAGCTCAAAGTTGAGGAAATAAGTTAAATAATTGTTCTAGAAACAGAACAGGGCATCCATTCTGTTAAGCATAACTGTTCATAGCAATGCTATATATGGATGCCAGCTTAAGTCTGTAGCTATCTCTAAGACATACTAATATGATTGCAGGCTATTTCATTTTTTGTTTCCAAATTTTGACCAGATGAATATTTTTTGCACTAGACCATCTTACTGTAATTTTCCTGTAATATAGACCTGTCCGTGTACTCACACATGTGTGCATGCATGTTTTCTTTCCTTACTTAAATTGTGGTGTGTTATAAGGTTCTAATGACTGGACCAAATCTTCCTGCAGAACTATGAACTAGCACTGAAGTATTTCCAGAAGGCTGCAGAACAGGGATGGGTTGATGGACAACTTCAACTAGGTTCCATGTATTACAGTAAGTGGCATCAAAATGATGATTCTCCAGGTCTAAGCATCTGTCCTTTCAGTAACTGGCCACTAGGTGGCATGAGAAGTGTAGATATACTGCATGTAAGTGGTCTTGCTGCATTGCATTTATATGTTGTTTTGTTTTCTCCTAATATTTTCACAACGTTTTCCTTTATTTCATACAACTCTGCCTTTCAAGAGCAATGAATAGCAATGACATATTCTTTCTTGTAGATGGCATTGGAGTGAAGAGAGACTATAAACAAGCTTTGAAATATTTTAACTTGGCCTCCCAGGGTGGCCACATTCTGGCTTTTTATAATCTGGCTCAGATGCATGCAACTGGCACAGGAGTGATGCGATCCTGTCATACTGCTGTTGAGGTAAGGTCATCCATTTATAAAAGTCAAATAATACTAACTTACAAAAGGTTAGATACAACCACGTTGGCTTATATAGGAAATTTATCTTAGCTAAAATCCACTAAATAAGTCATATATTATCAAAGTCCTTTGTATATCATGACAAAAATCTTTATTTTTATGTTGATATGGCAAGTTTATATTTCCTTTATTAACTTTGAAGGAAATGAAAAGAATGTAATACAAAGCAAACATTGGTATAAGTACTGAATTCTTCATTTACACGAGTTTACATGTAACAAAAAAGCCGATATTAAGAATAATTCTGAGTAAGCATCTGAATCTTGCTTAGTAATCTGTATCTTAAAGTAAGCCTATCTTAAGCAGTGAGTTTTTTATCAAGTTTTTCCTCTGAAATGTAAATATTTTGAGCAGGCATTTGAATGTTAAAGGTTTACCTCTTGCAAAACCTAAATTTCTGAAGTTCCTGACAACCAGTCTTCCTTCCCCCCCCCCCCCTTTTTTTTTTCCCCCTCTGCAGTTGTTTAAGAATGTATGTGAACGGGGGCGTTGGTCTGAAAGACTGATGACTGCCTACAACAGCTATAAAGACGGTGATTCAAATTCTGCTGTGGTTCAATATCTTCTCCTGGCAGAACAAGGCTACGAAGTCGCACAAAGCAATGCTGCTTTCATACTTGATCAGAGTAAGGACCTGAATTTGTACTGAAAAGTTGGGGTTTTTTTGGTTGGTCTGCAGTAGCTCATTTAGTAGAATGCTAGTGTGCTTAAAGATATTGTTACATAGCTCTTGTTCAGTTAGAACTTCAGTGAGACTTTTGTCTTCTTTCTTGCTCATCACACTGGAAAGCAGTCAGTTTTAACTTTCACCTGTAAGGATAGCTTTCTGGCCTAAAAGTTAGAATACAATTAAATTCTAAGTTACGGGATTTAAAAAATGGGATAGGGAGATATACTTTAGAAAGTTGCACAGTGCTGAAGATTTTCCTCCCTGGACTTCTTAAGCACAGACTTAACATTTTATTTTTAAATCTATAAAATAGGAATTGCATTAGTTTTACCTTTGACATTTACTATGCATACAAGCTTCAGTTTCCTTTGTTCTTTGTCTTGTAGTGTCTTTTCTCATTTTTTCCACATTTTCTTTGTAACTTTATTTGTACCACTATTGAAGTAGGGATGAAGAGCTGGGCAGCTGGTTCTTCTAGATTTGAAAAAAAAAAACAACCAAACCACCACCTTGTCCCAGGTCTCTTATTGCAACTAGGTGGCTAGAACGTGGATTTCTTAGAGTTTGAGGTCATAGAGAAACAATGGAAGTACAAGCGACAAATATTCCTAGAAACTACAAACCCCAGTGTCTTACACTTTCTGGATCTCAAACCCAGAAATCTAGGTGTCTCATTACCAGCGTTAGGGCTTTTTATCTTAAAATAAAAATCAGCTGTTGGTGGCTGATGGGCTAATCTAACATCTTAATTTCCAGTTAATGTTTTTCAAAGGTGCCCTAGTGACTCATGGTTAGATAAACTACAGCAATGACAGTCTTGGCTGGGAGTGCATTCTTGCAAAGATACAGCATCTTTCCCTGTGTTAAAATTTTGATTGTCATTACTCAGATATATCTGCATCTCAACCGGAGATCAATTTAAAATTATTTTATACACAAGAGAGTCTGTATGTCAACTGTGAGATAGTGTAGCTGCAACCGTACTTACACTAGAAGTGAAAAAAGTATAAATCCTTTGAACTGTCTGAACTCTGATATTTCAGTAACCCTCAATTTATGACATGGACAAGTAAAATAACTTTTGTTCTGGAGTAGCTGTAGTACTGCTGTGTAAAATATGCAGTCTCTGGCTGGTTAAGGAGTTTAAGCCTGTTTTACTTGACTAGTCTTGTTTTTTAGATGGTCAAACTAAAATAGCTTGTACTTTAGCCTTGTATTTGAGTGCACCTTTGTCAGAGCCTGAATTGTGTGCATCTTCTGGCATTG